>NC_139976.1:13966524-14566524 GCF_963993115.1 Abramis brama | reverse complement strand
TTTATAAGCTTTTACTTTGTCCTGTTCAGGTCTGTACTACCATCACTCTCTCCTTCACCACACCCCAGGTTTTGTTCCCTGCACCATTTTCGCAGCATTGTTTTTTTTTGTTTTTTATCATTCATGAATCTCACATTCACAGCTGCCTCCATCTACACTCTCACAGATCCTCAGCAGACTAGAGCACAACCTCATTGAGACCCTCCTCTCACACACACACACGCACGCACACACACATATAGTAATGAAATGCAGACTCATCCATCACATCTGTATTAAATCCATTGGGAATAATTGCAAAGACCTTTACAGAACACAGCTATTATTATCACTGTCAGTACTGCATTATTTTACCCTGCGTGGGACACACACAGAGAGACTAGCGGCAAACATCTGCACTTACCCACATACATGACTCCTTCCTTGGTCCTGAGAGCTGCCTCTTCAACCCCAGCTTTAGTTTTCTCAGCGGCGGCCACCACTCCTTCCTTGGCCATGGAGAATCCCTTCATTAGAGCATCCATCCTGGACGTTGAGTTGAGACTATGGTGCTCTGCAGATGGACTGGGCCTGGCAGGGTTTGCAAGGACTGACGGTGTCTGGCTAAATGCTGAAAGTTTCAGATGACAAGAGAGAGGAATACAGAGAGATTCTGCGCCGGGACAGATGGATACACGGACACCCTGGACAGAAAGCAGTAGAATGAGAGTGAGAAAGAGAGAGAGAGGCGAGCAGGCGCAAGTGAACAGGATGCAGAGAGACAGAACCTGCTGGATGCTGCAGTGCATTTAAGTCGTGCTGCGGCTACAGCCTCCACCCACACCCACACCCCCCCCACACACACACACACAGCAGACGTGCACTGCTTCTCACAGCAATGTAGAGCAGACTGATTACATATTTATTCCGCTCTAGCCAGCAGTGCATTAAAACCAGATGATTTTTACAATTATTGCCATCCTCTTGCACCTTAGGGATATGTGCTCTGCCTCAAAAAGGTTGTTTATTTCTTTATGGGAATTCATTTGAGTGTATAAACATTCTTATCTGGCCCATGAAAATAAATATTTTACCATTACCACAGTAAAAACATATTTGTATTATATAATATTTCTTTGTGTGAGTGTATATATATATATATATATATATATATATGTGTGGGTGTGTGTGTGTGTGTGGGTGTGTGTGTGAGAGAGAGTAATATGTATACTATAATTTAATATCATACAATATATAATGTCATAATAAATTAATTTGCTTAGTAATATTTAAATTTATATAATAATTTTGTATATTGTATATTATTTTTGTGTATACTATTATATTCATTTTATTATATACATTACAATGTATGTAATATAATATAATCATTTGCGCAGTCTAATATATATATATATATATATATATATATATATATATATATATATATATATATATATATATATTTATAGAAAATTATATGTGATGGTAGAACCAGTGTCCTAGTTCCACCCTCGCTCTCCACCTCCAAACTCAAGGTGTTCTTAGCCCTTCAACATGTTGGTTCTGCCACCGCTCATTTGATTTTATCCATATCCACCGGGATGCTAGTTCTGCCTGTTTGGTGTCTGTTCTCCAAGTTGCTACAAGTCATTTGCTGTGGCCAGGACTCCTCTGGAGGGGGGACGTGTAACAGAAAACAGACAAACATAGTCCGCGGCAAACAGAAGAGTCCATGGGGGAGTGGAGGGTGGTAGGAGCCAGGTGCATGAGGAGCCAGATGGAGGTCCAAAAAGCCCGCCATGACGAAGCCCCAGGGCGGAGTTGAGGGAGGGAGGAGCCATGGTGGAGATTTGGCAGACGACACCCAAGGGAAATGTGGAGACCGAGATGGAGCCGTGGCGATGAGCGTCCGAGGCACTAGGGAGCCTGAGGACTGCGGCGGAGCCAGGGGAAGGCTGAGCCAGACAGAGCTGAATGTATGTGGGACAACGTCAGACAGGCAAGGCAGACAAGGCAGACAAGGCAGAGTTGGTGGGATGAGGGAGCCCGGTGAAGCTGTCAGGATGATAGTTTCAGGTGGAGCCAAGGGAGGGAGGAGCAAAGGCGAGGCCAGTGGGTCGACAGGCTGAGGTGGAGCGATGGGTAGCGAGGCTGGAGGCGGAGCCAGGGGATCCTCTGGGCTAGGCGGAGCTGGTGGCCTGAAGAACCAAGGCTGATCCTCACAAGATTGTGTAGGAGATGCAGAGGGACTGAAGAGACTCAGCGGAGGTAATGGCTTTCAGAGGAGGCGGAAGAGGGAGGCTGGGAGGAATCCCAGGCAACATGGGGCTGGGCGGAACCAGTGGGGAAACAGGAGATTCAGACTGGGCTGGTCTGACAGGGGCGTGGCATCACGATGGTGGCTTTCCATGGCCTCACCCCTTTGTTGTGGCCTCACCCCTTTGTGGCCTCACCCCTTTGTTGTGTGTTCCAAGGTTTATGCAAATTTTAGGGTTTGTGATGTCACCAACCCAGGAAGAAACTCGTTGCAGTCCCTACCAGCCATTTGTTGTAGTCCTTAAAAAGTTATTTCTGTAAAAGAAAATATATCCGTTTGCATTGAACTTTGTAACTTTGCAGATGTTGTTTATGCTCAAACAGCAACATTACACACTAACTCAAGTAAAAAAGTGAAATCATAATCAAGGGCCCCTTTAACAAATGCTTCAAATAATGTCCAGAGGCCAAGTTAATAATATCTACAGAGGTGAGGTTGAGGGCAGGGCTTCCCTCCTTGCCCTCGAGCTCCACTAACACTCATGTCAACTTCCGTCCTCATTGCAGGCTCGGGCTCGTCCATCATGGCAGGCCAATCTCCACAGTCAGCGGTGGGGTCTAGCAAATCCATCTTGCAGCTCGCTGGCGGTGGATGGCTGGTCACTGAATGTGGAGTGGGGTCGGTGTGGTCATCAGCCAGGCAGATGGTGAACGGGGAGTCATTGTTCACCAGCACCCACTCAACGAATCTGGCAAAGTCTTCCTTTGGACCGTCCGCTGGAAGATGTGCCTTAGACGGTCGCTCAGGCTGGTGTGGTAAAATACACAGAGTGAGTGATCCAGGTAGTGTATTTGGCACGGTAGCCGGAGAAAGTCCCACACGGGGTCTTCCAACAGACGGTATGGTATCCCTGCTCCAGGCAGAGTAACTCAACAGCTGGTAGGTCAATGGAGTGAAAAACAAAACAAAAAAGAACAAAAAGAAAGGCGGAAGAAAAACGCTGCAAGAAAATTTACTGTACGGTTCTGACTTCTGTCATGGGTCGTTGTAGACAAGTAGCGTAGCGTGCAAAGACGAATAAATCAGGGATCACTACTGATGGGTGGACATTGAACATTAAGCATGTTCCAGCCAGGTTCGTCACTTGTTGGGGTCCCCATAAAAATAATAATATGTTACATTTATATAGCGCTTGTATGGGTACTCAAAGCGCTTCACATATTGAAGAGGGACTCTCCTCAACCACCACCAATGTGCAGCATCCACCTGGATGATGTAAATAACATGTTGTATTTGTTGCAGCATCCACCTGGATGATTTAAATAACATGTTGTATTTGTTGCAGACCAGCGAATAGATTGTAAAAAATCCAACAAAAACAGCTGAATGATTCCTCACTTTCCATGCTAAACATATTAGAATTGTCAGCTGAAAGTCACTACTCAGCAGGAATTCTTTGGTGTGACGCAATTTGATTGGATGAGGGTGGTAAATGCCAACCCACCTGGTGGCTGCGGATTGGTTAAGGACCACAGAATGATGATTGACACGGGAAATAGAGGCTGTGAAGGACCCCTAATGCCTGAGAGCTGTAATCTCTGATGGAATCAGACAGGGTTGCTTGTCCACTCCGCTGTGCATCAGATGGTCAGCTGTTTCTAGGCGGGATTAAACAGTTTACAGGTTAGAGAGTGAACGAGATATTCTTGTCCATGACATTCTACATCAGTAATCTGGAATGACAATAATATATATACAGTATATAAGACAACAATGAACCATACAAGATGAGGTTTGTTTTAATATAAAATAGTCAATATATTCAATTTATTTTGTAACTAAATAATTTGTGTGGTCAAGTAGATTAACAATTGTGTAATGCATTAAAAACGATATAAAAAGTACTATACGTGAACACAAGAATTAAGATTATGGATGAAACGAGATATTCAAATGAAATAATAGCTCAGTTTAAAAAAACATAAGGCTGAGCAGTTATGAATAACTAATGAAATATACTGTAGTAATGGAGTCCTCCTTGAATAATGCAAACATCACCAGTGATGAATTATGAATGACATCATTAATAAACTATTAATTCACTCTTTGAGTGCAAAAATGCAACCCAAAACAAGACTATGACTGATCAAAAAAAGCACATAGTAAAGGAGGGGGTAAGAAAAGGAAGTATTTCTCTGATGTCAGATTACAAGTGGTGCTGATATCTCACCAACTAGGAAATGATCCTCAGTATTTAAGATATCATAAGCATGCAGAGAATAGAAGCATTGATTAGGCTGCAGACTGCTGTGTCATCTATATCTATTATGTTCTTCTGCCAGCATGACAGCAAAACTGAGAGCTGAGAATAAGCCGATACTACACTGCCAGAAGAGCTCAAAGGATCAGAGACTCAATAGAGGAACACGGTGCAAAAAATATCAAACAGAAATGCATCTAAAGGCATCTTAGCTCTGTGCCAGTTCTTTGCAGCCGAGTATACCAGCTGTTATCTGTTTTTCTGAAAACAAACACATGCCAGTCAGAACATGCTTTTATGGCATACACAATGTTTTTCTGCATGCTGGGGTTTCCCATTGGAACTGACTTAACATCAGGTGATGATCACTGATCCCACATAAAACTACAGTAAAACAAATGAAAGGACAGAGTTTGAAATATGTAGGTGGATATTGTGCTTAAAAAAAATCTCGCTTAAGCCTATACTTATATTGTATTATATTGTGTTATTGGATATTAAATCATTTTATCATCTTACTTGTACATTATATTAACCCTGTAAAGCCTGACATGTGAAATAATGGTTCATATTAGAGCTGCACAATATATCGAAATTATCGAAATATCGCAAATTATGTATAAATCGCGATATGCATATCGCAACAGCTTGCAGTGGGGTCATGAACAAAATACAAAGAGAAAATCACTCACTGCTCTTGGCTGAATAACTTTTGTAGCTTTAATAAGAATCAGTAGCCTATATATTAAATTCATACATTGAAAACTAAGCAGTGTTTATTTTTACATTTGATTATTCAGTTTCTGCTGTTAAATAAACCTAATGTAGGCCTACCTGAAACCCTAAACCCTGTGGTTTACACTGATGTTAAAATAACACTTATTATTAAGTAAAACACTGCCGTTCACTTTCAGAAGTTGTAGGTTTTTCTTGTCACAGAAAGAATGTGAAACACGTATGTAGGTTAGCCTATATAATTTTAAATGTATTTTAAAGATAATTTAAGTTTATTTTACACACTATCGCATATCGCATTTTTCGTCAATATCGTGCAGCCCTAGATGGAGCTCAGATTATAGATTATGGAGTTTTACTTACCCGGGTGAGTGGACTGACATAAACTGTTCAAATAGTAGGAAATATTTGAATCGCGATTGACCAAATAGAATCAGACCTATTCCAGAAAGCTGTATAACAATGAACAAACGCAGACAGATCGCAGGATAAGATTTTGTGGAAATACTTTATTAAATAAAATCATTAAACAAGAGAGAGTCAGGAGACTCAGGAGAGTCGACGAATTCTGGAAATCTGTAAAGCTTTTTTCGTTCTGCGTGGGAGGTTCCATGTGGATCTGCTCATTAGTAAAGTGAAGTAAAAAAAAAAAAAAAAAATCATACATACCACAGGAGTCATTTAATATACTGCTGCTCAGTCATTTAAACAATAATAATTTTTTTTAAGACAATAATATGTTTTTAGCTAAATGTGTCTTCACATGTCAAAGCTTTTCTAGAAGTCTTTTTAAAAGCTATAGAAAGTTTTACACTATACTTATCTTAGAAAAATAAATTATAACATGTCCAGCACTAAAATGCCCTTCTTATCACAACATCCAAAAATTAATAATAGTAAGATAATAAGAGTAGACAATATCATCCTCCTACTCTTAAAGGGGTAGTTCACTCAAAAAGAAAATGTTGTCATTAGGCTACTCACCCTCATGTTGTTCCAAACCTGTATGAGTTTCTTCTGTTGAACACAAAAGAAGATATTTTGAAAAATATTGGTAACCAGAGTTGACGATAACCATTGACTTCCATAGTGGGGGGAAAAAAATACAACATTCTTTAAAATATCTTTTTTTGTGTTCAACAGAATAAAGAAACTCATACAGGTTTGGAACAACATGAGGGTGATGACAGAAGTTTCATTTTTGGGTGAACTATCCCTTTAAGTATATAGACTGCTAAAGGTCCAGTCAGCCTAACAGACTTTAACAGGAAGCCACATTGTGAAGCACAGACCGAGTGCTGGGCTTGGAGAGCCGGCCCAGGAGACCCCCTGTTTGTTGTCACAGCTGAGCTCTACGCTGTTGAGGCAGTCAAGCGGAGACCCCGAGGACCACCACACCACAGAGAAAATGGCCTCTTAGTTTGACAATAACACCTTCTCTCTGTGCAAACCCCCACCGCAAGCTCTCTAAATCTAGTCCGACCTTTTGGTAGGTGGGATGTTTTCACTCCAGGCTGAGAGAGAGCAGCTGATGTCTGCTCCGAGGATGGAGTTTGGGAGGCATGGTTTATGAAAAGGGGTCAGGGCTAAGAACAAGGACTCTTGTGTGTTATAAAAACTCTTGCCATTTATCACTGCAGACAATCTCTGGACGGGAAACATAGCACATATATATAGCTGCGCTGACATCTATTTAATGTGTTTCCCCTTTCTTTTGGAAACCTTTTTGAGCCACAGAATGCACAATATACACTCTTAAAAATAACGGTTCTATAGTGGCATCTATGGATCCCTGAATATCCTTTAACATCAATGTTCAAAAGGTTCTTTATAAATCATACAAAAAATATTTTAAGAACTATTTACAGAAAGGCTCTTTGAGAACCCAAATTTGGTAATTCTATGGCATCGCTGTGAAAACCCCCTATTTGGAACCTTTATTTTTAAGAGTGTGAGGTTAGGGCTTTACAGAAAAGTTCAATTGGTGAACATTAGTTAATGCATATGGTGAGCTAACAATGAATAACAAAATAGATTAATACTAATTTATAAACATGCTAGTGTTCGTTGTTAATTCATGTTCGTTCAAAATACTTTAATACCCTTTGACATGTCAAATGAGTTTGTTTATGTAGAAATTAACATTAATAACAAATGATGGGATGAGTTACACTTGTTACATGTACTTACTATTGTAGTAACAGTAAATTATGCATAATTACAAGTAACTAACCTTAAACCAAACCCTAACATTAACCCTACAGTATGTTAATTAATATTACTCAGTACTCATTTGCATAATTACATTGTAACAATGCCTCCTTAAAATAAAGTGTAATCAAATGCTGTTGTTCATTGTCAGTTCATTACACCTTAATGAATTGAACCGTACAGTGTAGTGTAAGAATATAAACTGCATAGCCTAAGTAAAAGGAGTTAACATGGACTGGTAGAGCATGGTTCTAGCAAATGACAAGGTTGAATATTTAAATCCTAGTGATCACACATACTGATAAAATATATGAATGCAATGCCGCTTTAGATAGAGTATCTTTCAAATGCTTATGTCTAAACATGGAAATCAACCATTTTCTTGCAAAGCATCATCATGCATGAGACTGCAGTGTGTGCGCTTGAGTATGGAAGGGTGCTGTAAGATTGCAAGTAGCGCAATACACGGATTTATGGTTGTTAGCAAGCGGCAGATTTCCTCCTATTGTTAGAGAGTGTTGATACTGTCAAGGGAGAGGAGGGAGCGAGAGAGAGGGGGAGTGGGAACTGAGAGGGTGGGGAGAGAGACATAGGCTACTGGTGAGGATACCGGCTGGTTTGGACAGAGAGAGAGAGAGGGAAGGAAAGAGGGGTGGGGAGTTTCCAGGATTGTTTAAGGCTAGTTTTAAAACTGCCATCCGGAGGAACCCTTTCAGTACCTCTGGAAAGCGAGATGGCCCAGACTGTGCCTCTGCTGCTGTTGGCCGTGCTGAACTCTCTGAGCTGCCACAGTGAAGTGAGGGCCAGGGACCCTGATGTGGAGGAAGAGGAGGCTGTTGGGATTGGAGGAAGAGCACATCATACTCCTGTCGCCTTTGGGATGCCACATGAACATCCCAGCATCCCAGTGCCTCCAGCTGGCTCAAAAAGAGGGTGAGTCAAATGGGCATTTTTAAAACTATATATATTTATAACTATACATCAAATTTTGTGTGAATGGACCATAGTCAAAATATTTAATTTGACGTGAATTATACTACGGATATTTGTCTGTTCAATAAGATACTGTCTAAAGGCCTTAGGTCATGTCTAATTGTTTTACACTACAAGTCAGAAGTCTGGACATGCCTTTTTTATGATTAATACTATTTACTACAAATCAAAAAAGTTAAATAAATTAAATGAAAGTAGACATTGTTTAGTGACCAAAAAATGGTTATAAATCAACTATCAACTATCCAAATCAAAGCAGCCAAGCGTCACAACTCTAATCATTCTCTCAGCTTATGAGGTGCATCATGGGATGTTTTTCCTCTGATTGGCTGCTTTTCCTTCTCTATCTGGCCCAACTATTCATTTCATAAAATAAAATAAAAAACTAAAATATTTTTTAAATGAAAAAATAATGGTAATGCTTGTAATAAACTGTAAAAAATATTTTTCATCAAGTTACTTTAAAATATTGTGTTGTAGTTTTTCTATAAAACTAATTTTAAGCATTTAAGCATAAACCTTTAAGATCACGAGACACAAATTCAAGTCAAGTGTGTCCAAAACTTTGACTGGTATTATATTTTCTCTGGAAGTTTTTTATTTGCTAAACGATCAACACTATAGTATACAACAGTACAACCCACTGAACAGACTAGACTGTGCATGTATCCCACACAGCCTTGTTTTAATATCATATTATTAAATATGCCATTTACCCTGACTAAAGTCCTTTGCATTCTCCCTCTGTTCTGAGAAAGGAAAAGCGAATGAATTTGCCCGAGAGGCTTAATTACAGTAATCTTACAATGAAGATACAAGTCAGGGCTTCAGTGATCTGGGAAGGTATTATGGAGTGACTGAGTTCCATTGTGATATCCAATATATACATACTGATCTGGGGGCCTATATGTATAGGAGCCGTAGAAGTTAGCCGTCCACTTCTATAGTCAGCTCAGTCTTAGATGTGTTGGCTGATATTTCAGCCTTGACAACACACACAGTAGCTCTCTGCTGATTTCTTGAGGATGAGAGGAATTCGACCGGACTGGGCATGCTCACTACAGCTTAACAGCGAGGCAGAGGACAGGTACCCCTACAGCAGTTTTCAAGGGCATTTGCTTTTAGTCTGGACCAGAACAAAAGAATATGAGAACCAGATGTATCCAGAAAAGACATGGGAGGAGTGCTAATCAAAAGGGTTTAGGTGTTTAAAGAAAAATAAAAGAGAGATAAAAAGAGGGGTGAAGATGAAAGAAAGGTGGACTGATGAAGGATGTTCAGATGTGGGTACATGGAGACAGATTAACGATAAAACCATAAAGCGGCAGACAGGGCTAGAATTCAGCCAAACTATGACTGAATCAGTGGCTGAATAGGGGCTGATGTTTTACTGGACAAAGGGTCTATGGTTCAAGGTGGCAATAAAAAAGGAAACAGGACAGCTCACTTATATCTAATCTCTTTGTTTCTGAAACTAACACTGAAACGGATGCATAAAGGAAGGTCAGTTGAAGTAATGGGCCGTACTGTACATACAAGATGTGTCCATGCATTTGAAAACACCTAACAGAATGGACATGTTGTACAATTTGAGCTGTTTCTACCTTGACAAACCATCTTAAAAAACACATCCTGGTGCTGAGAAAATGGAGAAACATCATAGCAGTTAAAATGTCCTTCTAGTGCATATTCATATATGGGCCATTCACACATGATGCATTGTGTCCATCTGCACTCTTTTTTTCTTTTCTTTTTTTATGTGTGTACATACGTAAACATGCATTTGACAGACATCTTTAACATTTGCAACTCACTTTGGAACATCTTTGGAACAATATTGGAACATCACCTAAAACATTTGCAATAAAACAAAATTGTCACTTTCTGTGAAATTGGCACAAAATATATGTAATAAAAATGGAAGTTGCTGCAGTCAGGGAAGCCACTGTAGCTCTTTTTCATACATTATAAATGCCTCAGAGCGCACATGCAATAAACGCTGTCATGTTATCCTGCGTTCGGACGCAGATGCTTGGTGTTTGGGAACGCAATCGTGTGAGACAGTTCTGGGACTGGGAGGTAATATTACCCTACAATTTTCATAGATTTTGTCTCAGTCATTTCAGAATGACCAAACCAACATTTAAGATGCCGTGCAATGAAATTGGACAACTGGTTAGTCCAGTTTTTTTCGGACCTCATGATCTGTTGAGCCAAAGTCACATGACTTTTTCTTTTTTTTTAGGGTTTTATTCAGTAAATGTGTTTCCATTGTAGTTTATGTGCATGCCTTCTTACGGATAGACTACATCTGCGCATGTTTTTTATGCACATTTTTAGAATGTATGAGCATCTTGGCATTTCCATCCACCATTTTATTATACGATATCTCAATATTTGCATAAAAATAGGTGGATGGAAACATTGCTAGTGTTAAATTAAAAGGCAGAACAATGCATCACGTGTCCCATTGAAAGACAATACGGATGCAAGAACACATTCCATGTGGCAAGAAATGCCTCCAAGTCATTTGAGGGGAATAAATTGTGTTTTATAAGCTTTGCTAGAATAAGCTGCATCTTTGGAACAACAGACAGCAGAAAGAAAAAGAACTGACAGGGGAAATCTTATGTCCCTTTATGTCAGCTTATATAATACCGTATTCATAATGAGAACAGCACCGTGAACGCCACCTTTTCAAACAGTATTCGACAGGATGCAACTCCAGCAATATTGCAAACTAGGTCATTTTTGCAGAATACAATTTGCACACTTTACTGTAGGCTATGTTTATGAAATAATACACAGAAAAACACAGACTTGTCAAAATAAGATTGAGCATGTGTAAACATCGTAATCAATGTGTGCATATCAGATTCTCTCTGATACAACAGAAAGCTAAAAACAAACATAATGAACGTGCCAATAGAACAACATATAAAACATTTTGCTCAGCGATAATATCTTGCCCAGAGCTTGTTGGGAAGGGTACAACAGGAAAACAACAGGGGCTCAAGAGCATATATCTTCATCAGTCTGTGATTGCATGTAATCTCTGCTCTCAACTCCTCTCTCTGGTCAGAAACTGGTGTGCGTATGTAAATCACCGTGTGGTCACCACAGCCGTACTCTGCACAGAGACTCAGACAGTGAAATCGGTGAACCCCTGTCCCGATGGAGCTCCTGACTGTCAAATCATCACGTGAGTCACCTCATAAACTCAAACAACCTCAGATCTTACGTTTCTCAAAACTATGCTTTGCTTTATTGATGATGATGATGGTGATGGTGATGGTGATGATCAGGTATAGGCAGTCCTCACGTCCTGTGTACAAGCAGAAGCAGACAGCACTCTCTTCTCTGCACTGGAGGTGTTGCCCAGGCTATGGAGGACACAACTGCCTGGAAAAAGGCAACATACAATCTCCAGGAAGAGGTCTGGATACAATCCTTTTTACACAATAAAGCATATGCATATCTAAAATATGTTAGGAGTATGCATGTTGCTCTTCAGCCAATTTAAAAGGAACATCAGTTGAGCTGCCCATCCAGTTTTGGTGACTCATCTATCGTTCTTTTCCAGACAAACCTCCAGAGGATGAGAAGCATGCTTCAAAGTCTGAGGTTAATGACTATGACAACTCAGGCAAGTCTGTTGTTTTGGGCAAAACTGGCTTGACCTTTCATACCTTTCCTCTTTCTGCAAGCTTGCTTCTTTAAAACAACCTTTCTGACAAACAGAGGAAATATCTAGCAGGCGCCTGGCTCAGTGAGTGTCCTTCAACAGGAAAGGAAGAATCAGCTGGCACTCGGGATAGCTAGAGATAGAGATAGATAGAAGCAGTGCCTTATGCCAGCAGGCAAAAGCAACAATCATATTTAAGAAGAATAACAACATCTTAAAGTTGTTTTCCAAATTTCCAAAATGTCCCGCAAGTGAATATTTTGATAGCAGATTGTCAAATCACATTGATACTTTACAAGTACAGTCTTTGGCAGTTCTTTAAAATCTAAAGTCATTGTGTGTTTATGAGAGTCTCATGTGTGCCAAATACTTAAACCTGGTATCATGAAATAAAAAAGGATTATTCTTAGTAAAAATAATATTTAGTTTCATAATATTCTGTAATATTGAGTCATTAAATGTAACTTTTGGTATTTTAAGCCTGTTAAATGCTTAAGGACTATAATAACCCCTCTAAACTGAGCATATGCGTGGGCCCAGTATTTACCCTCAGACTCACAATGTTGTGGTTAACTTCTTTCCCACATTCTCCCTCCAAACAATTTTTGGTGTTTTTCTGTAGAAGTTAAAATGGAAACAGACCTATTGGAAGATGCAAGCTGGTCTGACAAACATCTACAGGAGGCTCCCATTCATGGTTCGTCACCAAACCAGAGCCCTGTTGGTAAGACACGGAATCTGTGCCCAGCAAACCAAAGCCCACAGGAAAACATTTAGATTGACACATTACAGTACAGGCATACTGTGAGATTTTACCACCCAAAATTGAATAGCATGACTACATAAACAATGACGTCTTCCTCTAAAGGATATCCTCTCTTTCTTATAAACAAACTCCACCGTGACATAATCACCCAGAGATGTAGGCAGAAGGAAGGAGACTAAGAAAGAAGGGCAAAAAGTCATCACTGAACCACATGAGTCATGGAATAGCTGTTTGAAAAGGGGTTTATATATTCTCTTACCTATATATAGCCAATTAGCTCATATTGTTTAAATGCAATTACAGCCTATAAAGGAACATCCATCAAAAATGCAGAAGTTTATTCAGATATTCAGTAACATAATGAGATGTGTTTGTGTAGGAGGCTTGTAAGGAAAGGGTTATTCCTGATGAAAACATCATAAAAGCTCATGTAGAGACCCTCAAATGTCAGGCACATTGATGTACTCTAGGGACGAATCAATATGCCGATATAGACAAATATACCTTAATTGCATATTTAATAGGTCACACAAGTAACAAACAGAGTTATTTCACCATTTTCCCTTGTTAGTATCTGAAATATACAAATTGTACAGTATTTCTCCAAAATTAGAGGCTTGTTTATGATATTCCAGGTGCCAAAGAACAGATCCCTACCTCTCAGCCTCTGCAATTCCTTGATTCATCAATTCTGCTGTCAATGCATCTGTTAATGTCAACCATGATGACTCAGCTTCAACCAGTGCTGGAAAGCTTCAATCAAACACTGGAGCATCTGTCCAGTGAGGTGGACACACTGTCTCAGGACTTGCAGCAGTTGCGGATGGAACAGGAAGACAGCAGATCCATCAGCAGAGGTGAAGGTCATAGTGGATCTATTGAGCAGAGACTAGAGTACAGTCATCTTCAGGTCGACCAAATGAAAACCCAACTGAACGCACAGAAAGACCAGATGGAGAGGGCCTTTCAGACCCAACAAGAACTGCTGAAACACAACCTAACAAAACTGAAGGAAGAGATGGATGATCAGATCAGTCAGAGTCAGGATGCACAGGTCATTAATTCACTCGGACTCCTTAAGTGACTAATAAATCTTAACACATTGAAACAGTGCATAAATATTTTTTTTGTGTTATTCCAACAGGTGAATCTCCATTCTCTAACTGAATTGGTTGAGGAGGTGAGACTTGGCCAGAAAAGGCTGGAAGGGGCACTGCAGAAAGAGCGTGCTGAGTTTGTCAATCAAAGTGGAGGCCAGCCAACACAGGCGTCAGGAGTGTGGGAGGCCATCACTCGGCTAGATGAGAAGGCACAAAGTAACTCTGTGCAGCTCAGCAGCTTGTCTGACACTTCAAAAGATTCTGCTAGAAAGATCAATGATCTGCAAAGAGACCTATTGATCCTGGGACAGAGCCTAGGGGAGGTCAAACAACGCACTGAGGTCCACTTTGTGGAGACAGGTCTGGAGGTGGAGGCTACTCGCGTCAGGGTGCTCAACAGCATTGGGGAACTTACAGCTAACGTAAGTGCGCACGAGGGCCAGTTGAGAGAAATAGAGCTTGACCTGAACAACATCTATCATCAACTACAAAGAAATGATTCGGTAATTGCAGAGCAGGTCTGTAGCTGCAAATCGATGGGAATTTCACTAGCTAGGTTGGAGCTGGAGGTGGCTAACATGACACATTTAACAAGACAGAACCGACTTGCACTTGAGGAGGCAAATCTAGATAGGAATCAGGCCACTCAAATGGAGGATCTTCATCAGGGCCTGCTAAATATGAAGGAATCATTGGCATTTGAGCAGAGCAGAAGCAGGAGTCTTCATGACAGTATTTCCCAGCTACAGGCTTCACTCCTGGACAGTCAGCAGGAGATACAAGGCCTGAGAGAGCGGGACGAGGACAAGTCGGCTGAAATTCAAGGCCTGTCAGCCACCTTCTCTTCCCTCCTGAATGATGCTGTACGCCACTCTGAAGTCCTGGAAGTGCTACTTGGAGAAGAGGTCTTGGAATTCACACACTGGTCACATAGCCAAAAGAAAGAGCTCAGTATCCCAGATATTTTACAGAGAATGCACGTGATGCAGCAAAAGATTGAGACACATGATAGGAGTCTGAATTCTATTCGGAGAAAGCATCCTGACGGAGATGAGATGAATAGCGATGACCCGGTAGCATACTCAGAGGGGACCGCCACAAAGAACCAGGTGAAGGGCACTGAAAGTTACCAGTCCTCATTAGACCCTTTGACTGGAGAGGAGGATGTGGATTACTCCGTCAGTGACTTCTGGAGTCTAGGAAAAGAGGTGGAGCAATTAGCAGGTAGAATAACCATGTTGGAAGAGCGCTGTGGCAACTGTACTGAGCCCCCTGGTGGCTCTGTTGTGGAACTGCAGGCAGATATAGCATACCTACGTCAGAGCCTAGAAGATCATTTGAGAATGTTTCAAAAACTGTTCAGTAATACAGAAGAACTAGCCAGCTCGACCAGAAGCCTGAACCTATATGAAGTTTGGAGGCTGGTGAGAAAGAAAGATGAAAAGAAAAGGAGGGGGCACAAAAAGCAAGAAGACCAGGAGAAAAGAGAAGAAAAGTCTTCCAGTGAGCGACGCAAAAGATACAGCGAAACAGGTAAGAGATCTCATTAATACAGTTTTTTTCCCATTTTCCATTAGTTTTAAACATGAATGAAGAAGATATTTGGTACTGAAAGGCCTATATAGTGTACACACAACAACACTGCCTCTAAATGGACAACACTAAAACTACATCATGACAAAGCAGTTTTTCTGTAACTTAAAAGTATACATTTTTACCAAAACAAATCATCAAAATAACTTTATCTCTTTAGAACATGCTTGGTTACCACATCCCCCCGTGGTGTTCATCACAAGCCTGGACTACAGAATAGGGCCAAATGGGGAGCTTGCATCAAAAAATGTTGATGTGATCTACGGTGGTACTTTTAATCCTACATCAGGGGTGTTCCAGGCCCCTGAGACGGGACTCTATCTGTTTTTAGTGACCTTAGACTTTGAGAGAGGCCTTTCATTGGCTGTACTGAAGCGCAGTGGAGTTACAGTGGCCTCCCTCAGACAGGAACAAGGGGAAAAGAGGGGACCAGTGAGCCGAGCCTCTCTGCTGGAGCTTCGGCGAGGGGAGGCGGTTACATTAGAATTGATGTATGGATCATTACGAAAAGTGCAGCCTGGGGATAACAAACTGTCTGGACTATTGCTCTTCATTACAGAGCACAAGGACATGCTGTGAAAAGAACTGGGCGAGCGACAAAGGCATGGGAGGATACATTCAAGTCTGACGCACTGTGCGTCACTGCCAGACATGCTTTAATTTGCATGCATGCCATGCATTCTCTTCTTGAAGGTGCAAAAATACTTGTTTAAATATTATGTTTTGTAATTGGTTCTGGAATATTACTGAGAAAACAGGGAAGAAATAAGGGGAAGAAAGAATATATACCAGAACAATTTAGATACCACCAGACCTTCTGTTGGTCTTCAAAATGTGGAGGATCTAATAATAAGGCATAGTATGGAAACCAGTTACTATGAGGTGATATGAATAAACAAAAGGTACAAATAGTGAGGGTAATTCTGTACATCCAACAATTCATGCACTCAAATGATCACATTCAATGCAAATGTCAATCAAGAAGAAGGAGGCATGACTGTGTACTAAAATAAGGTATTTTACTTAAAAATTGATACATTGGACTAATTCTGTGTACAGAACAGCTTTTCTTGGTAAACATAAGGCATCTCTCTTAAAACCAGATACTGTGCACAATACAGTTAAAAAAAGGTTCATATTATTCAGGCCATTTTACATATTTCCTTACACATTAAACAATTAGGACAAAAATATTGTGTCATTTATCTAGACAGATAAGCTTAAATCAGTTCAAATGTTATTTTACAGGTTAACTTGCTTGATTGTTATGGACAGAATAGGCTTGAGCACAAAACTGCAGCCCAAACTATGAGAAAAGACACGCATAAGCAATGTGAGATCTGAATCTTCAATGCAAAAGTTTTTGTACTAGTCTCTCTCCTTCCTTGTACCTTTGTAGAAATGCAGAAGTGGAATTTCCCAGACAGCTATAAATCACTGGCATAAATACACCCCCATGATATAACCGGATCTTCAATAAATGGCTAACTTGTTTTCGAGGCAAAAGACCCTGGTTTTGAAGTTGAACCTGATAATAATGCATTGCGTGATTCAAATTTTTTGACTAAGCTCTTTTGCACACAAAAAAAATGTGTTCACATAATCTCATCAGTTATGGGGGAAAAATATGTTCATGTATATGAAAGGTGAACTTAAGTCGCCTGTCCTGACTTTTGAGTAAATTATAGATAAAGGTCTAGTTTTACACATTAGAACAATGACAAATGATAATTCACACTCTCACTTTCATAGGAAGTCATTAAATGTAGAATTTCATTTTAAAGTCATAAATTTACTATTACTAGTATTTGTAAGGTTGAGCTGCTCAGTAAAAACATTGAGAATGTCATTTGCAAGAACAGTGTTAATAGTCCTGCAAGTAAAAGTATCTTACCACAATAATTCATACTATATGACATGACATGAATAAATAGCACATGCATTTGCATTATTCAATCACATTAGACATTTATGAGTCATATGATTTCCAAGCGTCACAACATTAGATTCAAGGCAAAACAGTTCAAATGAGGCATTGAAAACAGCAATCCAATCTGACACTGAAAAAATTCAGATGTGATATACTGAGGTTGACTTGAAGGCTATAGGATAAAACAAAACAACGGTTATGAGGCATTCAGGAGCAAAAGGCATCCATTTGCACTGACACGTCTGCGATGAGGCAGATCAGATCTGCCATTCTGGGTGATTGAAAGTCACCACATCTTTTAGATGAATAGATTTTTTTTAATGGCTGCAGTGTTGGCAATATTTGACTGGTGGTACTTCAATTCTTCATGCCAGAGCTGGAGTTATGATCACATTACTCATTATACCTGAACCTTCTATTTCTAACAACAAATCAATTCCAGGTCTTTGCAAAAGTAAAAACCCTATCGCTAACCCCCAGTTTTGTATTTGAACATCTAATGGACAGATTCTCAGAAAGGAAAGCAGTTGAAGGAATAATTCTTCAAAAAGGCTATTAATTAAAATATTAATATGTAGTTAACGGGACATGTTCTTTTATACATATATATGACAATATGGGTCATTTGAATTAAATAGGGCATGTTCTCTGACGTTTCGGTGGCCACAACTGCACATGGTCCAAATGTAGTGTGACCATTTAGACACTAGCCATACTGGAACAGGAGCACATCCCAAGCATATGGCTGGTTCGGTCCAAATATCACCCCAAATATGTCCACCTCTCAAGTCAGTCAATAACAGAGCCTCAAGCCTTCTCCCGAATGGCTCGATTACTGTGCTCCCATGGCAAATGGTGCCACCTTGCCACTCCTCCATACAGATGTATTGTATTACACAGCTTTCACAGAAAGCACCATATGCTCTTCAATTCTCTCCCAATATATAAGAGTGCCTGAAGAAGGAAAAATGGTGGCGATGGGGATGGTGTGAGTAGTGATGCCTGTTGAACAGTTGTCCTTACTGTCCTTACTTCCTCGTGGATGCGTTATGGCACATACTGTCCAGCAGAGGGTGCTACATGACACTAAGAGCATAACTGCAACAGGACGAGGAATTACAGCCAGACAGGGAGGCAAATGTTCTGCTCAGCAGCGCTCCCACAGGTCTGTCTAGGAACTGAGGCAATAGTTCATAAAGTGAGCATAAATATCTCCATGATATATCTCAGACTGGCATATGGAGGGAAAACTGATCATATTTTGATATCCTGTGATTCAACCATTTTGGCAAGTGTTTTCTTGACTCGAAGAGCAGTGAGTCGAGAGGATGGGTTGTGGGCCCAGCACTCAGACATAAGCTTTAGCATGGCCCGTAAGCACTGTGTGGAGATGGAGACAAGAGACCAGTTGTTTTAGGGTTGTATTTTATACAACTATTAAATGGTTACAATGCAGTGATATTTAAAGACCCCATAAAATCAAAAGTTCTGTGGCTTTTAGCATCCATCTGTTAGCAATGAGATCAACTATATGCCTAATGTACTCTTAAATGTTGACACAATGACTTCTTATAAGCACATTTGCAATTTACAAAAATTAAATGGTTACAAAAGATTTCTATTTTAAATAAATGTTTGAACTTTCTATTCATCGAAGAACCCTGAAAAAAAATGTATCACAGTTTTCACCAAAATATTAAACAGAGCAACTTTTTTCAACATTGACAATAATAAGAAATTTTCCTTGAGCTCCAAATCAGCATATTAGAATGATTTCTGAAGGATCATGTAACACTGAAGACTGGAGTAATGATGCTGAAAATTCAGCTTTGCCAAAGTTATAAATTACATTTTTAAATATAATATGATAGAAAATAGTTGTTTAAATTTTAATACTTAATGTTACTGTACTTTGGATTTTTTTAAAATACCTAATTAAACATTAAATAAATAATTGTTGGATATCAGTCTAGTTGAGCATAAGAGATTTCTTTCAAAAACACACAAAAAAAACATTTAAACGGTAGTGTATGTCAACACAAGATCGATAAAAATTAGTATCTGAGCAGTGTTGAACTGAACTGCGGTGCTTGATCTTACCTCGTCACTATTCCAGCGATTAGACACCACTGGCCGCATGCCTTTAACACATACCACTTCCCTCATGTCCTCATAGGACGGTTCTGAAGGTACCATGTCCCAGTATGGCAACTGATACTCCTCAACAATACCTGCACATAAAAGAAAATTCCCTTATTAAAACAAATCCATCACATATGTATAAAGGAGAGACAAACATAGTTTAAAAAGTGTGTATACATTATTATAACCTCAAACACCCGTACCTCCTGTCACGCATCTGCGGGCCATTTCCCAAACAATGAGACCGTAGCTGTAAATATCAGCCATTATGTACGCTTGGAATTGGTTCTTATTTAGGGTCTCATCCAGGACCTCTGGTGCCATGTACCGCCGTGTTCCCATCCTTGTGCTCAGAGGGACATCCACCTCATTGGTGTCACTAAAATAAAAGCAAACAAGTGTTCAAACTATTGCAAACAACTGCATACTAGCTGTAAATGAAGTATGCTTCAATGATACTTTTTAGTCATTGCCAGTGTGGCAAGACATTTATTTGCATGCATGTTTGAGTATGTGTTGTTAGAGTGTCTTCACCTGTTGTATTTCACAGCCAGGCCCAGATCAGCAATGCAGCAGGTGCCATTCTTCTTTATGAGGATGTTTTTGCTCTTTAGGTCTCTGTGAGCGATGGCAGGTTTGCCCTGTGTGCCGTATATCTCTGTGTGGAGGTGGCACAGGCCACAGGCTGCAGAGTAGGCCAGCCTCAGCAGAGCCTGTGTGTCCAGGGTGGTGTATTTCAGATAGTCATAGAGAGAGCCGTTCTCATGGTAGTCCGTGATGAGGAAAAGCTGAGTGAATGCACCCGTGCCCTTAATATCTGCAGCTATAAAGCCTGGAGCAAGACCGGAAGAAAGAGTGTGAATGTAAAGGGTTAGTTCACACAAAAATGAAATTTCTGTCATTAATTACTCACCCTCATGTCGTTCCAAACCCGTAAGACCTTCGTTCATCTTCGAAACGCATATTAAAATATTTTTGATGAAATCTGAGAGCTCACAAAAAAGTATTCTCGTCGCTTAATAATATTAAAGGTTGAACCACTGTAGTCACATGGACTTATTTTAACGATGTCTTTACTACCTTTCTGGGCCTTGAAAGTGGTTATGATGTTGCTGTCTATAGGGGTTTGGGGGGGTCATAAAGCTCTCGGATTTCATCAAAAATAATTTAATTTGTGTTCTGAAGATGAACAAAGGTCTTATGGGTTTATAAGACATGAGGGTGAGCAATTAATGAATTAATGAATTGATGTGAAATAACCCTTTTAAAAGAGAGGCATACAAAAACCACAGCAGCAATCGTACAGACAGAGGCATTAGAGAAAATATCAAATATGCTAAGTTTTATATCATTGTACAAAACTACAATTTGTGAAAAATATTAATCTACCTTAAACCAGCAAAATTTTCATCGTCCCTTCATATTAAAATATAAATGCAATATACATGTATTTGACTCTGTACATTAATAATGATTATTCTACTGGTTTTGCAATGGAAGTATCATATCAAATTATTAAAATGCAATGCTCCCTACTATGAGTCCCTACTATGCGTTTTTTGATGGAACCTACCGAGTATATTCTCATGTCTCATGAGCACAGTTTGATAAATCTCGGTCTCTCTGAACCAACTGGCCTCTTCACGGGTAAAGAAAACTTTCACCGCCACCTTTTCTCCTCTCCAGCGACCGAGCCACACTTCTCCATACCTCCCCTTTCCGATTTGACGTACCATCTGAATTTGTTTAGCGATGGTGCGCTGGACCTGTGAATCGAGAGAATTGGGCAATTCAGCTCAAAATATTTAATGGTTCATAACTACAAACATTTATATTGACTCAAGAAATTTCCATTACCTTTCCCATACCTTTTTAAAACTGTGTTAATTTACATAACCGTAAACCCTGTCTTTTTTTGAAAAAACATGTTCAGAAACAGTGCCTCACCAGCAGGGGGAGCCCTGAACCAGAGCCAGTGCTTGACTGACTAATAAGATCTTTGAGAGACTCTCCTACTGGGATGAAGGCCTCATCCTGCTCCAGATCTCTTTGGTACCGCCTCCGTCCCGTCTGTAGCTTATACCTGATCAAACAGCCACACAGAGTATATCATCACCTTCAATGCAAAGTTACATCACAGAAGCTGTTTCACAAAGGGATCAGTAACTTATTACTAAGAGCAACAGTATATATATCCATGCATTGAAACACAAGAGGTGTCTTAAACAGATGATCAATCTTAAACAGGTGTGTCTGTGCCAGTGTTATCAGTATGCTGGTCAATAATTAACAGACTGTAGTGCATCTTTCATTCATTTCAGCTGGATAAACATGTCGTTATGAAATTAAAGTCTCACCTGTAGTAACACACCACAGTTATGGCCACCAAAGTGAAGCAACACACTGTCACGGAGATCAGAAAGGCCAGCAAGTGGGCGTTCCATAACTGAGGCTCTGGATTACAATGAGATCACAGACAACAGTTTTCATCACTGATAATAAGAAATGTTTCTTTAACACCAAATCAGCATATTACAATCATTTCTGAAGGATTCCTGTGACACTGAAGACTTGAGTAATGGCTGCTGAAAATTCAGCTTGGCCATCTCAGGAATTTGCGTTTTAAAACATTAAAATGAAAAACAGTTATTTAAAATTGTAATATTACAATATTGCTGTTTTTACTGTATTTTTGAATGGAAGTGGATATACACACATATATTTATTATTTTTAGGTTCTTAAGGGACGTTCCACTTACTTCCTGGAATAGGAGGTGGAAGTGTGGGCTGAAGGTCTCTATTACAGAAATCTGTGGAACAGCACTCAATGGTCCGCCTGGGTTGAGCATTAGGAGAGTCCTGGACAACAATAACCAAATTCAGTCATTCATAATGCCTCAGCACTTAAACTTCTATTCTTCACTCTCCCATTTATGTATTACCTTGCACTGGAAGTGGGAGCCCTCATACTTCATGCAGCCGGAGGTGAGGATAGCCTCGCCGTGCTCATCCTCCTCTACGATAGCAAAACACTGGCCGTTCGTCCTGTGTAAACACACAAAGACCATTTAATCACAGTGTTTGTGATTTAGATGAGCAGTTAGAGGAAGTTGAAAGTGGCTGTTGTGAGCAGTAGGTAAAGCACATGGTGTACTCACTCGCAGGTGTTGTTTGTGGCATCTTCGGGGCAGTGGATCGAGCAATAGCAGCTAAGGAAGCGGGCAGCATCCTCGGGGGCCACGGTGGACCCGTCCCCAGTCTGGGGTCTCTTTGGATCCGATCCGGGCTTGACCCCAGTGCCGTGAAGCATGTAATCTGGGTTCTGCCCACCTAAAAGGGTTGAAATAGGACAAATCAGATTTTTAGACCACCTAGAATGTCTCTAATAGCTTCATCATTATAGCTCAATATTTACACAAACATTGAGTCACATCATATTAATGTCACTATGAAATCAAAATAGACAATCCTTTTTAAAAGGAATATTGCAGTATTTATTATAAATTATTTATTAGTGCACATCATTATTTTTTTTAAATGGGTCAGGACATGATAAATAAATTTGGCCTTGATCTTTTGATATACAAGAGGTCTTTGTACCATTAAAGCATCCAGTAAGCTTCAGAGCTTAAAATATCCTCCACATTATGAACAAAGCATTTATTTAATCAAGCTCCAAAAGTGGCTCGTTTTGATATTGGGGGACTTGTGACGTCACACGGGCAAATGCATATGCCTGCCTCCAGGACAAGACATCGATGAATAGTTTAACATCATTGCACCCACTTGCATTCAGTCGCTTAACGGCTGAGACACTTTCCTGAACCGTATTCAAGCGATGCGTCAAAAGCAAATAGAACCTATCATAATCACTTTGCAAATAGAACCCATTATAATCACTTCGCAAATAGAACCCATTATAATAATTTCGCCATTATAATCACAGTTTGCAAAGAAACATTTGTTGACAGAAGTAGCAGTCAACTGTATTGGATCCGACAGCAGCTAGTTTGCAAATCACATGTAAATGATTTTATAATGATTTGTCTGTAAATGACAGCTTTTCCACATATCCATTTGTTTTTCTTGTGCAAAAAAACCTTTTTTAACATAAGTGAACCTAAAGGAACACATAAACCCTTTTAAAATTCATGTCCCCTCACAATCTTTTAATCCGAATTATCTTCCCCTGCAGTGACATCTCTTCTCTGATGAAGTGTAAGAAAGAAAAAGTAAAAAAGAAAAAGAAAAATTCACAGCCGCAAGGACACAAATCCCCTGTTATTCTCTTCGGTCTCTGCTGAATTATACTGCAGGGAATCTAGGGATCTTAGATAAATAGGTGGGAGTGAGGAAAACAGATCACCATAGACTGTGAGTAAAAGAGGGAGATAAGGATTTAAAACGTGGACAAAGAGAGAGAGAAATTGAGATTTCTCTGTGCTGTAACCTGATCCGTCTGAGTGTGTGAGCATTTGTCGCAGACAGACAGGGTGCATATTGCCTCAGGCACAAAGACTCATGTGTTTGGTAAGTATTGCTGTGGGTGCTTCCTCTTAGAGCCTTGCTGCTTGTCCTGCAGGTCTGGGCAGGCCTAAACCCAGTCAAAATAAGCCCACACTAAAACAGGCATGCTGCTGTTTAGTAAAACACCACATTCCACACCTAGGATCTCATTACTAGAGCTGTGCTTCAGACCCATCCCACGTCTTAGACTACTTTAGACTTGCCCTACATCTCTATCTCTGAAAATTCACATAAATATTAGATAAATGGGCAGGAGATACAAATGCAAACAAGTATAAATGGCAAACTCCATCCAGTAGGAAGATCTTACCTGCTATCAGCAGAGTTACATGACAGCAACACCTCCAGCCTTATCAGCTGGGGTGGAGACCACTAAAGTGATATACAGTCTGATAACACAGAAGTGTGGAGCCAGGACGCTTTAAACCCTGAGAGCTGATATCAGCTGGGGGAATGAAGAGGACGTGGCACAATAATATCGGAGGAAGAGAATTAACAAACCGCTTGTTAAACGTCTACAGGAGAATCACGCGATTCAGTGAATCACAATTCATAAATACATTGTTCCTGATCAGATGTTGCTTCAATACATGTCTACATTCATATTCAGTGCAATCAATGAAGAAGGAGGTCATGTCAATAATCAGTATCCTAAATCTGTATTTTAAGTGCAGTCACAGCTGCATCTACGTGGAATGAAGCAATATGGAAATATGGATATATATTATATCTTATATATATATATATATATATATTATATATATATATATATATATATATATTATAATATATCTGGGACAGAGAAAGTGAATAAAGGGCAGAACAGAATGGCAGAAGTAGTGGAGTGAATCTCATGAATAAATGTACAGCTCATATTACACTCCAAAATCAAACAACACACACACACACACATTTCACATCACCTTAATTTCTGGTTTTGCATTTGAGTTTTTAGTAACACTTTAAATAGTTTATTCATCTTAGTTAATGTTAATTTAAACATTTACTAATAAATTAAGTCAAAAGGACCTAAGCTAATATGAACTAACAATAAACAGTTTTTTTATTTTTATGAAATAACGTTAACAAACATTAAAAATAATCGTTAATGTCAGTTAATGCATTAATGTTAATGAGACCTTATTAAAAAGTGTTACAGATTCTTAAAAAAATGAAATAAATAAATTCTCGTTAGATGTTCAATTACTATTAAAAACAAAACAAAACAAAAACAGGAAAAACAAATACCAGAATATAATCTTTTAATTTAAACCACCATAAAACCTGTACATAAATAATCTGCATAATTTAAATATATGAATGTATTATAATACATGAAGTATATTTTATATAATCAATGGTTATTAAAAAATCTTAATGGTCCTAAATGCAGGCTTTATTTCCTTACAGCACTTTGTAATTTCTTTCATTTTGATTGCAGGCTGAAATATGACCTGGGCATGTTTCATCATGAGATTCACCCAGGGACTTGAAATGATCTGAGCGGAAAAACATCATGCTCAAGCCAGGAATGAAAGTGTGCTTGACAATGCAGTGGCTATAATCAGTTTTATTGAGAGGGATCCTGGAACAGATGTGTCAAACATGATAAGATGTTACTCAACACCAAGTCAATTTGTGGAACATTGCTTACAAAAGAACATGTCATGAAACATTCTGTTGAATGGCCTGAAGGTGAAATGGTGAGAAGTGGGATTAGAAGGGAAAGTGAAAGACCAGATTAGGAACACAAGAGACAGGATTATAGTGTGTAAATATGAGGTTGAAGACCGGGTCGAGTGGCACGAGCTCTGGAGGCTGATCAAACGCTCTTGAGTCCGCTCTAGTGTGTCCTTTCTTTCTCTTTTCATGTAATACTTTGTCTCCTGGTGTATGAGTCAGTCCATTCATATGCTGCTTTCCTGCAATAGCCAGCGATATAAATCTTCTGTTTATGTGTCATAGTTCAGTTTTTGCAGATGAGAAATGTTTATTTGAAGCCATGAAGTTGTCCCATGGCCCCCTTCATTTGGGCAAAATGCAAAACGCCCGGCTAAAGCATTTGATGTAATATCTTTGATCACTTCACAGTTTAGTCCAGGCGCCGATGCTGTCACACAGGGCCCAGTGTGATAATGGAGGTGGAAACCGGTAACATAAACATGGTAGAATAGAGACAGGAAAAAGAATGAAAATATTGCTCTGAAATCCCTGCTCTCAGCGAGAGGCCGGTAAATTGAAGGAATGCGAACGGTGTAGTCAGAAACACAGGCTGCTTTAAGAGCGACTGTAAAAGGCAGGCTAATCTGTTATGATGTGTTGAACCCTACACGTCCTAACAGCTACAATGCGCAGATAAGCGCGAGCTAAATTCCCGCAACCACAACAGCGGCACACAAACAACCGCAGGGCTCAGGAATGTTATCTGAGCTGAAACACATAAAAGCCAGAAGGTTTGAGCCAGAAGGTTTACTAAATCAGAGCAGATGGGACTTGTTGCGCTATCTCCTCTGAAGTACCTCTGAGGCACCAAGTGATTCATTGACATTATGAAGCCACTGAATACATTTGCTCTCTTTCCCCCTCTCTGCGTTTTTCCTTGGCTCGGAGAGAAGAATCTACAGAGTATCGCCGTGCTCCTACATGTGTGCTTGATTGTGGCTCGCCGTCACCGTGGAGTCTGAGGTCTGGCAGTACTCAGGCAGTAATGAGTCCTGCTGACCGCATTCTCCCAGCCTGTAGGCAGCTCAGCTCAGACTCCAGCGCCAGCCTCTTTTAGAGACACTTCGGCTCCATTTTCCATACAGTTGGCCCAAACATATACACAGGACTCTACAGTTACATGTGTAATCAGTGTAGGTGCTGTGGAGCACGCTCATGAGCCCCAAGCAACAGGTGAAGCCAATCAGAAACCTAACGGTGTAGATGGGTAAAGCAGCTTGTAGTTTATCACAGTGGCCCCAAACGCATTTGTATACTTAATGACTCCAACAGACAATGTGATTTCAGCAAGATCATTACTAAATCACATTGTACGACATTGATCTAATAAACTTGGGTATGTCATGTATGTACACCTATTGAACCTATACGACGATGACACCTATTGAATCGTAGGCTACGACACAAGTTAGTATAGAAGAAAAAAGCATCATCAGCATGCACTAGTGGTAAACAAACAGAGCAAGATGAATAGCATTTTGGCAATTGTGGTTTTTATGTGCGCTAAAAAAAAGAGGAGGAAGCGAAAGAGGCGAATATGAATGCGGTCATGGTTAGGTTTGCCAAAAGAGGCAAACTTGGCATGCCAATTTTGCAAATGGATCTTGAGGTATGTTTTAGCTCCATGTCTTGTTGATCAATACGTCATTTCATGTAGCATTTTTATTTGCTAGTCAGTAAACACTGTGAGATGATTATGCTAAATTTCTGACACTTTCAGAAAATTATCTCTGGCTATCTTTGGTCGCAAGACCGTGACAACGGCTGTATTTGAACCTCTCTCACGGTACAATGTAGGACCACCGTTTAGGAGCCACGATCACAGAAGTCACTACAATTGGTCATCTTGTCTGGGAAAACCCTATCATACAATGTGTTCCGATCACACTTAAAAAGGTCTGAATGCCATTGCATGAAATATTAAACCAAGAGACAAGTACAAAAAAGATGCTTACACAAACTAACTTTTCTGAGCAAGTTTGTAGTAGTACACCCAAAAAGTTAAATTATGTCATCGTTTGCCAATATTAATCCAATATTCCTTCATAGTCCTTCATATTAACTGTTCCACAAAACCCAACAACCAGAAAGTGTCTAAGACAATGTCTTGACTGAAAAGTGTGCTATACATCTAAACAAGACACTTGTTTTGATTTCTCTAATGCAATGGCTTTTTTGTAATATGGTAGTGTCTATATCCTTTTTAGGGCCCACTATATCATGACATTGTGTTGCTTGAAGACTTTGTCTGCATAAGATGAGGCAGTAGCTGAAGCTTTAACTCGCGGGTAAACATCTGTGGTTTGACCCTATTAAAGCAAAGGGTAGAGTAGGCAGCTCAGAGTCACTATTGAAGCTGTAATGGGAGGCTGGTCAAGAAGCGAGAGGAGAATATGAGTGCTTCACAGACTTCACACACCTTGATGAACAGACTCTGCTAAATGCTTCTGGTTTCTGTAAAGTACAAAAGTGACAAAAGATTGCAAAGAAGCTGTTCTGCAAGTAAATTTTAAAAGTACAGACCGAAAAGTAGCACACTTTGTGGAGAAATGACATAAAACCGACCAGTCTGCATGTGTTCTCGGTGGTGTAGCACTGCAGTAAGACTTAACAGGAAATGATGCAACGAGCCAGCCAAGTCTCTACGAGGGCGTTTGGCTCACAAGCCTATAATCAAGACACTAGTCCTCATGACAGTCTCAGAGTGTCTGCAGCAGAAACGTAGGAGAGGGTAAATAAAAACACAAAAATCCTCCAAGATGTCCTTGTTCCAAAATACATCACTGGGTATCCATTAGATACATCAAAATAACATGTGAATCATGTCCCCTTGAGGGATGACATGTAGGAGGTTTGCCCTTCTGTGAGAGGCTTAAATATTAGAGACATTTATTTATTTAATCCCTACACCGGTTATTCATTAAAATATGTACACCTATACAACAAAAAGTAACCGAACAATGAGGAAAGGCCAGGCTGTAGGTTGTGGGCTGGCAGGAGCGACTTAAGCTTTAAGTGGCCGTTAACCTGAACCTGCCATTATTATTTATTTACTTTCATCTCTTTAATAACGATCATTATAATTATCACATGGGCTCCCATTTCAGGGCCAAATCCCCCACCACATAATAATCCAACACTATTTGAACACCAGCTTGTTAAAAATGGAATGAGGGGAAAGAAAAAAAGGGAACATGTGGAAAACAACGGCCTGCCTGACACAGACCAATAAAGTTGGATGCCTTTATGAAAGTAAAGCTCTAATGGGCATGGAGACACCTCTAGAGCCAAGTACCCAACAGCAAGCTGTAAAAGTGAGAGTTCAGACCGCCTTTAACAGGCCCCTGTGCCGCACCGCTGAACATATGTTCGCTAGAGTGCACGCATGTCAACGTACAGAAGCTCAACGTAGTCCTCTATTCAAATGCTTCAGAACCTGTGGTCTACAAAAACAAGGAAAAGCACAGTGACTCACACCAGCACAGGCCTTCATTGTCAGACAGTAATGATTATTTCCTGGAGAGCAGCACGCATTTGGCATATTTAGCTTACTACCTGTCAGCCAGTGCAATGCCGGAAATAGTTAAAGTGTCAGGGAAACTCACAGCATCGACAATAGACTCAACAAGCTTCCTGTAGTAGGGCCGGATGGGAAATGAGGGCACAGGGACACTGAAGCAAGTGATTTATTCAAAGCTAATAATAAGCATGTTGTGGCCATCAACCAATAAAAGTTTACAACAAAAAATAAAATTGTATAAAATGCTACAAGTAAATTTAGACATAACTACAATTTGAGATTTGCTTAATATTTATTCTCACAATCTCTGAGAATTTACTGTATAAATAAAAATGCCTCAATTTGATGTTATATTTCAGCCTACTTGGGTTTCTATATTTTCTATAACTATAACGTCCTGCTGCCGTTTTCCTGTCCTATGGGGCTCAACCTATAAGTGCACAACCTCACCTTCTCCAATGAAGGCAGAAAATACTATAGTTCATTTATTAGTTCAAGCCTGTGTTAAATGTGTTGAATGACATGACATTTCTCACTAGAACATGCCGCCATATTCAGTCAGGAGAGATTATTCTGTGTCAGACGTTGACCTGCCCTCAGATCAGCTTTCACAAAGAAGAGGGGGGAAAAAACTACAAAACACGCTCAGCAGCATTCATCTACAGTTCAATTCTCACTCTGTCTTGTTCTCATTGACACTCTAGACTCCCTCCCTATTTAACAGGAACCTTTGCAATGACCGAGGGTAGTTACCCTTTGTTTTAAAGGCTCTGGTTGACTTTATGAGTGAGAGAAATTGCTGCCAGCAGCCAGCACCCATTTCTTCTTTTGTTCCTTTACAGGGAGGGGAACACCAGAAGGAAGAATATATTTAAAAAGAGCCTAACAAGCAGACAGTGACCACTCCAAACAATTGTAAGGTTAAAACTGTGTCAGTGCAGTGAACAAAAACAACTTTTAAACTGTTGTACCAAAAAAACAGAGAAATTAAGCTTCTAAAATGCATTCCCACCCCAGAGAATTCAATTTGCCTTGGTCATTTCCTTTTGTACACAATATTACGAGCTTAACTCTAAAAGGAGTTAGTGGGGTTGTGAGCTTTGACAGTAATTTAAACTTCCTAATCTCTTTCGATCTGTTTTTTTTTTTTTTTTTCACAGACTCCGTAGAGGCGTAACTCTAATTCTTGATCGGAGGAAAAAGCTCTCTCCCATGGCTTTCATGTTGCCAAGAATAGACAGTGTTTATGACTCCAAGATATCATTCCCTGGAATAGAAAGGCACTTAGAAAAATAAACTTCAAAGAACTAAACAGATAGTAAGACCTTATGACATAAGTGGTTAACTCTGAGATACTCAAGAGTCAAATGTAAACAATGAATCTACTGTTTTTAAGCAACAAGGGTAGTCCACTGCAAAATTGCTGAGTGTTGTTTTGTAGCCTGAAAAAACTTGTTGACTGCATAGCAAAATATTACGTAACTAAGTGTGCTTTGACTCATAGCTAGGCTCACATGGAATCTGTGTATACAAATATACACAGTACGCGACACAGTTCTCAACAGAACTGCACCCGTCACAGACAAAGTTTTGCATTTGCACATCACCACAATCTTTATTTATTGAATATTTTGGCTTACTTTTTAAGCTTTCAGCTATAGATAAGCATCAGGTAATTTTAGACAGTGTCTAGAGCAATTTTGTTACAAAATGACAAGCACCAAAAACTCTGATTAAAGGTAGGCCTACACTATGTAACTTGTTTTTGTTTAAAATTAACAATATTGTTAATTAATTAATGAGTCATTAATTAATGAGTCAATACATCATCAATCCTTTTTCCAAAATGTGTTTTTGTCTTACCCTGATTCCCTATGGTAACTAAGCCTGTTATACGTTTTTATATTTTAGACTGAACAGGATGGTTTTCTAAGGAAATTGCGTACATACGTCACTCGCCCGTGCGTGTCTCGTCATATCTATAAATAGAGAAAAGTTGCTACGGCTACTTTGACGCATGTATAGCATGAGAGTGGCATAGATTAGTTGTCACAATGAGTGAGAAAGACCTCTGGGGAATCACCCATTTAAAAAAAAATGCCGAACAGAGAACTCAACAGAGTTTATCTGTGTGCTGCACATTTTACGGAGGACAGCTTTGTCAGGACAATCAGTTGTTTATGGATCACAACATGTAAGTATGTTTTATTACTTGTTGTTTTGCTATTAACAGATCCAATTAAAAGTTTTATGTTATTGCTATGTAAACTAAGGGCAAAGTTGTTTGGCTCCACTAGCCTGCTAGCTAACATTACAATGTTGATGAAGTGTTTAGCTACGAGGCTCTCACTTTTGTAAGACTGTTCACTGATCCTTAGGAACTTTCCACTCTGAAAAGTCCTGTAAAATCTGTGCTTGCAAAGGGTTTGCACGATCATCTTGTTCGAAAACTTTCCCAGGGTCTGAATCGGGCTCGAACTGGTATGGGAAAATGCCACTGTTAATGTTTAACACGCTCCAAGCAGTTCGCCAATCACAACACAGTGGGCCAGCTAACCAATCAGAGCACATTTCGTATTTCAGAAGGAGGGGCTTCATCGAAACAGGAACTTAACAGAGCATCTGAGACAAACTTGAAAGAGAGGTGATGCAATAATATAAAATATGTGAAAAAATAATGCTGAAGACTGGAGTGATGGCGGTTGAAAATTCAGCTTTGAACCATAAGTTACATTTGAAGACATACTAAAATAGAAAATAGTTATTATATATTGTAATATTTCATAATATTACTATTTTCCTGTAATTTTGATCAAATAAATGCAGTCTTGTTGAGCATAAGAAACCTCTTATACCCCCATTTTGAAGAAATTCAAAATAAAAGAAAACATTTTCCATAGATCATAGCTAGTTTTTTGTGCTTTGCTCAAACACTTCAGCACTAATTCCATTCACCCTACAACTACCTTCATTAACACACTCGTGTAAATCCCTAGAGGAAAAACAGCATTCACCTAAAATACACACATCTACAATCTTGCCCATTGACACCCTCTTCCCCCAACCCTCTCCTTAACATATAAAAACACTCACAATTTCGAAACAATCACCCAAACCATTGTTTCTATGCACAGTCAAATGTGACCCCAATGGCCTCTCCACACACCCAAAGATGTGTATTCTCCAATACAATCACTGCTGAGTAAATGAATGAACTACCTAAAGACTACATGAATGCCACACAACAGTCTCTAACGGGGGCCATTACATTCTGATAATGCGAGTCATTTGAGCGAAAAGAAGTGTGCAGTCCCTCATGTCTGCATTTACCTGAAATGGAGACAAAGTCTCCATTACTGCAGACCCATATGAGAGAAGATCATAAGGGCATCAAATCAATAAAATTAAATAATGTAATTCAGATGAATATCTTGGCAGATAGTGTTTGTTCGCTAATGCATCGCAAATGTGAAGAGACGGACTCTGTGCTTTCGGGGCCTTATGAGAATAAGAAGTGATGCCATTATCCTGCTATGTTTTTAAAGGCCACCATCCATTAAAACAGGCAGTGAGGCTTCTGCAAACACTGGGTATCATCCAAATACGGCAAAATCAATTCTCCTGCTGGTTTGTATTATAAATTGCTGCTGCATTTCTATTGTACATCCAGATGAAACAAAACAGATGACCCTTTTAGTCATCTCCAGTTTTCGCCTTCTTCCCTCACTCAAACGAAACCAAACAAAAAACACATTTTGTTTTCTCTGCATCTACTGTCATCTGCATGGTCCACTGAGAAAGAAGAAATGATCAAGTGTAGACACTTTACAATAATCAAACTGTCTTACCCTCAGCTGGCAGTGAGAGGAGGACGGCAGCTCCCAAAACGGCAAATACGACGACCATGGAGGTGCTTTTCATGATGATGGCTTGGATACAAAGCTGTATGGCTGTCTTGGTTGTGTCGTACTCTGCCACTTTTAAGACAACGAAGTGACCAATTAGCGATGAACGCGAGTAGACTGAGGAAGAGTATGCGAGCGTGATGAAGACTTCAAGGCCTCTTTACAGCTTCCTCTTGTTTAAGACCCTGTAATGAAGAGAGAGGAACACTTATTAATATTTCAGATCCATCATCATGACATGTTTCCTTCCTCAGTGCCAGAAAGCAAGCAAGCAAGAAAGGAGGTGGTATTAAAATTCCTTTGCACTTCCATCTTAGCATTGTGACTTGTGAGAGCGTGACCCCTGACCCTGTATCAGAGCGGAGATGTGGAATGGCGGCTCTCAAGTCTAGGAGGCTGCCTAAAGGGAAAGTCCACCCAAACCTGAAAATTCTGTCATCATTTACTCACTCATTTTGTTCTAAACTTTTCTTCTATGGAATTCAAAAGAAGATATTTTGAGAAAGTGTTGTTTTGTCCATCAAATGGAAGCCAATGGTCATCAGAACTGTTACTAACACTCCTCAAAATATCTTCTTTTGTAACATTCAGGTTTGGAACAAAATGGGGGTGAGTAAATCATTACAGAATTTAAATTTTTTGGGGGGTAAACTATCCCTTTAAGGAGTGTCCCTTTCAAATGGCTGGTGTTGGGTTCTGTCCAGCGTTAATAACATAATGTGTCTGCTCTCTCTTAGCTCCTGCTTGTCTCGATGCAATTAGTGGCTCCCAGAGGCTCTGCAGGACTGGGGGCCTGAATTAACAGGCACAGAGAGGGGGCCGGTGTCTGTCACTTTTCATTTGGCCAAGGGGGACAAAGAGCCCCGACCTGCGCCCTACTTTTCACACTTCCCTGACTCCTGGGTAATGGGGAAACAAAAGGCGGGGCTCCCCTGGCTCACTGGGACCCCTTAAGAAAGACTGGATCCCTCTCCACACAGGACCACAGGGCAAGGGATGGAGAGATACGACCTGCAACAGGTTAACAACTTAACCCATCTCTGGTATAAAAAAAAAGGCAGTTCACAGGGAGTACAATTAATGTACACAAAGGCTTTTCTTCTTAGCAAACAAGAAAAAACAATGACACAAAAGTAAGAGAATGTTTAATAAATGCAATTCTTTATCAATAAAAGAATATTTACAAACTTTTAAATAATAGTTTAAAAAGTAAAAACTTTTGTAATAAAAATTCATCAGTTCTAATGTTATTTTGGAAATTCATAAATTGAAAATAAACATCTAAATCTTTTTGAGGAAATAAACCCTTCAAATCTGCCTATTCAGTTTGTGTTGTGTAGACGCCCAATTTTTTCTCCATATTAAGAGTTTTTCCACACAATGCTTTTTCAGTTCTGTGATTGGTGGTCCAGCTTTATAATTACAGAGGGCCAAGCAAAAATGGTCATTGCTTTAGTCTATTTAAAAGATATATTAATTTGAATGAAGTAAAAAATAATTTGAATGCCATCATTGGATGAATCAGCATTTGTGAATAACTCTTTTAAATTAATGATTCAATGACTGATTTTTTAAACACTCACTTGTCGCCAACTCCTGCCGTAACGATAAGCAATACAATACATATAACTGTCAAAATACTTGTAAAAAAAAAAAGATTTATCCTTATTTTGATAAATACCGTGTTTATACCCAAACTATAAACTTTTATTTAAATGTTTGTAACACATAACGTTAATGTGTGGTTGAAAACACTGTTTGTGAAGCTGTACAGCTTTACATTTACATGGCAGCTGCTCTCTCCAGATCAGCGGCAGCGCGAACGCAGATTTGAATGTTGCAGTGTGATAGTCGCACTTTCAAAGGTTAACCAAAGTCTTTGTTTTAAACAGTTTCACATCGCAAGCGTCACCGAAGCGTGAACAGCACGTGTCCATATCAATGAATGAGAGCGTTCATATCAGAAGCATGATGGCCGAAGCCCTCTCACGGTGCGTGTCTACTGGCGCGGAGCAGAGCAAGCATTTTCAATACATTCCTATGGAAGTTGAGCTTTACGCTTACACGCGAGCGTGAAGGATGTCGATGTGCTGGGATTTATTTTCAAGGAATTACAGTGTCTGTTAATGGGTGTTGCTACTATAACGTCTTCAGCTAGTCAGCTAAAGATCCTTTCCATCTAAACTGTTTATATCTTAAGCTTAATAGTGAATGTTTTATGAGCAGTAGGATAACCATATTCATCCGCACAGTCATGCAGAGCCGAAGCACAACCAAAACAATGTTCTTCCGCAAAATACATGCATTTGGCTAGAGGGCCAAAATGTTACATAGTGTACCTCTAAAACCTGTAAACAACCAGAATCCCTTTGTAGTTTCACCATAGGAGAGATAAAGGCCAAAGACTAGTAAAAGAATGCCAGGACTAGTCAGTGCGGAAAGCTTCAGGGCCTGAGGACAGGAAGTGTGCATAAGGAGAAAGAACAATCCTATCTTGAGGCCCCTGACACTTACATTTGTCAGCAAGATCATTCCCATCACAGTCACAGCACACAAATAATATAGCATAAAGAAAAAAAGAAGAAAAAAAAGAAAGAAAAAAATTAATAGCTCATAAAAAAAAAAAAAAATCTCATGTTTCAGAAATGATTGAAATGATTTCCAATCCAAATCACATAAAGGCATGGTTTGGAAAATCAATTTGCTCTAGTTAAGAACTACTAGAATTACTACCAATGTGGTAGTACAATAACAGAGTTTGAAAACTGGCACAAAGCAAATCCCTGCAGCAGATGGACCACTATTAAATCAGAAGGCAAAGATGCCATGGAGTTGTGCAGCCAAATTGTATAATTTATAGTCTCACTGAGCATTCTTTCAGAGGAAAGCTCCTCATTAATTTCCTTTGAATGGATGAAAGACCAGAGAGATGGGGGTAAAGGTAAAGCAACTGTAGCCACCATATAGAATGACCACACCTTATAGCAAATCACTGAGGCATGGCGTGTGGTTTCTGGGAAGGCATTCCCACAGTCGTCAATCATATGATGCTTGAAAGGGAAGTCACTGTGGAGACAGAAATCTGAGGAAGAACAGAGCGAGCTGTGTCACTCGTTTCCCTAAAGATAATGCTGCTTTGACAGGGCCTTTGAATATCTTTGTTTTTCCAGCTAAGTCCATTTCATAGAATAAATGGATAACCACAAGACGCCAAACATCCCCTTTCAGACAGGTTTTGGAAAGGCAGGTGAGATGAACAACTAAAGGGATCACCCGAGATCCTGTTAAGTCTGTGGTCTTGATCGGTGCACACTGAAGAAATGCATTCAAACCCAGAGCCTTACATGAAAACAAAAACCACAGAGAACAGAAAAAGAACAAAAATCCGAACATGGACAATTCACTTTATATATTATGTTTATATTATAACTTTTTAAACATTATTAAAGGAGCATACGATGATGGTAAAAGTAATCTAAATAAAAAAAATAAAAAAAAACAGGTTAAATGAGTATACACAATTCAGTAACCAATATCGACCTATAGTGAAAAAAAAAGCCTCTAATATCAGTGGATAACCAATATGGTAGTGATTAATAAAGCATATGTACTGATAATCTCTTAAAAGCAATGGCAAAAGTACATCACCAAAACTGTGCTAGTAATGATAACAGTACTGAAATGCATCTATTTCTATACAGTCTTCAGAAAAACCCTCTCATCACAGCACACGCAAACAACAACACAAACATGCTTTTCACCAACGCCAACCATGCTCTCTAACTTGTAGATTGAGTAAATGTGGTATGTGGATATGTGTGCTGGCATGCGTTTCCCTGGCCCCTCCTTACAGGCAGCTCTTGCCTCTCAAGTCACGCCGGCCAGCAGGGAGAGCAGACTTCCTGGCTCCACTCTCATTGTTTGCTTGGCTGCTTCTGAGGCTCATCCAAGGCTGGATTACCATAAGAATACTGAAACGTTCCTGCAGAGCACTCCCCTTCCAAACCTCCTGCTGCACTTCTTCTCTCCTGTCCTCCTCCCCCTCTCTGCCCTCCTCTATCTATCATTCCCTGTAGTCCTCTTCCAATATCTCAGTCACGCTCTGCTACCAGCACAGCCCTCTCACAGCCTGCCTTCAGTTTCTCTCCACACCTACAGCCAGTCTTTGGTTTGTATCTGCGGCTTACTGGATGTTGAACAACCCTCAAGAGACACACAACACTCTAATGGAAATATAAAAGGGGGTTATTGGGTACAACTTACTGTATCTGCCTTGATACCCCAAAAAAGTGCAGGTGGGTAAAAATGAATCTTTTTGTGGGTACATCTACAAAAGAGAAATCGAGTGGAAAGTGCAGAAAGTTGAAAGGATGGAAACGAGGGCGGAGGTTTGTGGCAACAGACGCAGGGCTCTATCCAGACAGTCGTGGGTTCAAGAACACACTGATGATGGTGTGCGTAGTCTATTGAGGTCATGTTGCTCTACCAATCACCCACGTGGAGTTGGTAGGTGGTTTTTACTACTGAATGTCTAGATGAAACAGAACTACATATCTATTCATGTTGGCTGACACACAATACCAGTCTACAGTTTGCAAACACTTACTCATTCTATATTGTTAGCCTTTTTTCTTTTTTTTTTACATTTTATTGTAACAGCAAAATCATCATAAATACACATTAAAAAATATATAATTTTAACAGAAAAATACTTTAACTTAGTTTTAATATACACAAATAACACTGATACAACTTATTAAAACAGGAAAAAAAAATATTTGATGGGTTTGGTTTTCTTTTTCAGTACACAAATGTAACAAAATTACAATCCACTTTTCCTCTTCATAGGAAAAAGAGAGTAAGTCCAACTCCCATCGATCCATATGTCTAGACGAGTACTAGACTACAAGCTGCGCTGAGACTGACCGACCACTTCCAGAGAGACCCATTTCTCTAGTCTCACTTCAACACCAGTGGGAATGCTGCTAATGCTAGCATTTCATTCCAACACAATGTAATTTTACAAACATAAGATTTCCTCACATGGAAGACACACTTTTCTAAAAGTAAGTAAACATGTCTGAGAGAAGTTGTGTTAATGGTGGCTCAGATTTACTGCTGTAAACACTCTCTGTTTGGACTTACAAGCCCTGGGCAGATCCTGGGAAACTTGCGCAGAGGCTGCTGTGGGTTCACAAGACGGCTAGATTCATTCTAGTCTGTAATTACAACATTGAGCTGAAAATAAGGCTTTGTTTAAGCAGATGCACACGCTCCAGCACATTCCACGACCAATGTAGCCTAGCTCTCCACAGAGGGCTTCACGTCACTGAGACATATGGTAGGGTGGTCCAGTTCTGGACAACACACCCGAACACCCATGCTCAGTTCAACAATCACAGATCAGCTCTGCTGGAAATTAGACAGAATTGAACAAAATAATGTCATGCATTACATTGTTACACTCCCATACAAAATATGGGGTCAGTAAGATTTTGTACGAGAATTAATACTTTTATTTAGCATGAATGAATGCATTAAATTATTCAAAAGTGACAATAAAGACATTTAGATACAGATTATATATCAAATGTATCCTATAAAATGCTGTTCTTTTGAACTTTCCATTAATAAAAATAAAAATAAAGCAGCATCATTGTTGAACTTTTTTCAAAATTGATAAGAAATGGAGAAAAATCTCACTGACCCAAGCTTTTACAAGTAAAAATACTGAATACTTCCAAACTGAAAAGACTTGTGGGGCTAGAAGAAACTGCAGGAGCCACAAGCATGTGTACTTCTCTTAGGACTTAGGACGATTTTTGATTCAGAAAGTTGTGTTCTCTACCTCAGGATGGTCACCTGAGTTCCCTAATCTACACGTCTTATGAGTGTGAAATCCTGTCTGACAGATCACAGACCACAGTGTGGACCTGTGCAAGCCAATTCCTTTTGGACACGGAGAACAAAATCCATTTTACTAAGTGGCTAGTCCCACTGTGTATAGAAACACATGTCATCCAGCAGGCAACTGAATGTGACATTGCCCCCTTCCCCAAAAACACTAAGTGCAAATTGTTTTGAGCTGAAGGACGTTGCCCTGATGAGCAAAGCACAAAAGTGCACTTCATGCAGGGGTCTCCGATGTCTCCAATTCTCTAGGCAGGACGCTTAATGGCTGCGGCAGGAGGTTCCTCTGTATCAAACAGATCGTTTTCACACTCTGCAGAGCTTGTGCTGCCAGAATGTCTGTTCCTGCATGAGCTTACAAATCAAGATGTCTGCCACAAGGTGTTTAAAAGGATGCTATTTTTTCTTTCTTATCCACATAGATTGGAGAGACATACTATGGCACTGCTGAAGATCTTTTTTTCTTATCGCTGTGTAGTGATGGTTGTTTTCAAGCACCAAGGTTTGAGTTGTTTTTTCTCAAAAGGCATTGGGGCATGACACAGAAAGGAAAGAGGTGCTGTATTTTCCATTACCTTCTCACAAATGTCATGGCCGTGGGATGATAAAGAGGTTTTATCATCTGTGGCAAGCTTTCTTCCTGTCTGAGATCTTCCTGCCCCATAGAGGGAGTTTGGTATAAGAGGAAAACGTCAGCTTGAGGCTTCTGGGATGGTTCATGTACACAAGAAGTCCAGAGTATCCGAATTAAAGCAAGCACATTTTTAAGAAAACTCCATGCTTTTAAAGTGATAGTCCAACCACAAATGAAACTTCTCTTATCATTTACTCACCTCATGTCATTTCAAACCTGTATGGCTTACTTTATTCTATAACAAAAGAAGTTTCAGCAGTTTTTGGTCATACAATGAAAGTCAATGGGGTCCACTGACTTTCATTGTATAGAATCTTCAGGATATTCTTTTGTGTCCACAGAGGAAAGTAAGTCATAAAGGTTTGGAACGAAATGAGGATGAGTAAATGATGACAGAATTTCCATTTTGGATAAACTAACTAAGCCTTTGATCCAATGAACTTCTCCTATATTTTCCAAAATGTTGCAACATAAATAGGCCAATCTGTTAAACTACTAAATGTCTGTCATTTTACAACTTCATATTGAGTTTACCTAATTACAGCAGCAGGAAGAGCAGTAAAAGCCTTTGTTCCAGTTAAAGAGTGACATCTGGACACTTTGATCCCAGATCCAACAATCAGTTTGTTTACATTCCGCTTTAAAAAGTTCGATTTTAGTCGGAATAAAACAATAATTTGTCTTTTTAAAATGTAAACCATTTAGTCTAACTGAATTCATGCCAGTCTGTTTATTTTTTGTGAAGTTGCACTGCATGTAATGTATGACCCTGTTCACCGTCTATATACGAATATTGACCATGTGTTATGGACAGGCTGCTAGCGATGAACTGATTCATCATATGGCTTTCTATTGTGCCACATGTATTATTATGATGGTGGTTATCTGTACATTTTAAGGTAAAAAGGCAGATTTTGGTAATTAAAGTAGGTATATTAACATCATATCCCTTGATGAAATATATGGTTATAAGTTGTAAAATATACATGCATCCTGTATATATTTTTCACTGTAAATTTCTGGCAAGCACAGCTGGCAGTTTTTTTTCTACCGTAAATTTAACACAATTTCTTTTTACAGATACATATATAAACAGGTCAAAACACACAGACCACATAAAACAGGTGGTAAAAGTATTACAAACAAAAACCAGAGTTAGTTGACAGTGTCACTTTCCATTATGCTTCATGTGCATGTTTGAAAGTTTTCCTGCTTCTGCTTTCTGCAAATGTTCAACTGCATATGAAATATTCCATGCCCCATCTCAATGTAACTTAGTTATATGTGTGTGGTCTGTGTATTAGTGTAAGTCAGTACAAGAACGGATTTGTTTGAGTAATTGTATGGGAATCTCAGGCAATGTGAGTGCAGTTTATGAATTCAAAATTGTACGGCAACAGGGCAGCGTGTTTGCCCAGAAACCACAGTAACGAAGAGGCTGGAGAAACGCGCTGGAAAACTTTAGAGCTGCCCACAGGCGAAGGCCCTGTTTAAAGTCTGGCAGATCACACGGCCTCGTTCAGCTCCACATCCTTTGCAAACATGTGGCTGCAATTGAGTGGAACAGCCCCTCCCTCCAGCCATCCATCCCAGCAGCCCCATGTAAACATCCCAGGTCCATACAGCTCACTACATCACAGACTGATTGACCCATGCCTCAGAGCGACATCTAAACTCGCACTACAGTCTAATCAAAAGTAAAGCCCCATAAGTACCTGAGAAAATCCCAACAGTGATCCAGTCGATGTGGCGGTATGGAGTTCTGCATGTAAACACGGTTATCATATGTTGTGGGTCATTAATGCGGGGGGAATGGTGAAGGTGGGCTGCAGGGGGATCTGGTCTCTGACAGACCAATCAAGCGCCAATAATTATGAGACAGGAAACCCGCTGATTGTGTAGGTCTGTCTCAGGGACAGGGTTAAGGGTTAATCTCTTGGCTTCGGTAATCAAGGTTGTTGTACGCTCCTTGTCTCCCTACGAAAATACAGCCAAAGTTGGAGGAAGTAAAGAAAAACTGCAGCATTTACTAATGTAGTTGGCTCTAGAGTGAGTCTTTGAAAAAGAGGTGACACTCTGGTAACAGAGCCGAGCGCTCCAACCATTTACCGGCAGTTTCATTTCACAAAGGCTTCTGTGATATACGACAGACCACCATTTACAAAAGAGAAAAAGTATAAAAACACACAGACCAAAGGAAAAAGGAATAAATTCAATCAAATTGAAGGAGAGCATCATACACTAGTCTGCAACAAAAAGCAGCAGGTTCTTACCTCACAGGGTAGCAAGTGTGGCAGTACATCATGATCCGGGGTACTCATGAGTGTCAGTATTAAGAGGCTACTGTCTGGAGCTGTATGTCAAGGTAAAGCCACAAACTCCCGTTAAAAACCTTTGTAGTACCTAAAGAGACATGGAGAGCAAAAAAAAAGGATGATTATGCAATCTGGTGAAAAACTAATGGCCTGTTGACAGCTGGTCACTTCATGCATTTTTACTGATCTGATAGCGATCTGATAGCTTAAAACGGTTCCATTTACACTTGGTCAAATAATTGTGTCTCCACAAAATGAATAATAATCCAATCTGGTTAACCTTCATTCAATTTTGTAACATTTAGCAACAACAACAACAACAAAAAGATCTCATATAAAGTGTTCATTATATTATTCCAATTATAAAATTTAACCATGTTAAAGAAATACATTGGTAACTTTTTGGTGTGTAAAAAAAAAAAAAATTGGTAATTAAAAGCTGTCAAGTGGACCTGAGAGCGCACTGGGGCACCAAACCCAAGACTACCTGTAGGAGGTGGTCTGAGTTCGGTTGCACTCGAACAGTGGTGCGATTTGCGTGAATGTGAAAGCAAGTCGGACTTGTTCAGTGCGCACTTGTTCAGAAAGTAAAGCAACCTGCGCATGCATTTTAGCCAATGATGATGTCATTAGTTCAACAAAACACATGTAAGGGATGACAGTAGTGATGATTTACCTTGGATACGAGCGCAAAAGAGCGTGAGTGCAATCGAGTGCAAACTCTGCTGAACATAATAGCACCAAATTAATAAAAAAAAACTAAATATATTGACCCGTGTCCCATTTTCTATCATGCACCGTGCACGTTTGTGACATAATGCACCTGGGTTCAATAGAATCAAGTTGAGTGTGAAACCAGACCAACGCTTCGAGGGAAACTGGGAACTATCGCGCTTAGATTCGGACTTCAGCAAGCATGCCCAGTGTGAAAGCCCCCTAAATGTTGAAAATTACTTTTAAACTGCTACTAAAAAGAAGTATAAAAATAAAATGCCACACTGCTCACTAAAACCACTTGTGCAGCCTAAGATTAGTTTCATATTTATACTTACATGTTTAGACTTAAGTTTGAAAACTTAAAGTACATATGCAAGTGAGGTTTGATACAGTATAACAAGGTATGATATGGGCGCTTAACCATATGACCTTTAAACTTAACCATATGACCTTTGAACCATGTACCAAAAATAGAAGCTTAAATGGTAATGAGAGAAACTGAGAGGGGGAATTGTTTGATGTCAAGAAAGTTCATGTCAAAAATCAACACGGCAAGTCACTAAATAACACTGAAAATGTCACAAAGGAGATCCCAGGATTAAACTGAACTAAGACGTGTGGATTAGCGCCAAACGCAGGGCAGAAATGCTTCTTAGACAGAGTGTCACCAAGTCTGAGACATTCATATCCACACAGGTGCCAGGAGGATTTGACCCCATTGCCCTCACTGAGAAAGAGGATTACAACTTATTTCCCAAGTCCTGGAATGTTGACTTCTTCCCAAATCTGAAGCATTAGGGATAATCTTTGAAATATGCCTCATCAAAAACAACAGAATCAAGCTTCAGATTAGGAAAGAAGTGTGCAGTTTATAATCAGAGCGGCTTGCGCATGCACATCTCCACACTCTTGACCAGAAACATGCGACTTGATTTGTGACACTGTTTTGTTGCAGTGTTGAAAGATGAGCGACAGCTGTAGGAAGTGGAAATCAAACATGAAGATTCCATCACTGATGTTAATTCCAGAGGGTTTAGTAAAACCAACAGGATAGCACGAGGGTGTATAAAAAGCAATTGGGGCTCTGAGGGGAGACTAATACGATCAAAGCGAACGATCAGCCATAGCTAATTGAAATTAAAGCCCATGAAATGAGAAGGTTAGCGTGGTTCACTGAGGCACTGTGGATGGGAACACAGATGCCTTGAGGGAGGACTCAACTGTGCCTGCAAAGCACCCACTCATTCTTTTTGCACTGTGGTTATGATATTCCTTAATGTTTGTGTTTTTTACAAGAGCATTCAGTCACGATTCAGTTTTGTGGGATGGCAACAGCTAAGCTTTTCTGTCAGGACCTTTAGTTTTGTGAGATGACAGCAAACTTGTTTACTGTCAAAGCCACAGGCTTCAAGCACAATTTAAAACCAGCAATGAGTAAAAAGCCAAAAAATATTGTCATACCAAGCCTAAATACGAACTATGTGAACTAATGCGAACTACTATGTGATCAGTCAAACAACCACCGGATGTTTCCTTTTGTGCTGAAACACTAAAACAGTCCATTAAGATGTTCGACTGGCAAAGTATAAAGAAGAAAGGCAATAATTAACCCTGGGCTCACAATAGTTGAGTGATGATGACCACCATGTAACACATCTGTTCATATTCACCATTTAGGAACTCTTACTCATTTCCTCTACAAAGCAGAGACCTATTATGGAGGAAGTCATTCAATTACAACCAGCCATTCTCCATTCATTTAGGTTATGGCTCTTAAGCAGATAACACAATATGTAGGCTTTAGCTCATGATGCTGTATAAGACCTTCAGCAAGCCTTATCTCCTTGAATCTGCGATGTAAAACAAAAGTAATATTACAACTTACATCTGCACAAAAGGACGCGAATGCGCAAGTGAACTTGGCGTGCTTCTCTGAATGTATAGCTCCCGTTTTGCATGCGCTCTTCCTGTAACAACAACGCTGAAACACGACGTGCAACTAAATTAAACACAACGAATTTACAACATTCTATAACAATAGTGTTCTCATTATAAAGTTATTGAGATGGCAGATTGCTGCAGCACATCTTGCACTTTACTCTATTTTTATTACAAAAGTGATTCAAGGCATCACTTCATACTTTCAAAGTCATGGTTTCACTTTAGTTCTCTGTTCTGGACGGCATGCTGTCTAACACTAAACAATCAGATCTCAGGTACCGCCTAAAATGCCAATCAGAAAAAGATAAGTCACGGCGATCATCGTTTTCATGATCGATTGTGACAGTCATGTTCAAATACACCAGTGCTCGTGCCCATACCTAATATATGAAACAAATTCATATAAAAGTCAGTATAGCTCATTCTATCTTTCAAGACTGACACGTGATATTCAAAACATTAGTACTGAATCCTTAACTGTTCCAATCTCTCTCACATTGACCCCTAGCCATAAGGGCATCCTTATTGCCAAACCCTGGGGTTCTTTGCATTTAACCTGTATGCAGAAATTAAACCCTGTTTTCTTTGACTGTGATGGCTGGACGTGTCTTGCTGGAGGGCTCAGTGCTAATGAATGTTTTTTTATTGAGGGTTTTGTTCAGGTTCAGCAGTGCTCTGAGCACATGCAAAGTTCAGACTGAGAGTCAGACTCTGGAAATGCCCCTCTTTATAGTTGTGTGGTTCTGTGCAGATGCCAAACACATCTCAGACCTGACATAATGCGCTGCAAAAATGCAGACGGCATGGTTTGGGAAGTTCTTTCCATAATAAAATGTCAAATATAACTACCCATGTAAAGCAGAGGGAAAAGATCCAATACTCAAACAATCAAAACAGTATTCAAAAAAGGAATACTTTGTAATTATTCAAATTAAATCCAAATAATGCAGTGAAGTTTTAAACAGCACTAGAATAATGGGTTCATACAGCATTCTGCCTTTTACGTTCTGCCGTAGGTGCGAGGTTGTGAGACACGGCTCAAACGTACTCTCTGCAACCGGTTACAAAGCATTTAACGCTGTTGTTGGTTTTTTAACATATCTAATGGATGAACTCACACCTCGATTGGACTCAATTATTTAATAATGCGCTGTCAATCGTTGTAAAACTTCTCCGTTTTAAGGGCAACGCCATGTTAGGTTAGTAGAATATGGTTGTGACTGCAGCTGTTTGATCATACAGCCAAATGAACATATTCAAGTCTATTCATATATATAACATATTCCTTTAATCTCCTGAATGAACATAAAATTTCAGGATTCACACAAATTTCTGCTGTAAATCCCAAAAAATGACTGTGAACGCAGCCACGGTAAAAAGCTTTCCTAATTAGGCCTACACTGCATACACCTTATCTTTTGTGATAAATGATATCATTAGGTAAAAGTTCATACATAGATTACTAGGCTAAAGGTTATTATTTATTGGTAAATTAACCAAAGTATTAATAAACTATTTAGAAAATGAACAATAGATTAACCCTAAAAAATTGTTTAGACTTATTGATTAATCCCCCCCCAAAAAAAGATAGATTAATCGGCAAAAAAAAAAAAATTTGTTAGTTCCAGCCCTATACTAAATTGAGTTCTCTTTCACATCTTCTTGCGCTTGAAAGGACATATAGACAAAAAAATGATATCAAAATGCCCATATTGGCAAGTATCCGAGTAAACACAGTATGTTATGGCTTAAGTGAACATAAACATACGAGAAAGAAAATGTGTATCAGTATATTGGATCCGTGCATTCGGATCCAAAACAACTGGTCCTACCTGAAAAACCTGAAAAGCATTATTTAATTGGTTTGTTTGTTCTATTGTATTTATATATACTATTGCTCATAATATGATTATTAGTTATTATTTTATTACTGACTGTTTACTTGTCTTTAACAATATTTAAAATGTATACGAGTTAGACTAGTAGTTTTGGTGTTATAACCTTATTTATTAAGGTTACATTGGGTCAAAAACAACAAAAACAATAAGTAGGCTTAATTCATTTTATTTATTTATTACTTTTTTGTGGCGGGGGCCAGTCGAAAAAATCCTTAGCGTTGAGCCCTGGGATCATAGTGGCAGGCTTTAGTTATAAGTCACTACCGGATTGGTAAATGGTAGATCTCAACATTGAGGTCTTGGCACAGCAAATAATGGACGTGTGAGTACTTTGCACGCTCAGCTAACCACAACCAACTCTGCTCTATTGTTCTGTGTGGTCACAACAAAACGCTCCTGAAAGACATGGTATTTTTTATACAGAGACAGATAAAGAGAGCGACATGGAAAAAGGTATTACATAGAGCTCTACCCCAACATGAGGCTGTAAAAGGCTTAAAGTGCAATTTAGTTGCAGTTTCCAAATACAAGTGTTTTCTGTGCAGTTTCTCTTAAGTCATACGCCAAATAGTATTTATGACAAACTCAACCTGCATGCAAGAAAGATGTGCTTCGCTTCGAAGTAGTAAACAAGATATTTCTTTGTGTTATTTCAAACTGAAACAACTTCTGTCCTTTCTCAAAGCTTCTCAAAAGAATCATTCTTCACTTGCCAACAGCATATAGGCCATTTGCAGATTTGGCATTCATTAAGATTTGAAGATAACATTTAGTGAGAAAAGATTCACCAAGCGGGGACGTGTGCTCCACCTTTCCATGCACTAAAAAAGGGAACTAAACAGGCTGACTGTTACTGCAGAAAGTGATAAAATCTCCCCAGACTCAATTTCATTCTGCAATTCAAGGCCGTGAAACTAGTACTCCTCTGGTTTTTCACTACCATGTCTTATTATAGCCAAGGTTAATTACACAACCGAAAACTGAATAGACTGCATGCAACTCCATATAACTGAGTCTTAAATGGATTAGTTCATCCAAAAATGTATAATTGATAATTCTGTCATCTTTTTTTACACTAACGACACTCAAAATCTGTATGACATTATTTCTATATGGAAGATCCAATTTAATAATGCTTGTTTGTGTTTTGCTCATATAATAAAAATCAATGGGGGTTAATGTTGTTTTGGACCCCTTTGACTTTAAATATATGGACTGAAATCTTGAGGGTGAGTGAATGATTTCAGAATTTTCATTTTTGTGGGGTGAATGATCCCTTTAAGCAAATCAGAGCATGTACGACTAAAAGCAGCTTTGCTTAAAGAAACGTTCTTGTCTGATTCAGCTTAGAGCGCACAGGGACCGAAACCTGACTCTTTTACTCTCTCTCTTCCCCCCTTTCCATTCTCCCTCCCTCTTCTCTTTCTCTCTCCTCCCCCCTTTCCAAGGAGAGGCTCTTCTATGGCCAGACGAAGGCCCACAGGCTGAAAAATAAAGAGCGAGTCATGCATGGAGGAAGCGGGCCACCATTTCTCCTTTAAATACAGCCGTAACGATATATAAATAAAGAAAGCCCGGCTCTTAGGGAGAAAATTAGATTTGTTTCTCTCTTCCCCTCCCACTCCAGGCCTTCTATTTTAGTTGCAAGCAGAGCACAGGCCTTTTTCTGGCCTGTGGCTGCAAGAGCAATTCAGATGAATGCTGAAGGTTTCATTTTGCTGCAAGAAGTGGGAGGGGTGCTGCTGGGGTCATCGTTGTTTTTGAGCCCACATCTTGCACATAATGCCCGGTCTCAATATATTTTGCAGTATCGCTTCCCAAGTAAAAATATGTTGGGATGTTAGGGTAAACAAGAGGGAAAATACTGGTTTGTTTTTTGTAATGTTGGTGTTAGATAAGACAACTCTCTTTATTTGTTGTGTACTTGCATACATTTAATGTGTATGATTATCCAGTCAGTGGATTGTTTAAATAGGACTATTTGACCTGAAGCATGTTTATAAGGTCAGCCCAGCCCTTGAAACAGGAATTCACATTCACATCTGTGTCAGACAGATTTGTCTCATGTCTGTTCATTCTCACAAACCATTGGCATCAAATGTCTTTCCATTTGCATCATGTTTTGTAATCTACTGGCATGTTTGTATTTATACTAAACTAAATGCAAAAGTAGGATTCACACCATAAGCTAAACTCAAAAAAAAAAAAAAAAAAAAGCTTTATTCAGACAACAAAGAGTTGAAATAACTTTGTTTTGTCACACCACAGCCCAATGCAGGCAAAAGGAGACCCCATTTAGAAAACAGTGTGCCTTCCTTCATTAACATTATTCACACTTGCCAACATGCTATCTCATATCAATATCTCCACAATCAGACTTTCAGGATATTAAGTAGCAGAAAGTGCCCTGTGTTTACTTCAACAACTATTCGTATTCACGACAACACAGAGAGAGGGAAAATAAACTGTAAGCATTGGGTCTATTTGTGTTTCCGAACACTGCCACTAAAAAAAGAGAGGGCTTCTCAGAAGAGCCAAGAGCAAGCACAGGCCCTCTCTAAAGGTTCTCTGTTTTTCATCTGGAGTTTTCTGCACTTTTTTCCCTCCACAAATCTGAAAGAGCAATACCATGGTAAATTAAGATATATGGAAAGAACTGCCTCTCTCCTCATACAAGATTTATCTCTGTCTCCATGTTTAATTACCCCTGGGACTAATCACGGGTCTGTTCATTCTTTAGGTGCTGTGGACCAAAAAAAAGATTTATACTTTATTCTAAACCTCCCTCTAAAACAACTCAGAAGAACCTGAAAGAGTTTGCAAAAGAGAGGCATAAATCCCATACTATAGACCAATAGCTCATAGTTAAGGGTGTTAAAATTTGACAGAGAAAGTTGATTGAATTGTGGAAACATTTTTCCAAGAAGTCTTACAAAATTGTTACTTTAAAACAACTAAGGGAAAAGTGCAACAAATGAGACATAATGATTGGTTGTTGATAATTGGTTTGACCAATATTCAATGTTTATTCAACATGATATCAGGTCTATTGATAAATGGCATAATTTTATGTCAGCACACAAAAACAGTAATGTAGAGCCTAAAACAAAGATCAAAATATTTGTTTTGAAATTTAAATCACAAAGGTTTGCATACATAACAATAGCAATAGTAATTATTATTGTTGTCAATGCAATAATCATAATAAATATAATGTTTTTGATTGTTGTAGTCATTTATGCTTGTGGTATGAAGAAATATAGCCATGGTACTGGGGAAATTGGTTATTGGATACTTTGACATTATAATAATAATCTTTATGTAGGCAAGCGTTAATGCAAAGACAACATACCTCACTAATAAAGGACAAACTCGTTTTAATTCAACTACTGACAACGGCCAATCCGAGCTACACAATAAAGCAGGTAGTCGTGATTTTACACGATGCATGTTGGGACTTGACAACAAAACCCAAACACAGATGTTATCGAAGCAACCAAAGAAAAATACAATAAAAATATGGAGCAGCAACGTAGACAGGAATTAGCTATTTAATTTACATTTGCTTTATGAGAACATGGCTGTTGTAGAAAAAGCATATATAAAATGACTAAAGGTCTGGAATGAGAAAATAGCAGATAAAAGAGAAAATAAGCATTTACAAACACTGTAGATAATAAACCCGTTGTCAATTATTGTATTAATTGTCTAACTCATTTAAAACGTCTTTTTCTTTTTTGCAAAACGAAACCATGACAAGAGAAAACAAACTTTCCCCCTCCACAACCGGAAAGAAAATCATCACGCAAATATCCGGAATTCCCACTTACCCTTAAGATGAAGCCGCTAATTCAACTCAAAATCCATCCAAATTAGGACTTACGACTCGTGACGAAGGTCTACTACAAAACGCGAATTATAGACACTTTCTGTGGTGAGATTTTCTCCTGGTTTCGTGGACGTTTTTCTCCGGTTTCTTTCGTTCTTTTCTCTGTAGTTGTGCCTCTGTGTAGAGGGAACATTCCACTCGTGCACGTAACAAGATGAGCCCTGATTCAATTCTCCAATCACAGCCGCGCGCTGCTTCAGTCCTCCAATCACAGCAGCGCGGGTGAGCGCGAGCGTTCCACACGCAGACCCGCGCGGTGAAAAACAAGCTGGATAGACGCGCTGCAGAGAGAGAGAGGATGGATGAATGGGAGGGGGTCGCCCAAAAATGAGAGCCGCGGATGCCATCTGGTGTCAACACGAGGAAGAATACAGTAGTAGATTCACTTTTAAGTTTATAAAGAGGTAATAATACAAGTAATAAATAATGAAATACACACATAAAATAGGTGTCCGCTTTTTTATATTAGTAAATATACTCATAAATGTAAGAGAAAAGTATGAACTTGTACACAGAGGAGGTAAGAGTGAATTCATTCTGAATTAAAGTACCATCTACAGGTCTATTGGTGTTGCAGAAACTGACTGGGTGAATATTGCCAGACTCTTCATAGGGTGTGAATTTAGATAAACAACGAGCATTAAAATACATACTTCATAAGTTTTTTAAAAATGTTTTTGAAATAATTATCTTATCCTCACCAAGGCTGCATTTCATTTTAATAATAATTTAACAGTTACAATTAAAATAACTTTTTTTTTTTTCTATTTGAATATATTTTAAAATAGAATTTATTTCTGTGATGGCAAACTGAATTTTCCATTACTCCAGGCTTTTCCTATTATTATCAATGTTGAAAACAGTCATGCTGCCAAATATTGTGGAACAGTTCTATTTTTATTTTCAGGATTCTTTGAGAGTTCAAAAGAGCAGTATTTATTTGAAAAACTGTCACTTTTGATCAGTTTAATGCATTCTTGCGGAATAAAAATATTGATTTATTTAAAAAAAAAAAAATGATGTTACTGACCCAACCTTCTTGGCATAATCTTTTCTTGCCAAATAATCAAGTACATATGGTTTTATAATTTCTTTGTGTGGGAATTTATTACGCTTTACCTTACAAAGTACTTAGTACACCCAAAATAGTTAATCCAATCATCAGAAGACTACTTTGTAAATAACAAGTCACACTGAAACCTTTGTTTATTTGTTTTAAAGTAATAATGGTTTATTCACATTAACAATAGTACAGTTGGTTTGCATTACAATGTGCTGTGGAGTATTGCAGTGGATGTGGTACATAATTTTATAATTTCTCTCAGGGTTAGTTTTTTTACATCAGCAATTCATTCAGGAAATTCATTATTCAGCAATAATTTAGGATAAACAGAGCAGCCAAAAGAGAAAAAAAAAGAGAAACATAAAATGAAAAAGAAAATGACAACTGAGCATATGCACTATGTTTCAGTGACTGAAAGTTGCATGAAACAAACAGACATATGAACATCAAACACAAGAGCGCTTTGTGTGTTCATTTACAGGCTAGTTTATAACTCTAACTCACATTCCAGTCACTAGACTACTCCTCTATACCTATTGCACCCTCACTTTACATATAGTCTTCTGGTTTCTTTGTTGATTGTTGCCTCAACTTCAATCCAGCAACATCAGGAGGCATTTACCCCTGGATGTTAAGGCTCTGTGCAGATAGGCCGTGGTGCCAGTTTTTCAGTTTGGCAAATCGTGGGCCTTTTACCTCTGATTCAAATTTCTCCCTGTAAAAAAAAAAAGAAGAAGGAGAAGAAAAAAATTATACTTAGACAAAAGGGCTTTATATGGTCCATGTGTGTCAATGTACATGTAAAATACTTGACAAAGCACAAACTGTAATTTGTTATTCAACATTGGGTTTAAAGTTAATATATTTTAAATATGCTAAATTGAAACTTATATTTTATATTTATATTTTTAAATATAATTTAATACATGACATACAGATTTCAAAAGAAACTACATTAAAGTATATTTTAGTTACCATTAATGCTTGTCAGTACATTCGGCAGTAAAATTTTCAACAGAAAGACAATAGAAATAATTACGAAATAACATAAATTTGTACTTAAGTCCTACTTAAGTGGGTTAAAAGTACTTTTAAGGTAATTGAATTGCATCTGCACTGTGTTCCAAATTATTATGCAAGTGACATATTAGTAGGATTTCAGTAAATCTTAAACATTCAGATTTTAGTTTTTCAAAGAAATTTTTTTATTTCTCATGTCTTTTTAGGTATTAATCTCAGACAGGTTTGTGAAATAGTTTGCCAGGTCTACTTAGGTAAATGGAAAACCTACTTAAATAAATTACATTATTAAGCAAGTCACAGTTCTCACGCAATAAGGGGAGGAAGAAAAATCTTTCTGAAGATGAAAAGCATGAAATGGTGCAATGTCTTGCAAAAGGCATGAAAACAACTAATATTTTATATATTTTCTAATTAATTGCATTAAAAGGACAACTATAAAAAAGTCTCTCTTTATGAAAAGCTCACTTTCTCTTTGTGAGCTTTAGTAAGGGGTTGCTGAAATGCAACTTTATGCACAACTGTCAGCCTGCATGAGATTATTGGGACTTCAGAGACACCAGCAGCTTCAAATATACCTGTTTGATGATCAACAATGGCTTTTATATATATATAGATACAGAAACTTGACAGAAACTTTCCCCGACCAAGTTCTTCTGTGCTCTAAATCACTCCCAAATCTTTTGATAATTTGATAATCTCCATTCACAAAACATTAGTTGTTTTCATGCCTTTTGCAAGACATTGCACCATTTCATGCTTTTCATCTTCAGAGAGATATTTCTTCATCCCTGTATTGCGTGAGAACTGTGACTTGCTTAATAATGTGGAACAACCTCTTTAAGTAGGTTTTCCATTTACCTAAGAAGACCTGGCAAACTATTTCACGAACCTGTCTGAGATTCATACCAGTTATCTAAGAAAAGATATGAGAAATAAAACAAACACTTTCTTTGAAAAACTAAAATCTAAATGTTTATTGTACTGAAATCCTACTGATATGTCATAAATATTTGGAACACAATGTAATATAAATTTTAACTATAGGCTAATATATTTTAATTTATTTGTAAATATCATGAAAATTAAGTGTCCTAAAACATTACATTTACTTAGCACTTAAAGGGGTGGTTGATTATGATTTCACTTTTTTAACTTTAGTTGATGTTTGAGCATAAACAACATCTGCCAAGTCACGATGCTCAAAGTTCGAAGCAAAGGGAGATATTTCCTTTTAAAGAAATTGCTTTTTAAGGACTACAACAAACGGCTGGTATGGACTACACGACATTCCTCTCGGGTTAGTGACATCACTAACCCTAAAATTTACATAAACCCCGCCCCCGGAACACGATTTATAGATTATCAAGACAGAATATGCTAATCAATGATTAGAGATAGTTACATAAATTTAAACATACATTTTTTTTTTTTTTTTTTTTTCAGGACACAAGCTGTTGTAGCTCCGCCCCCTGTGCTGGGAGCAGCTGCTCATTTGCATTTAATGGGACAGACACAAAAACAGTGCATCTTTGCTCACCCTTAAAAAAGTGACAATTTTAACATGCTAATAAAAATATCTGTGGGGTATTTTGAGCTAAAACTTCACATACACACTCTGGGGACATCAGAGACTTTATTTTACATCTTGTGAAAAGAGCATTATACCACCCCTTTAAGTATATTCTTATGTAGCTCTGCCCCCTTTTTGACACTGGACTGGTTATGTTCTGTCTTCCGGTTTGTATTTCCTTATATTAAGATCGTACGGTATAATTAATGAACCGTTCATTTTAAAATCATCCCGGTATACTGACATTTGTTATGACATCCACTTCAAACATTACAATGCTCATGATAACTTTCTCTGCAACAAGTAAATCCAGTTAATAAAACCAGCTAATTACTCTTCGACAGCGATGCCATAGAAATATACAGAGCTACTTGTGCAAAAACACAAAATTCTAAAGATGGCAGCGCTTGTTTCTCTGGCGCATAAGGTCTATATATTTTACTTAATATGTTATCTTTTTAAAAGTATGCTAAAGTTTATTTCTTTTGAAGGGGGAAGACAGCAAACAAATATAGACAAAATGGATTACCTTGATTTTCTAAGAGCCTCTTCATCTGGATCTTGCACTGTGACATAAAAAAAATAAAAAAAATATGAGTCATCCTTTAGGCCAAGTCTCCAAAATAAAGTGATTTTTATCACATAAACACTAGCTGTCATCTTATGTCAGTGCATTTAAAGCATGTCATCCCTTTCAGTTTAAACCAATTTCCAGTCCACACAGTGATGTGATTAAGAAAGGCTGTACTCACAATACTCCGTCCCTGTGATATGAGCAAGGATTCGGAAGGACTTGGACTGCAGGTTGGCGGCGCGACGGGCCCACTCAGACATCTCCGGATCCTTATCGTCAGGTTTGATCACGGCCTGGTAGACTGGAGAAGCACTGTCCACAAGAGGGTCTTTAATAGGAAGTGTGCTACTCCCAAACAAAGAGAAAAGGGGAAAAAACAAGATCAGTCATTCATCTGTGTTCTCTGAATTTGGAAATATCAAATAATTACAAATTATTACATAATTGCAGTTTCAGTAATCATAATAAGAGGACCGTATTTGCTGACAAACTTTTTGACATTATGCTTCTTGTGAAGATGTGCATTTTAATTACAGTTCTATCTTAGTGCGAGATCTGTGATGGAGGAAGTGACTCAAGAATGAGTTAGGATAAAACTGTATGCAGAGTTCCCATATTAGGAGAAGGTAAATTAAAATGTTAGATGTTATGCATTTTTTGATGTTATGGCAGATATACTCAGAACATTGCTTTTAGGTTTTGTCTTCATTCGTTTTTAATACAAGATTATTTATTTTTCTTTATTGAGCTCCATTTACTTTACTTACATTTTCCCAACAGTGTAACATGGTAATTTAAAAATTACCAAAAAAGTCCACTTCAGTGTTTATGCAATCGGCCTTTAACAGAGAATATAACGTGAGATGAGTCAATGCAGCTGTGATGGATCTGAATAGACTGTTGGCTACTTACGCCAAGGGAGATCCAGCGGCGTCATCACCACTGTCAATCACATGATGAACCGGGATGGGAGGGAGCAAGACAGAGTCGTGTCGCATGGAGGGATGGGAATGGTGGAGGGGGTGAGGCGAGGATGAGTGATGAGGTATGGTTGGGTGATTGGTTGTGGATGGAGTGACACAATTACAAGCAGAAGAGGGAGGAAAAGCACAGATGAGGTTGATACATGACCTTGTGGAAGCCTGAAATCAGCCCAGACTAGATGACCAATACTGAGCTCTTACTGTTATAAACAAAAGATGCGAAATTAAGGGAAATACATTTACTTTTACTAACATCTCATAAATTGCAAGAATATTCTTTCTTATTTTAAGAGTGCTGGATGACATATTTTGTAAGCCAAAACCCTAAAACGAATTAGAATTTTTTTTTAAAACTTCCTGTTCCATCGTCCTGAATCAATTGGGTTTTTGAATGGGTTTTTGGTTAAATGCCTGAAAGAAGGTCTGTGGTGAACATCAAGATTTTTTCACATTCTACAACATAAAATAAATCAGTAATACCCTCTTGTGATTTTTTTACAAAGCTTTTACTTTTCTTGTGGCTAAATGGGACTATATGGTTTGGGAGATTTATTGTCATCGCGGCAGGTAAACTCATCTACTCACTAGTCCGCTTTCACAGCCTCGTGTTTATAATCCCACTCTTGCAAACTCTTCTAACTCAAACTTTTAGGTTGAAAGATTTGTCGGTAGCTTGATGGTGGTGATTTTGAAGTCATGTAACCATGGTGTAGGTCACAGAGCTTATGTTTGGCAATAATCCAAAAGCCAATGGAAAAATCCTACTGAGTTTCTTTCTGTTGAGGGAACTAGGTTGATGCTAACTACAAAAATGATGGGCTACAAAATTATGTAATCACTGTAGCCCTCTATGGAGGCGTCCTTTAAATTTAAGTTATTGCGTGTGTTAAAGAATGGGCCATTAAACTTTGGGAACTGGATCATGAATAAATCGCTTAGATGTGCATTTCTCAAAAGCATTGTGCACTTTAGATCATAGAAACCACCAATGATCAAATGATATATTTAGGCTCATGGCGCTTTTGGGAAAAAACGCATCCCAGACCAAATTTGGGTACTGGATCGACCAATTCATGGAAAAGATCAGACTCAAAGAACGATTTGATACTGATCAGAACATTGCTATACAAAACTATCATATGACTTCAGAAGTTGTGTAAACCACTTTTAATGATAAGCTATTATAAGCTATTATATATGATAACCATTATAAGTTTCTAATGCAATGAAATTCATATAGTGTGGCTTAAATGTTCATTTTGGGGCCTCTGAATCACTTTCTTAAGCATCAGTGTAGTAAAATGTAAAGTGATGGATATGAAAAGAGACCTACCTCATCTCATTTCCTCTGGCTTGGGCCTGACCAGCAATGGCATCCATAATAGCATCCTGAGAGTACATACTAATAGGAGTGTTGTACTGGGCATGGATGATAGTAGCCTTCCCACCAGGACCCTTCACCTCAATAGGCTTGTGAGTAGACAAAGCTGAGTCTTTCAGTGCAATGGGGTTGAAGCTGGGAACATATTCTTGGCTGTAAGAGTTTAGGTGAGGGAGTGTCCAGGGTACGATAGTGCAGAGGAGAGTGGATGATTGTGAGGAGCCAGAAATATGAGTGAAAACAGAGAGAGACAGTGAGAACAATTTATGCTTGACTTACCTTACTTAATACATCTGTATCTGTAAATACTACAGTTTTCTACCTAGTTTGAATTGTTTACACCAGCTGTTAATTTCTTGTTTTATAAAATACCATGTCTGAAAGCACAATATCCTGTATAACAAATGCATCTGGGCTTTCAATCCAAAATGTAAAAGACATGGCATGCAATAGTTCCCATTATGATATTTCAAAACATCATGCAAAGATGCATTGACCAATAAAACTTTAATCAAAACCCAACTATAGATTTATCCAGTTTAAATACTTCACTCAAGATTATTTAACATTTCATCATGTCTGAAATGTCAAATTGTTCAAAATAGCTTTTGAACATTCAGGAGTTGAAACTATAAGCATGCAAACCACAGCCACGGTACTACATGTGGCCATGCTTCAGAGCACACAGATTCACACGCAACTCTGGTGATTTTGTATTCAAAATCTGTTACTGACTTGGCAGCTGTGTTGGCAATGACCTGGGATGACATAGAGGAATATAGACACAAAAAAAAAAGAAAAGAAAAAAAGACAGACAAAAGAGGCAGTGTTAGCCTTGATTTGGCAGTGTGTTGCATGATAATGGATCTAGGTACATGTAAATTAGCAGGTAAAACCCAACATTAACAGAGAATGCAAACTGCTTCACTTTGCCTAAAGAACTTGCACCTTAAATCTGAATATATTTGAATAAATTGGTGATAGTTAAAAAATACATAAATAAAAATAAATCAATTCTGTCATCGTATTTCACCCACAAGTCATCTTCTGTGGAACACAAAATACAATTTTTTTTCCCCGTCACAATGAAAGACTTTCACTGTCACAAGATAGTCTGAAGAAAATGAAGACGGATGACAGGATTATAAAACATAAACAAGGTTTTATTAAACTAGAAGGGAATGGGCGTAACAGCCTGCACTAACACAAATAATAACCGACCACTGAAGAGTGAACAAGGAGGAAGTTAAATATACAGTGGTGACGAACTAAATGATGAGCAGCTGAGATGAATGGTTAGTGTCCATGGAAACAAATGAGTGGACAGAGAACACATGTGACTGATGAATACAAACTAGAAGGTCATGAAAGTTAAACTAATAACGAACGGGTCCAAATATCCCTGACATTCATTGTATGGACAAAACAGTTCTTCAACATTCTTTAAAATATCTTCTTTTGTGTTCTGCAGAAGAAAGAAAGGCATACAGGTTTGGAATGACCTGTGGGTAAGTAAATGATAACAGTCATATTCAGATTTCTTGTAAAATGTGTTGCTATGATGTAGATGATGGTTATTACTGGTCACATTTCTCATAACAATGACATTCTGGTTTGTTCCTAGAATTGATTGACTGGAACAGGAGTTTGGCTGCAGCAGAACAAACAATAACTCTCATCCTCTCATTCAATAAAATAAACAATCCAGGGTTGTATTAAAACTATTAAAAGTAGCTTTTATTCATTGAATTAAAGTTGAAATAAAATAAATGATAAATATTAGATGAAAAACTTAAAGGGGCTATATGTAGAATTCAAACCCTTGTTATTAGCGACACCGGTGGCCGTTAAGTGAACTGCAGCCAGCAACTTATTGCACGTGCTCGCACTCGTGCACACATATTGTAGAAGAGACTGAACCCCAATATACTCACGGCGTAGTTCTTTTTTGTTTTTTGCGTAGAAGTAAAAAGAAATAGGAAAATACCTATGCAGTTATACACTTTTAACAAACATCCCGATGCCGTCCACACTGCTGAGAGCAACGTTCAGATAAATATGTAAACATACATGTGCTGCACACTATCCTATCAATAACAAAATAAACACACATCAAAAACGACAGTGGTGAGAAAGCAGCAGTTCACTGGCATCATGTCGATAGATGAGGTAGGCTTATTAAAATTAAAATGATGATAGTTTAATTATAAAGTTTATTTGCGAATATAGACTGTACCTATAGATTTGGCTATGTGTTTTGAATTAATTTCTATTCTTTGTATGCCACACTGACACAGAACAGAATAGCTCTTTCGGCATTATCCTTAAACATTGTATAAGCATTCGTTACATGTCATCATATGGAAGATAGTCTCGGGCACCGGCGGCGCCAGGGGGGGTCTTGGGGGGTCTCAAGACCCTCCCAAAAAACGCCTTGCCCCCCCATTTGACCCCCCACCCCCGGCCTTGATTAAAAAATATATATACCCTGGATAAAGATTTAAAAATGTTTCTCTTCAAACTAAGCAGAACAATAATAATTAATAATTTATTCGACATATAAAAAAATATAAACATAAGAATCACTGCGACGCCCCATGAACGTCGTTGCGCCTTGCGTCATTGCGTTCAAGGCGCTGCCGCGAGCCCGCAAGAGCTGCTACAGCTATAGCTTGAAGCTAAAAATGGATCGCTTTGCTGGACAAAAGAGGAGCAGAGAAGATGCCAGGGGGAAACTGGACAGAAATAGGGCAATCAAAAGGTGGTGAGATTATGAGAATTATGGAAGCTTGTTTCCGCCACAGAATAAAACATTTGAAAAGATAATTGCAACTTTTTATCTCACAATTGCGAGTTTACATTTCGCAATTCTGTCTTTATTTCTCAGAATTGCAAAATATAAAGTCAGAATTGCATGAAATAAAGTCGCAGGTGCGTGTTGAAAAATCAGAATTGCGAGATATAAAGTCAGAATTGCATGAAATAAAGTCACAATTGACCGTTCGCAAAGACGGCCCCCCTTAGTTACTGTCGCTATGTCCGACAAGCTACGCCGTTCTCATGCCACACCATGTTCTCATGCAGTGAAAAATACATCGCGGAGTAGAGAGGAGACTGACAACACGCTGACAGACAGGACAGAGCAGGTTACTTTTCGGTTACGTTTGATATTAAACATATTAAACAAAGTCTCACCTTTCAAATTTGGTCATTTTTAAAAAGAAATTTTAACAATAAATACCGTTTTGTTGCTCTTTAATGTGCCGTGACAGATCGCTGTAGAGCATCAGTTAAAGCTGCTCGTGAACCGATCATCTCTTCCTTCTAGTTAATTTATAGCCTCAAATAAACATGAACAAACACAAAAAGGAATGTTGTTTTAACCACAGAAAGGCGTCAGTACACTCCGTTTTTCAAGTTCAAATCCTCCTATGTTAATCTACTAACTCTCCTGACTGCTTTGTCGGACAAAATGGCGGATGGCGAAGTATGATTGGTCAGATCACCTGTCAATCAAGCTCCCTGCGAAGGGTCAATTGCGTCTTAAAGTCAGAATTCTGATTTTTTTTTCTCACAATTGCGACTTTATGTCACGCAATTCTGGCTTTATAACACATAATTGCGAGTTTATATCTCGCAATTCTGACATATTTTCTCAGGGAAAAAAAGGGCCTTTTTTTTTTACCTCAGAATAGTAAATATATCACAACTGACTTTATATCTCCCAATTGCGACTTTATTTTTCAGAATTACGACTTTATATCACACAATTCTGACTTCATATTTCGCAATTCTTAGAAAAAAAGTCACAATTCTGACTTGATAAATCGCAATTGTGAGAAAAACAGTCAAAATTGTGAGAGAAAAAGTCGCAATTATTATTATTTATTTATTATTCAGTGGCGGAAGCAAGCTTCCATAGAGAATAGATAGGCCTACTATTTTGTAAATATGTTTTCTGTCATGGGTGTGGCTATGGCAATTAAAGTTCGAGCATATTGTTTGCAAACTGCAATTGATTAATTAATTAAAAACAAAGTAGTTTATATGCTCTGTTGTTTTTGTTGTTTAGTAGCAGTAATATGCAGTTATTAGCCGTGTCGACTGTATTTTTTGTTGGTTTTCATGAGACCCCCTCTTGAAATGACCAGGACCCCCCATTGCCCCCCCAATCAAAATTGTCTGGAGCCGCCACTGGTCTCGGGTGCATGCATAAACATCACATCCTGTTGATTTTCCCGGCAAAAAAGACCTAAGTCCTTCACATAAAAATTATAGACAACCTAGGAAGTCAGTTTTTTTAAAAAGCGATTAATACATGAGAATTCTTACAAATAGCCCCTTTAAGCTTAAAAAACTTAGGCTACATGAAATTTTGAAATATTGTCTTGGCAACTAACACAAAAATAAAGTAAATATTACTCAAATTAAAACTTAAATCAAAAATAAATCAAATCTTAATAGAAATATTAAGAAAATAAATAAAAATGACAAAAGCACAAAATTACTAAAACTTAAAAATTACAACTGAAAATATTAAACTAAAAGCCAAATCAAAATTCTCACAAATACTATAATAGTATATAATACTAGAATTAGAATAACACTGAACCAATCACAACTCAAATATGTGTATTGCTAGTTGCATGACAACAAGAATCAAAGTTTAGAGTGTAGCGTACAGTATCAGACCACTCGAGTAACCAAATGAACAGTCAATGGACACACATGCTCTGCTCAGCTACGCACGTTATGTTGCATAGCGGGAATTCTGTTCCTATGAGCTGCAAATAGAGGATGCGTGACGGCATCATTTCGGTATAGGACTTCATTTGGGATATACTGTTACAGGATTCTGAGCACATAAAAGAGCCAAACACATTTGCACCCATGTTCAATTTCGGCTTGGTGCCTGTGCTCACATGTTTTTGGACAGAGAAGATTTAGGAGACTTATGAAGCCAATAAATTATGCCAACATATTAAAAGAAGCTGAAAGCCCCATTTTTAATATGTTGGCATCATTTATAAGCCAACTTCAAGCTTGGCAGTCCTCTAATCGCAGGAGATGTAGTTCTGACACGACTAAAATAACCGTTGAATGTTGTCATTTGGAAACAGCTAACTTTCTTAGATACAGACCCGACTTGGCCAGGCCCTGCTCATGTTGCAGGCCGGGAGTCATGTGTGCCTGATGGACCACTGGTCCCCCTGCTGCCAAGCACATTCCCAGCTGATCCGGTGCATGCAGAGCAGCATGTGCAGAGGTAAGGACGGAATGTTCTGAGTACTCTTTGCCACAGTTTTGTTAAAAATACTGCAGGGATACAGGTGAGGCTAGCCAAAGCCCCTGTGACCCGTCAATGAAAAAGTGAGTACTAGCATCTAGTTTGTTAAAGCAGATTTGGTGGAATTGCTCATGAAGATACAGATTTGTGGGTTAGCTATTATGTTACCTACCCCAACAATTGTAGGCCATTTTGACTGTCTTGTTGCATGGCCATTTCCCTTAAAGTTTCTGCTGAATACAGGCCTATGGGAGAATTATACTGTCCCCTTTGGTTTGGGGTGTTTTTTGCCCCTTTGCCGAATGACAAATGAGTAGGGACAGGGCTTTTAGCAGGAGAATGAATTACATTCTCCTGAGGTTGCTTCTCAGTGTTTGGGATAAGAGACTTTTTGGAAGGTTTTTTGGCCAAGAGGATGCCATATCTTTTGACAGGTTTCTCATCATCTTCTCCTTCCTCAGTGTCCGTGGTTTCCTTAGCATAAAATAAACCATTAGATCAGACCAACAAATTAGCCATTAACCATTAGCCCAGAATGGCAAGGTATAGAAAAAATAGATGTTTAGGAAAGAGGCAAATGAGGCAAGAAGAAGCTCACAAAAACATCAAACAGAATTCATCTAGCAACAATAATGCAAATGAAAATAGGACCAGTGGGAAACTAATGAGGATTTCATATGATGTGCTTATTCTTGCATGACCAACAAATGCCTGTAGAGGGAGTTAAATGTCAGCTTTACAGAGAATGTTTGTTTTCACAGTCCCTCCTCTGTTTTCCCCTCTCTATGATATGACTTGGAAACTCCCATGACTGATTAAGAGGATTATAAAGAAATGGCTCGCCTATAACCAAAAACGATCATTGAGTTCCCTTCAAAAATGTTGTCCCCTCCAATAAAAAAGGTTGGAGTCTAATTTTACACCACACTGGTACACCTATCAGACATAAACCAATCAGTTTAACATACTCGGCATAAGGAGGATAGAACTAGACTTTACCTTCTGGTGAGGGATAACTGGCATGGGTGAGTCCATTCTTGGAGCGGCTGTGGGTACAGGAGCAGGACGTCTCGACCTGGGAAGAGAACAGAATTCAAAAGCAAAGGTCAATAATGCAAAACATCAGGCTTTCACTGTCATTTTACTTATACTTATAGTGAGTCAGAACTATATTTAAGAAGATTTGGGCAAAAGAACCTAAACACCGATTTATTATTCTACCCCAGTAAAAGCTATTATGTCTCTTACCTGAATTTGGGGTCAGTAAGATGAAAAAAGTGACAAAGACATTTACATTGTTGCAAAATATTCCTATTTCAAATAAATAGGCCTACTGTTATTTTAAACTTTCTGTTCATCAAAGAATACTGAAAAAAAAGTCTGGTATTAATGAGCACATCTGTTTCAACATTGATTATAGCAAGAAATCAGCATATTAGAATGATTTTTGAAGGATCATGTAAAATTGAAGATTGGAGTAATGATAATGAAAATGCAACTTTGGAATAAATTACATTTTAAAATATATTAAAAGTTATTTAAGACTGTAATAGTATTTGACAATATTAATGCATTTACTTTATTTTTTATCAAATAAATGCAGACTTTTTTTTTCAAAAACATTAAAAATCGTACAGATCCCCACATTTTTAATGGTTGTGTATCGGGCAGAAATGTAAAAGAAAAAACAACACTTAATTGATTATGAATCATATTGAGCAGCACATCACTTCACTAATACTATCTCTTCCTATTTTCCTTAAATCAGAGACACAAGGGTTATAATCAATGGGGTCAGGAACTGAAATCATGTCATGTTCCAGTTTTGTAGAGTGGCCGATAAAGCAATACAAAAAAAGGCTTAAAACAATGAAAGTACTACGTCTGGGGTCTTGAAAATGAAAATCCTTAAGCAATGAGAAAGAGCACTCATTGAGTGACCTCACTGTAAGTGCTCTTGTCAAACAACAGCAGCATTGCTGTATGATGTAACACTGGGGGGATTTTCACAAGTCACTATGCATGAGAAATATTTTTGGAATCCATCATCAAATGAAGTCCAGGGAAAATACACGTGCACCCTGTCATTCCTCCTGAGATGCTTTTAATTGGAGAGGGGCAAGGAAAGATGGTGCAAAATTACATAAATCTGTCAATGATAAATCTGTTATATCTACCCAATCAAATAAAATGCAGCTATTGTCTATATTTATCATATAACATACAACAATAATATCTAATATCTGCATGCATATGAAAGCAACTTCCACCCTCATCCAACCAATAAATGTATAGGCTGTCAATAAATAAGGAGAATCGAGTTTCTGAGGATCACTCACAGCTGAAAGATGGAGAAAGAGAAGGAGTAGCTTATAAAAGTGAACACTACAGCCAGCATTAAGAAATGTCACAGGGTAGCCAAGGTATCTTTGTGAGTAACATTTCCTCGCTTTGCTGTTGTGCAGGCGGACACATGAAAGGACTTAATCTTCTTTCAGATAGAGGCTTTGGGGTGTCTGTACTGAATTAATAAACTATATTAAAAAGGTGGAAAGCCATTTAATTTCCCCTACCTCCTAAACATCATTGCCTTTAATTTATGCATTCAGGCAAACTGAAGGGCTCCATAAGACCAGGTGATTTATCACAGGCACTTTTTTTTATTATATTGTCCTGTCTGTATATTTGTATGCTAACCATCACTTGTAGCTCAACTGCTTATATTCATCATGAACGAGCTGTTTAATTGCAGAGAACTTTTATTTGCCAGAGTTGACTGATCCCAAAGTAAATGAGATGCATTGCTAATGCCCTCTTAAGAAAACCCATTCACCAACAAACATAATGGGAATTTGTCAGATGGAAGGCTAAAGGCTAAAGGCCTGTTCACACCAAGGACAATAACTATAATAGTAACGATATTGTCTTAACTAAATGGCAGAGGGGAACGATATCATTGGAATCATTTATACAGTAATATTTTTCCAGCTGAAAAATGATAAAAACATTGACAGCCAATCAGAATACATCCTGCTTTATAGAGCTTGAGCATTTAAAGAGGCAGACGACAAAACTGCAGCACGGTCTTATTATAAACAGAACGTTATTGTGCATCAGTGTGGTTGCTAATATAGTTATCTAATAAAGACCCCCCGATGAAAATCAAGTTTTTAATGTTCTTTATATGTCTATGTGGTGTTTTTAATATGCTTTAAGACAAACCATGTGCAAAGTCTTAGTCAACACCATTGCTGAGTATTTTCTCCTTAAAACTGCAGTGAACCTAAGACTTCACAGACTACCTTGTAACCAATCACGTCAACGTGTGATCATCAACGAGTGGATCTTTAGGCTGGTGTGAGTGAGTGGAGGCTGGACTCATTTTCTAGAACCGCGTATACTAAATTAAGCAAAGGTTTAGAGTTACATTCAAGCTATTTTAAGGCATGACAAAAAAAAACAATTCAAGGAAAAAACATTTAAATATGTCATTTTTGGGATCAAAGATGAGTTTTAAGTGATAAAAGTATTGACTACAGGGGGACTTTAAGAGGGAGTCCCATTTCAAAAGCTACACTCAATGCTGCGCCAACAGCGCTATGGGGAAGAACATCTTCATTTGACTGGTTGTGAACACGTGTGGTAAACACACCAAAGAATTTGATAAATAGATAACCTCTGATGATGACGTCAGCAGAATGTGCACGTCAGAGGCTATAAATAGACGACAGATTTCTGTTGGGTGGCCAGGGGGAGGCATCAGAGAGGCGATTCCTCCATCTTCTTTTCAGATTTACATGATGAACTAACTCAATCTTGGAATAAGCCCTATTCTTCCTGTGTCTTTGTGCCTGCAACGTCGGTTTATTTGACTATCTTTGGTGCAAAGGCACAGGGTTATACGATGATGCCCCAGGTTCAAGATAAGCTCGCGGGTTATCTCTCCCCTGGCAGCGCATCATCACATTTCTATGCGTGCTATGGTCGCTACGGAGAGACATCGGTGGCTGAACCTCACCGGCATCAAGGAGAGAGATAAAGTTTTTCTCCTTGATGCCCCCGTGTCGCCTTCTAGTCTATTTGTCGACTCAGTAAATACTGTCATCAGTAGATTCCGGGAGGCTAAAATGCAGGAGGACGCGTTTGATAAGTTCCTCCCTCGCCATGCCCAAGGGTCGAGGCTGTCGGCCACCCAGCCCCAACCAAGTCCAGCTCGTCAGAAACGAGAAGCTCAGAAACAGTGTGGCGCTCACCCGCTCATAAGGACTGGGGACCGGCGCGGCACGCTCCACCATCAAAAAATAAGCTGGACCTGAGATCGCTGATCTCATAAATAAAGAGGTCCTGAAGCCTTTGCGCCCAGGACGTGGCAAAAACGAGTTCCTTCCCGACACCCTCACACCGCTGTTCCATCCCCGCCACCTCTGGTGTTTTGGGGGGCAGCGGCGGTTTCCAGCGAAATGTTAAATGTTCAGTTGACTCCTGCCGTTTTCCAGGACATGAAACATTTTACATTCCCCCATCAACAAGACGTTGTGTCACTCAACGTTGCATCAAAATTAAAACCCTTTTCAGAGAAGTTGGCAGCGTGGAGCTACTGCCAAATATATCTCCTTGGGTCTTGAGAACCATAGAGAAAGAATACAGTTTGTGCGCCGTCCTCCGCATTTCAACGGCGTGATCTCCTCTACCGTGAAACCGGAACAGGCGCACTTTCTGGTACAAGAACTGCAATCTCTTCTGGACAAAGGGGCCATAGAACATGTTCCCCTCCCAGACAGACAGTCAGGTCATTACAGCTATTATTTTATGGTTTCCAAAAAAGATGGGGGGTTGCATCCAATTCTAGACCTACACGGTCTGAATAGTTCTCTCAGGGCATTCAAATTCAAAATGTTGACAATCAAAATGATTGTGTCTCAAATTCAACACAGAGATTGGTTTGTCACGATCGACCTCAAGGGCGCATATTTTCATGGGTGTAACAGGGGGTGGCCGCCACAGAGCAAACTATGTCGCATTGGGTGAGGGATGCTATTGCTCGAGCCTATGAGGCGCGTGGTCAAGCTTCGCCTCTAGGCGTCAGGGCTCATTCTACCAGGGGGGTTGCATACTCCAGGGCTTTAGCAAGAGGCACCCCCTTGCAGCAAGTATGTGATGTGGCAGGCTGGTCCTCTCCACACACATTTATTAGATTCTATAGTTTGGACGTTCACGTTACTCCGGGCTCTCACGTCTTTGAGTCGACATCACAAGCTCATGTCTAAGGCCCTTCTTGGCGTTTGTGCGCACACCCTACCCAACCTTGAGGGGTCCAGACACTTCCAGTGCGGCTGCGTTGGTATTCTCGTTCCCCATAGCACTGTTCGCGCAGCATTGAGTGTAGCTTTTGAAAGGGAACGTCTCGGTTTACTTGACTGTAACCCTGTTCCCTGAAAAAGCGGGAACGAGATGCTGAGCTTCATTGCCACACTGAGGACGTTCAGGACGTTCTTCAGACAAAATGACCTGATGAGCACACCTGTCACACGTCTATTTACAGCCTCTGATGTGTGCATTCCGATGGCGTCATCATCAGAGGTTATTTAAGCCAAACTCTCACACGTGTTCACAACTGGTCAAACTAAGACGTTCTTCCCCATATCGCTGTTCACGCTTTTTCAGGAAACAGGGTTATTGTCAACTAACCCGAGACGTTTAGTTTGGAGGAAGTAAAAGACGTGTTCAGAAACATGAAAAGAATCAAAAGGTGTTCAAGTTGTCCTCTGAACACATCACTGTTGAGGTTTACCTCTGCATGGTGAGGATGAGTTTTGTGGTGGCTGCCTTTATCTTGTTTTGGGCATCCAGATGGGTCATGCCTTCAGTGCTAACTCCATCTATTGCAGAAATGATGTCACCCTGATTGAGGTTTCCGCTTGCTGCCTTGCTCCCTGGTGTGATCTGTGGAAAGACACCAGACATTAATTAAATTATTACAAATGAATCCACAGATTTAATTTTATACACACAAATAAATTCAATGTTAAATTCTCATGACTATAGAAATAATTTTTTTATTAATTTTTTTTTTATTCACAATTACTATCAAATTAATCTTCACACATTTTGCTTGCTACAGCACATACATTTGCAAGGTACATCGGTCACATTTAATTAATAATTTGTCACTGTCAAGTGCAGCAGCTGGTTCTGAGCAGATGAGTACATGGCGACACAAACAATGTCTCCTTATAGAGAATCCATTTGCAGCTTAGCTTTTGTATATTATACATACATACAATGGGACTTATACATACATCTTAACAAATGTCTTTATGGGACAATGGGACATGGGCCATAGAAGTGTGATGTAGTGTAGTGATGTATGGCATGTATGGTAAATGTAGTGATGTTATGTTCTACACCAAAGCTCAGAATCTTTGTCAGAGAAAATCAAAACAAAACAAAAACAACACATTTCACATGAAAGCACTGATACGTAGCTTGATTAATTTTTAAGCCAAAATCACATGATCTATGACTTCTGAAGATATGTTCATCTAAAAACCACATGACTGTTTCAGTATTACGGGTCTTAAAAAGTGGTACTCATGTGGATGGGCAATAAAACAAAAATGATTATTATTGTGATATTTTCCTCATAAAATTATAACAAGTTTGATAAGTGTTCAATATAATGTTTATACACTATGCAAATAAAGCTAAGCATGAATGTTTCATACTATTGCACTGATAAACGCAATTTCTGACTGTTGCGTATGAGAAATATTAAACGGCAAACGCGCCAAAAGTGGAACGAAACAGATTTGCTCCTTTAAACCGCGCACCACAGTGAACAGTTATTATCAGCGTGAACTTAGAGTGAGTTGATTTACTCGCTGATCTCAATGTCTCAATGTCAATCTCTTTTCTGCATTTGTATTATACTATAAAGTTATTAGGTTACTGTTGTGTTTCGCAACAAATAGAATATTAAACATGATCCGAAATACTATGAAAGACCAAACTGTACCCTTTAAATTTTACCCTATAAAAATGTGGTTGTTACAGTTTTACAGATGATACTGTGTTTGTTAATGAACATAAAAGTACATCTTCATCCCAGCTCTCACCCTAACTACTGCTAATGTCATTCAACTCAAGCTACATTTCAAAGAGACAAAACATGTCATATTAATTTGCGAAATGTTCACTTGTTTGGCAAGTGTTTGTCATGTTCTGATGATAAAAGCACAATTAACTGTCTTTTTTTACAACTTTTACTTAGTAGCAAAAATCTGCCTTTAAACTTAAAAGAAATAAAGATTTAACATTTATCGTGATAATTTTGGATATAGACTAATAGGAAAAAAATTTAGCCATCAGTGTCTAAACTAATCACCAGTTACTTATACTGTTTTGATTGAATCAGTGATCTGTCATCACCTACTGGTATAACAATGTAGCAGAAAGACTCAGTATAAATAGGCACTATTGGAACACTGCTTGGTCAATCAAACTGAAGAACTGGGACTAACTGCAGTATAAAAAAGGAGGAAAAACATTTAAAAAGCAGTGCAGTGGAACATAAATACATAGGGCCCTATTTTAACGAGCTGAAACGCAAGTATAAAGCGCGAAACACAAGTAACTTTGTGGGCAGGTCTTGGGCGCTGTTGCTATTATACCGGCGGGATAAATGACTCTTGCGCCCGACACAAATCTAAAATGGGTTGGTCTGAAGTATCTTCATTATTCATAGGTGTGGTTTGGGCGTAACGTGAAATAAACCAATCAGAGCGTCATCTCCCATTCCCGCGTGCCAGGAGCGGTTCACAGCCGAGGAGACCAACGTTCTCGTCAGGGCCGTAAAAGACAGAGAAGTTACATTGGGGATGGAGAAACCCACCCAAATTAGTTTCGGTTAAACAGGCGTATAATAATTTGGATAACATAATGTGTAAGCTAGATTTATGCCTATTTTTTCACATCTTCATGGACACAACAATGATTTCCCTCGTGTGTTAATATTGTTCCTTGTAATAATGTATGGTTTTCTAAAAATGAAAACTGCTGCGTCTGTGTGTAGATGAGATAAGAAAAGTGTATGTGCGTTGTGCACATGCTACATTTATTACGGCCAAGCATGCGCCCTTAAAATAGCATATGAATAACATGCGCAACGCGCCACCGACTTAGGTTTTTCCTGGTCAGTGGCGGAATTGTTTTCTAAACCTGCAAAATAGCACCAGGGAACGTTTGCGCCGGAACACGCCTCCTCTTTGCGCTGAACCGCCCACGGGAGCGCAAGTTCATTTCCTAATTTATCGACGTGTGTCTGTGGAGGGAAAAGTCCGCTGTGCGCAGGTGCAAAATAGGAATGATACATGCGTCGGTGTACAAATTCAATTGCGCTGGGTGCAAGATAGGGCCCATAGACTGGTTTGAAAAAGCTCAGAAACCAAGGGGAAGAAGACTGAAATCCCATAATGAAATAAGTCAGTGGCTATTCTTTCAGGCACCTCATTAAAATGTTAAAAATAAAGGTTGTTGTTGACGCCCCTGCCTCCCTCAATTTTACCCTGTATTCTGGGGCCCTGCCACCAACCCTTGTCCCACCTGCTGCCATTACTCAACGTGCACACATGTACATGTTTCTGAGAGAGCTCTCCTTTATGTAATGTTCTAAATAGTAAATACCAAACTGCCAAGCAACTTAAAACTTCTGAAGGTGCATGAAGAGCACTTGATCATGTGATTTACCTGTAAATATCTGTAATCTGTAATTAACTTTTTTTTTTTTTTTTAGGTGGACAGGAGTTAGAAAAAGTCTGGGACATAATTTTGCTCTTAACTCCAAATCAGCAAGGAAATTAGAAATATTAGGCTACTATATAATTTATATAATAATAAATTGGAAAAGATTCACATCCATTTGGTGTTCACACACTGCATTTTTATGCTTGTATAATTGCCTGTATTTCCCTGACTGTTGAGAGACATATTTCTCCTTAAGTCCCACTGCATGCATCACTGGTCAGGATACTACAAGCTAGATTAAAAAAAGAAAAACTCTCCATCCCCCTGCCTCTCTTAACATTCGTGAAAATTCAGTCATCAATTACTCACCCTCATTTCGTTCCAAACCCGTCACTCTTACGTTTATCTTCGGAACACAAATGAAGATCTTTTTGATGAAATCTGAGAGCTTTCTGTTCCTAAATTGACAGCTACACAACTACCACTTTGACGCTTCAAAAAGTTAATAAAGAGAATGTGAGTAACTGCAAATACTGTATACAACTATTCAATTGAAGAATTTTCACTTTACTTGAGTATATCAGGATTATGCTTTAATCTGTTTAGTTTCTTTCCCCCTGGTTTCACAGGCAAGGCTTAACCCTAGTCCTAGACTAAAATACATGTTTGAGCTGTCTTAACTGAAAGCAACTTGCACTGACATATCAATATGTCACTGCCATTGTTTTGTTTCAAGATGCACACCAGTAATGTTCTTTTCTAAGGCAGGTTTCTAAAATATAGTCTCACTGAACTCAGGCATAATCCTGGCTTAATCTTAGCCCTGTCTGTGTGTTTTGGTTTCGTTTTCCCTGTTCCTGTTTTGCCAGTGTTCCCTGTCATTGTTAGTGACCTCGGTTGCTGATTTGAGTTCCACAACTTTTTGCTGTTATGTTGATTACTCCCTGTGTATTTAAGCCCTTAGCTTCCTCTTTTCATTGTTCTGTGTCGTCTTGGTATTATGTGGTTGTGTTAGTATCTTTCCCTTGTGATCTCCTGCGTGTATCTCCTGTATCTCTATTGTCATGCTTTTACTAAAGCCAGACAGAGTCTTGACAGAGTCCTACTGAAACATTTAATGAATTACTCTAAAAAACACTTTTTAGAAATGAAAATCTCATTAGTCATTAGTCCATACTTAAACTTATTTCTCAGGACGTTTTATACCACTTGTCAATTGAATTGAGATGCACTGACAACAAGAATCACTATTCGCTCACATGTTAATTTTGTCTGCATAACAAGCACAAAAGAAATACAAAAATACAGCTGTTCATTTAATTTAAGATGCTAAGCTGCCACTCTCACTACAACAGACAGTAAATCCAATGACCTGCTAAAATCCATATGAAAACATTTGATACATTGGGACTGTTTATAAAAACCTAGTCCAGGTGGCAACTCTGGAATGATATGGTATTCCAGAATGTATAGGTGACAGCATCTGTTTTACTGTGATAGTAGAAGTCCGCCAGAAGAACCTGTTTAGTTTTTAAATGGGGGCCTGTCTTTGTTGGCATTGTGATTTATGAGGCAGCCCTTGGTAAATGCCAACTTTAATGGTACTTTTCCCACTTCCTGGACTGTTCTGACTAAAAGCAAAGTTTGGGGTGATGATCTGGACTATCTGTAGTACCTGTTGGTATTTGCAAGGCTCTGAAGGCCGTTGACAGTATTCTTTTCCATTTTTGTTGCTAAGCTCCAGCACACATGTAGCCTAGAAATCTAGATGCACCCTAGCGGCAGCAAATATTATTTTGCAGCCAGGGTGGTCTAGCAACTCTCCGTTGGCTTTCGAGCTGGAAAAACCAAACTCTAGTCAGGCCAATCACATCGTGTATAGAGTCGGTGGGCGGGCTTAACATAATGACGACAGAGTTGCGACGGTTCCGCGTGAATTCCCTGCTACTTGAAAACAAAGGCCCTGTCCCAAATGGCACACTCTGGACTTGTGGACTTCCTCAGAGTCCACACTTTGGTGACGTCATGTAGTGCAGACCTATAGGGCCCTTGGCACGAGTCCACGAGAGTTATTTTTGGGACAGACTCGATCGTCACGCCGGAAATAACGGTCTGGTTGTTGTTGGACAGGAGAAATCACATTTTTGCGCTCCGACGTCTTATCTCCATGTCAACTACACAGCCTACTTTTACAGGTCTATATTTTGATATTGTGTATGCCACCTGGGCATTAGACAATAGATACATCATGCTTATTTAAATGAAGTATAATAATACATAATGTTCCATTTGAACTAAGATTACAATTTTAACACATAATGAAAATGTGCATGCGTTTCAGATGAATTTACAGGTTTCAATATTCATACTATGTTTACATATGACTCAGTAAAGCCCTGACATTCGGTTCTATTTATTTAATGAATCATAATGCAATTGTATTATTCAACGCGCTATTATTATGTTTGAGACATCAACCACTGGTCGATGACCATAATGTTTGTATAAACTGTAGGTAACAACTGGTAAAATGTACATCTAGGTCATAAAAACCGTAATATTTTCTTCTCAGCCATGTTAACAATTGTCTGTGAGCGAAATCTCCTCCCATCCGTTGTCTGATTGGCCCTTCGCAAGGATTCCTGGGTAGTTAAAGTGTGTGGAGCCTGCATCCATGCGGGCTTCGCAGAAGGGTACAAAGGGGGCGCTGCTGAGCACACTTCAGAGCGTTAAAATGCTGAATGGGACGGCCTACGTAGACTCCGCGAGCACACGCAATTTAAGCCCACGAGACCGAAAGTCCACATGAAGTGCGCCATTTGGGAGAGGGCAAAAGAATGGCTGCTGCTGCTGGCGAACAGCGGTCTTTCGAATCGGCTTTGGCCGCGACTCTGGAAGACTTGGAGTTAAGCTTTTCTTTGAGAAAAGAACAAAGAACGGCACTTAAGTCATTCTTAAAAAAGGAAGATGTGTTTGTAGTTTTGCCGACCAGATACGGCAAAAGTTTAATCTATCAACTAGCTCCACTGGTGGGAAAACGCTCTGGTTGTAGCGCTATCCAATTGCGTGCAGAGGGAATTTGAAAGACAACCATTTATCCCGCCCCTCGGATTGAGCCCTGCCAATGGTAGGACCCAACATCTTGATGTGGGTCTGGCTTGCCAGGCTAGCACACATGCATATAAATGCGCATAATAGGCCCTGACTCTGTCCACCTTTATGTTGAGAAGGCCTTGACCTCAGCATAATGTAGCCTGACGTCATACAGCACTGAACAGTCAGGGTCAGAGACCTTGAAGAGCTAACAAAGCAATAGCCAAAGTGAAATTGAACAGACTTATTATGAGTTCTATATGTTTGCAATACACAGGAGACACAATGTGAGAATGAAAGGGCAACAGAATGAAGAAAAATACAATTTGGGTACATCACTAAGGATGATTGCATCTTAAGGATTCATCTGCAGTGAAATTACTTTATATTTTACATCACAAATGACTCCACAGACTGTCTTTGTCATGGACTTTATGAAGTGCTTCACAGAATATAATATTGGCACTTTGTAAAGCTGGACTTCCATATCATGTGCAACAATATATAATGACGGAAATTATCTCTGAGAGGAAATTTAGTGTCAGTGTTTTCTGCTATCAGCAGTACGCTTCACAAAGCTGTCTGGCGCTTAAGCCATTGACAGAATCTCTCAATTTTAAATTGTTGCTGCAATTGCGGTTCCTCGTTCCATGCTCTTTGCATTTTTTATGCAATACCTTGGTTGACAAAAAGTTAATTTAAATGAAAATGTTTCCAATTCAGAAAAAAATGACAACTATAATGAAAGGATTTGAACTGTGTTGTTCAAAATTTGTTCTTTTCTATTTGAACTGAGGAAAACCTTTTCATAGATGTCAGTCAGGGCATGTAGAATTTCTAATGGAAATCTTGTCTTTTCTTTTTTGCTGTTTTTTTTTTTTTTTTTGTACCTCATAATTGTATTGTTTATTTTTTACTAAACAAGCCATTAAATATTAAAATCGACTTTGTACAATAAACTTACCATGAGAAAAAAGTAAATGAAGTAAAAAATGTGACAACTAGCCCCAGTCTCCCATATATTTAAGGGAACTGACTCACATCTGGTTAAGTTTCTTCCTGCAACTCTCTCCAATCAATATTTAAATTCACGATGACCTCATGTGTCTATTGTCTCTGTGCTTTTCACATTTATGGCCCTCACATGTATTTCTGCTGGTCTGACCTTCAGTGCTAAGCTAAAATCAGTGACCATAAGTCAGGCATTGCACTCGCAGGTCGTCAGTGCTATCATTAGCTTCCACAGAGCTTTTTATATACTGTTACAAAGGAGGAAAAGTAGATAAATGGAAAATAGCAAATAGACAGTGATGTAAGTGAATTATTATTATTTATTATTATTATTGTTTTTTTTAAATTAAAAAATCAGCCTAAAATGTTTCATTAGAAAATGATAAGGCAGCACCTATCCACATCAAAATCAACCCACACACATAAACAAAAATACACTCATATTAACAACCTCATATTGTACTGTCACTCACTTAGCATCTTCATATTAGTGTTGTCATTTATCCATGTCTGTAACACTAAAGCCAGGATACCTTAATTAAAGTTGGATCATAGCTTGCATGAAAAACGAAACGCGACAATTGAAGAATGTCTGTGATTTGATATTTCAAAAGGTTACATCTCAGGTCTATATCCATTTGTCAACAGCTGCTGTAAATGACTCTCCTGTCCAGCATGAGCCATTTGTCGGCTCCTTTATTGACACTAATATCACACATCCAGGGGATTTTCTTTTTTCAAGTATGAGGACAAAATATGAGATTGCAATAATTTACTGAATCAAAGTATTAAATTAGATCATCAACTCCTTCATTGTCTTCAAATGTCACAACTTCACGTCTCTATATCACTTTACACGTTGTCTAAAAAGACTACAGAAAATCAACAAGTATTACAAAAGCAGTAAAAGCAATTAATGGGCTGCTTTGTGGAAGACAGCAGCTCTATCAGCCTTGGGACCAGGATTAAGATTCAATGTAGATTATATACAGTGCTTTAGGATAGAGGCCGATCTCTTATTACACTGTGGGAAGATTTGATTGTGAAATGCATAAACTGTCACCTCTGGCAGTTAAATGTCCATCAATCATCTGAGACCTAATCCAAACACATATACCTTCCACATTTCAATTTACTGCCTGCCATGTTCAGTGACAGCTGGGTCAGGAGAGACTATAATATCCAGATGGACGACTTGACACTGATTACAGCGTCAAAGTGCGAGCCACCGACAATGCTGATTAGAAAAGTAATGAAATCCAAACAATGTTTACTTGGTGTGATGGTCCTTTCTGTAATTATTTGCAGACAAGGGGCCAATATATGAGGAGTCAGACCTACCACAACCTTGACAAACAGAGGTAATGACTCTCCCCTTATTGAAGTGAAGGCCAATCAAGTGTCAAGAAGGGAGTGAAACAAACAAACTGGGCTGAACCACCTGTGACTGATTATACAGCGATAGCGATTTCTTTTCATAGCAGATAGAAACTCACCTCATCCTCTCTCTAAACCTTTGGACAAGGCAAGTCAACTTCACTGAATCCATACACTAACACAATGAAGATTCTAGGTGCCATGGGATGAGCACACTTGGTGAACAGACAGAAGACTGTTCGTTATGTGTTGTATTCACAATTCAGTGTTTTGTTTGGTTTTATTTTAATGTTAAGTGTTGCTATTTCAATAGCAAACCTTATTGATCAATTTGGAAAGGTGGGACGATCCCGTTGCTTCTTTGTTTAGAGCCGTGAATGTCTACAATGTCACTCAGAATGTTCTTTTCATAGAAGTCATGTTGCAGGAAATGATAGATGGAACAGCTTACCATCAAGAAAGGACTTCTAGGAAAACAGCGTTTTTTAAAATCCCAAAGCTAAAAGGAGAATCAACATCGGAGAGCAACAAGAATTTGCGCGTCTTTCCACGAAACATGACATCAACTCCTGCTTAGCGTAAATGACAGATGGTACAGAAGGACATCCAAAAGCAAATGACTTTTACACTTAGAACTATAGTTCACCCAAATATGAAAATTCTTTCATTCTTTATTCACCCTCATATCATTCCTTTCATCTGCAGAATATAAAGGCAGATATTTTGAAAAACAGGTAGGCTTATCACCCAAACATTGAAAGACAGTGGGGTCCAAAACAACACAGACATTTTGCAAAATATCTTATTTTGTGTTCCAAAAAAAATAAGAAAACCACAGAGGTTTGGAAAGACATTAGGGTGAGTAAAAAATAAAATAAAATAAAAATAAATATTTTGGTCAACTACCCCTTTAATTACTTTTCTTCTGGGGCTATACTTGAGAACATTTAAAGTCTCCTTTTTATTTCATTTTATCGAATCAGTGTTATAAACAAATATCCAGCATGTTTTTTTAGGCAAATTAGGCGAATTAGCATTGGCGGTTGTGTATGTGATTCAACTAGACAACTAGCATACTGTACATCCAGGCTTCTCAACTTTCACTTTTAACCTCTCATGCACAGATTGATTTTCTTAAGGCTTGCCTCATCTAACGCTATTCATAGATTTTTCCACTGTTAATTCACCACTCTCTCAAGCCAAAGGGCCAAAATAGCTGGTTAGAGAATGCCAGCTTTGGCCTGGATGATAACCAATGCAACACGTTGTTACATAATGCCAACATAAATGCGATTTTCATTGTTTTAGCGAGTTAAAATAATCTCTGATGTGAGCTTTTTCTTATCAAAGCAGGAATTTGTTTAAATAAAGAATGGTAGTTTGTTTTTTCTACAAGAGCTGTTGTCTCACCCGGGATATGGTCAGGGGCATGTTGAAGTCTTTGCCTCCCTGCAGCCTGAAGCCCCATGGTGCAGGTCCTGACAGGGTTACTGTGTAATTGCTCATTTCGGAGAGAATTTAAAGCGAAAAGCTTCTTCTCGGATCAGTAAAGTCCTATCTTTCCTTTCAGTTCTTCTCCCTGTAGTCGGGATGACCAAACACCCGGGTACGGGCAGGCACCGAGGAGCCTCTGAAACACAACAACAACAGACAGGAAATGCAATAGAGTGAAAAAAAGCTGTATTCCCTTATGCCAGTATACGACCATCACACAGGATGTGAGGAAATATATCTGCACTATCAATACAACTCAAAAACATACCACAGAATGAATCAGACTTTAAAAAATAACAAATAGTTCAATCCCACCCCTGTTTACACTGACAAAATAAGTCAAAAAAGTCTTAAAAGCAGAAGGAGGAGAGTTCTTGCCTGCTCGGATGGCCTGGACAGACAGCCTAAGAATAGATCCTCTCTGCAGAAAGTAATAACACTAAAGCCCTCTGGCCCTTATATGGCATGTAAGGGGACACCCCCAGATGCCAAGCCCCCATGATTCACATGGCGAATATAGCCTCTTCTTAGGGTAACACATTTTTCCACTCTGCTCCTATGGGCGTCCACTCATAGAGCACCATGGATATTGAGCTAGTGGGAAACGACTAATAAACAACAAGGAGCCATAGTGGCTAAGTCTGACGTAATGTCACTTTATAACAGTGTCAGGGGGTAAATCCAAATAGATGGCTGTAAGATTTGTTTGAGGTGATGGAACTGATTATAACTTTCATCAAGAGCCTCGTCTCTTCTTTCTAACTTCACAATGGAGGTTTAGGTTGCTGGGTTTTACAAAACCTGTGTGAACCAAGGAGTTTCATCAAAGCCACTTTAAAGCAAGCCTTCAAGGTTAGCAAAAAAAAAAAAAAAAAAAAGGCATAACACATTGGTACACAGGTAAGCAGACCAGAGGTTGTTTTTTGGATGGATGTCAATGGAGGAGAGGCTTAACGAAGCTGAATAAACTGCTTTTGTGGGAAAACAGCTTATCATTTAATGAATTGATAGCCTTTCGGCTAATCTTCAACACATTTGCCATTTAAACATTAATTTTGGATTTATTTTTAGAGTTTACACTGGGAAAAAATGCAGTTTTATAAGACAAGTCTTGAACAATTTTGCAACAGGTATGATTCAGTTTACAACAATTCTCATTCATCTCTACGGTATATGCCAACACTGACTGACTGTTTTACAACTCAATGATGTCAAGGCTGTAATGTGATGTAATGTGCACAAGTGATCCAAATTGACGTTAATGCTTTCTCCAATGGAAGAGCCGCGGACCTTGGTACCTCTCAATAATAAGGCCATCTCTGGTTTCATAATGCCTAGTAAGACATCCATTAGCATTCGTATTCAACTCAATTCAATTGCTCAGCTGGTGCGGGACCCACAAGAGTTTGTGTTTTGTATTCTTCCATCTTTGCTTAGGGCACTCATTTCTGCTGCAAGGTTGTTTTAAGCTGTTTTAAGCTAGGATAATGAACATATTCTAAATGAGTAGACATTTGTATTGATGAAGTTTGTGTTTATCTCAAATATCATTCTCCAGTAGATTAAGGAGAATGAAAAAAAGACTTTTGAAAGAAAACTGAAAGTCTCTTTTCCTGTCATCCCATGTTGTTGTCATCAGGTAGGTTTAAAATGAGTACACATACCAGAGAAGACCACTGACATGGTCAATACACTCTGACAGGACACCCACCTGCCATCCTTGGCCATTCATGCTTTTCTGTGAAAGATCAGAGGTATATTTTAGCCAGGTCATTCTGATTGAATCCTGTCACTCTTATTCTTAAGAGTGACAAGTATAGAAAGTATTGTGGCTCCATCATGTTACACAATGACACACTCAATAGCTATTATTACAAACAATGCTGGTCTATGGAAAAGTAAAGCTTACCCTCAGCCACAAAATAACTTCCCTCTCTGTCTTGGTCCACCGTGACATGGGACATGGGGACGTCGTCATTCAAATTCACAATTATGAAAAGCATTATCTTCCCATTGCCTTGAATGGACAATGTGCACAATACTGCAAACATTTCCGTTCATGTATTTTTTTAACTAAAGGTAGGCTACGTTTACACAACAACGATGTACTAAGAACAAAATAATTTGTTTTCCTTTACGCTTTTGGAAGGTTTCGTATACAGACAACAACGTTGTCAAAAAGAAAATAAAAAAACTGTATTATACATGTCAGGCCAGTAGTTGGCGATGATGTCACTTTGTAAAGAAACACTACGCGTCTGCGTACATGCCATAGACTGTAAAAAAAATAGGTAGGCCTACATACGCATTCTTCTACAGAGTGGTGAATACCAACAATCAAGATGGCAATTTCAATTTTGTCTGGACAGACGATGAGGTTGGTTTACTACAAGTGACCCTGGACTATAAAGCGGCAAAATGTCAGGAAAATGTGGACTGGGAGTCCACAAGTTATGTACACCCGCATGCCGACCGTCACCGTCTATGCTGCCGACCGACTGAACATGTAATACGCATGTGCACGACGTCACCGTTTTCACAAATTCACATTGTTGTAGTTACATGGAGACATCGTTTTAAAATGTTTGTATTTTCAGGCCCCCAAAACGCTGTTGTCGTGTAAAGGTTTTTCAACTAAAAAGTTTTCAGTTTTTAGTTGAAAACGGCGTCATGCAAACAGCCCATAAATCTTGTTGAAGCAACACTGGTGTTCAGGAAAGTTGCCAATGCGTTCTAAGTAAAGGATAATGTACAATCTGTCTCTTATGGGGGCCCAGAAATTATAAATAAATCGTGAGCTTAGAATTATAAGGTTCTATTTCCGTTTAGGGTAGTTCTGAGATATTGAGCATCAAAGTTTTTACATCCCAGCTGGCAATGGAGAGATGGAACCTTTTTATTTTATTAATAACTACTAACAAAATATTTTTTTTTACAAAAATAACACCACACAGGCATTAATAAACACCTAATGGATCAGATTATGTCAAAAACTCAATTTCGACCAAAAGTGGAGATAGAACCTTATAATTCTAAGCTCACGAAATATAAAAAATAAATGAAACAATTAGAAAATAAAAAGTTAAGAAATTAGGTAAAAATACACAAAAAATAATTACGTAATAATAAGTAACATTTTCCTATTATTTGTTCATTTATAATTTTTTTTTTTTTTTTACCTGCATACAACAAAACTACTGGCAAACTGTAGATTAATATCACACTTATTATACAGCTACTCACCAAACAAGTAAACAGGTAGCCTATATAAAATGTTGATTTTTAACACCTTACCTGTATACTATTTTAAAGCTTCTGCTCAGAATTTTAACAAAAAAAATCCACTAGAAACAAGATGAAAAATGCTACAATATTACAATAATACTAAAGTCCTTTTATGTAATTTTCAGGTTACAATTTAGAATAATGTTCTGTCATTAATCTACACAGGAAAAAAGGAGTAACAAAGAGTAACATTCTGGTATTTACTTACAAGAAACTCTAAAAAATTACTACTAAGAACTACTGTACAGGCTCATCATAATTAATGTGAATAATGTATAATTTATTAATTCTAATGTGAAGATCATGGTAATCCACTCGTAATGACTCAAGTGTTACTGCATCCTTCTAAAGGAATTACTTATTTACAAAACCTTACAAAAACCTCAAAAGCTTGCAATGACTTCTGTCATTTCTAGAGAGTTATCATGCTTTTCACTTTAAATTCCTGTTTCAAATAATTAGTAATTCCTTTTTTGGTAATTTGGTAATACTTGATAATTGATAATAATTTGTATTGGGTCACCATTATCTTCACTTGTTGCATGCCGTGATTGTCCAACCAAAATCAAGTAATCCAGAGTAAAATATTTTTGGGTCAAAATTTATTCAATAAATAAAGAAATGTTTTATAGTTGCATGCCATCCTGAAATGCTTTTTCTAAATACAGGTTTGGAAATGTAACGACTACTTGGTCTTGTCCCGTTCTAAAAGTATGTGCTATTTATAACGCATTTCTTTCTGTAAATTGGTCAAAAATAACCTTAACAAGCTAACAAAGTTTCTTCTGAACATCTGTGATAGTTACCATGGAGGACGTCACAGCATCTGTAATCACTGGGCTTAATGTATGTGCACAGATGGTTTCTCTCCTGTCATCAAGAATTTTTTACACTGGGTCACAGATACAACAATGCAATAGAAGTGACAAAAGTGTATTTTTTTGAGTCAGTTTTTCTATTTCAGTCAGTTTTAATCTGACAGTTGCCAAGTAGCCTATGTACAGTATTGTCAAGTATATCTATGTATTTTGTTCTTTACTGTTCAACATCAAAAACCATGTAAAATAAAGCTGTATTTGAACTACATTGCACATTCAGGGGTGTCGGACTGGGGGTAAAACCAGTACTGATTACCAGGGCCCCAAGGGGAGAGAGGGCCCTTGAAAAGTCTGGAATATATTTTATTTGGAACATGGGGGCCCATCAGGACTGCCTATACATAGGGCCCGGGATCTTGTGCTACACCCCTGTGCACATTTGACATATTTCTGAAACCCAAAAGCATAAATATATTTTTTTTACATGCAGGCATAATTCATAATACTGATTAGAATATAATATTTATTAACATTATCAATCACCCAAATACATCATTCAATAAATTAAAGTGAAATCACACACTCATTGCAAGATGGACTAAAACTTTAATGCTTTTGGCCATCCAATATGTGCATGAAGAACGGTGTGAAGAAAACACAGTATAGCACCACATACGATTAGGAGAAATATAAACACATTTTAAATACCAAAGCTATAGTCCTAGAACTATTAAATATTGTTTTGCAGCGACTCCAATATGGTCAGCAGAGATACTCAGATCACCTCTAATTTAGGTCAGAGAGTCCAGGCTTTATTATAAATTGCTACAAGGGAAAGAGTCAATGGCACAGAGCTGTTTACTCCTTAATCTTATCTCCAGGGGCTTGTGACCTTGTTCAGAGCTCATTGTAGAAATCAGACAGAGTGAATCTTATATAAATGCAGAGCCAACAACTGCGTACATATATACTTTATGGCTGCTCAAGGTTTTTTATACAGTTTATGGAAAAATAGCCTTTTTTTTAGTTTCTTTTCATATTTGTGAAATTTATCAATATAAATATTTAATAGTTAAATGGAAGAAAAATAGTTGAATACAATAGAATGCTTTAGAAAGGGAGTTTGTGATATTAGTCTTGGCTGGTGAATGAGGTCTTTATTACTGAGGTGTAAAAATCTCTTAATTGATTACATGTTTGTTGGCGTGAGGGCGGGACAAACTGTCACTCAAATGACATCACAGCAATAGCAAACCATATAATCCAATCAATCCCAGATGGACAAAATCACATCCTGCCCTACATTTTTTTTTTTTCTTGTTTGACAAGCCGTTTCACTTAGATATATGTCACAATTGGGAAGAAAAGAATATCGCAACTTCCAACTAACTTTAAACCCGCAACCCAAATCACTGATGTGTCATGCACACTTTGGTTTACTCATCACAAGTGGTTTAAATGAAACTGTAAGAATCATAAAGCCATTCATTTATCTAGGACGTTGAAAAAAAATTTCCCCCAAAACATATGTAGAACATTTGTCACATTAAATCACCTAAACAAACAAATATTAGTAATGAAATTATAAAGGGTTTTCATATTTTTTTTTTTTTTTGTGACGGGTGCCGTTTCATAGAGATATTAAGACTGTAAATGATGCTACACTGTTTATCACAATTACTGTATATGAGAAGAAACATCTAAATGTTTGGTCCCACTTTAGGTGGCCTTAACTACTATGTACTTACATCAAAAAATAAGTACAATGTACTTATTGTGTTCATATTTTATTTTTGCATAACACTTTTGCTGCTATTGAGGTGGGATACAGGTAAGGTTAGGGACAGGTGTGGTGGTACGGGTAGGTTTAAGGGTAGGTTAAGGTCTAAGGAATGGGTCAACAGTGTAATTATAAATGTAATTATAGAAATGAATTACAGATGTCATTACATGCATGTATTTTTACAATGTAAAAACATGTAGGCTATGTACACAATAATTACATTGTATCAAATGATTAATTTAAATGTAAGTACATAATTAAAGCCACCTAATATAAAGTGGGACCAAATGTTTTAATTAAAAATGATGACATATGCAGTTTTATGGCTAGTAAGAATCTTTTTCTCAGTTCATCTGGCATTTTTAGGTGCATTGGTAAAAAAAAGTTTTTTTTTTTTTTTTAATTACTGTATGAACTTTACCATGTAAATTACATATAAATTTTACATATAAATATAATATGATGACAGCTTCAGAATTGGAGTCACGAAAACATAGGGAAGGGCAATGAAGACGTGAAAATGTTATTACACATAATGTATGACCTGTGGCTTTTGCTGATAAGCTAACTTATCATTCATATAGCACTTGATTATGTCACTCCGACGGCATCCAGGCAACAAATCACATGCAAGTCAGCAGGACACACTATTGACCTCCTTGATAACTGTGAGTGACTGGATATAAAGTAGGTGTTCACTGCTAAATGTGTATCCATGCTAAATGAAGAGTTGCTAATCAGGTGAACATTCTGGCAACATCAGTAAATATGCAGGCCAAGTACCCCATAGAAAATCATAAAACATCTACAAAGCATATTTACCTCAAAACGAAAAAGGTAAAAAAAAGGTAAAAAAGGAGACCATTATATGAGAAAGTGTATGTAACTTTGAGAACACAGCAGCCTTTAAAAGCAATGGAGCATTCTGGCTGAGTACTTCCCCCAAACTAATCTTGTTAAAAGCATTTCCCCTCTAATCCCTAAGGACTCCCAGAAACTGGCATATTAATCCCACTACTGCATCTCTGAAATCCAGCAGAAAGGCATCTGAAAGGTACAGTTCATTACAGCCACAGGCTCTGAGACCAATCATTTGAATTTAAAAGACAATTTTCACATTTATAGGGGTTTTGATGTTATTGTAGCCTGCACAGAGAATGAAAAACATTTAAAACCAAATATTTCTATAAAAAAAGCCTATTTTACATTAAGAAAGCATGCAGGTGATCACAGCCATGGGGATTTTCACATGTGGATAGAGAAACATGGCACAACACAAAAGCATTAAAAATCATACAGTCAAGATCATTTGTTGAGCAAACTTTCGTATTAACATTCAATAGACAAATATACGTATTGGCCATACAGTTCTGGGGAAAATATATATATATATATAAACTATAATCAAGACAAAAAATGTATTTTGATCAGCAGCAAGAAAAATCATTGGTCATTGGTTCTCAAAGTGCTTATTTCGTTATGAATATGTTGGTGGGAATACCTGATACTTTAAAGCTGAAGTGTTTTATTAAATTATTTATTTATTTATCTTTCAATTTTAAAATTAAGGGTGCACAATATATCTGTAGTTTTGAAGTATTGATAAATGTAATCTTTATCAAATCGGAAAATTTATATCCATTTTTCAGACTGTACATTATAATGCTGTGATGCCTAAATTCACTTGTATCATTTAAAACTTTTTTTTTTTCTTTTTTTTAATAATGTAGACAAAAATAGCATAGAATGTAAGTATCGGCCATTTATCGTTTATCAGCCATTACAATGAAAATATTTTTACATTTGTACATGAAATTACACACTTCACCTTTAAAGAAACATCAAAATATCCACTTTTACATATTTCTCTACATTTCATAGTGAGACTAAAATCTCTGGCTGGGTAAAAACTAGGCGTTTGCATCTTCAAGTCACAGATCATGTGTTGTGTTTGATCTTGTGCAGGCACTGGGAACCGTTTATTCCAATGGCCTAAAGCACAACCTTCAATGCATGAAGCATCTCACTAAAGGGATGGATGTATCTGAAAACATTCAGAGCAGTGTTAATCCACAACTGAATCACTGTTTGCTGCTTTTCAGAACTGTCGAATTCTTCCCTGAGAGGAGAGGATCATCTCCACACCACTGAAAGAAGCCCGAAAGGGTGTCCTGACCCCTACTTTCCTATAGAAATACAGACCTTGTTCACCTTGTAGGCTGTGGTCACCCATTGTCCTCCTCGAAACAGGCAAAAGTATACAACAATAACAGCACTGCCAAATTTCAGATGTCAGTTGTAACAGCATGCAGGTTCAATTTTGAGCCCTGTGTAAAGGAGACAAAATGGTGGAAGGAACAAGTCAGATGACAAAGAGTTTGTTGAGATTGTGTCCTTAAGTATAAGTCAGTGGTAGTGTAGCCCGTATTCAGTCAATGCCAGCAGGATCCACAGTGACAGAGGCTTCCTCCACCGAAGCACCTGGGAGCTGTCTGGAGGAGCCACTACTGCGCCCAACCGAGAGGAGGCTTGGACTGGACTCTGACGTCACAATGATGGAAGGGATCCGAACCAACAGTCTTTTCTCATCAACTTTGTCTGAGACTATGTCTGGCTAAATGTAGACAGAGAAAAGACAGTGAGTGAGGAAATAAATAAATACAATTTTAAATAACTAATATATATAGATAGAGATAGAGATATATCAATCCCATTTGAATTAGTACATGAAGTGACTGGGATCCTATGTTAATAATTGTAACTCAAACGTCATTTAGAACCTAACCCAGTCCGAAAAGAGCACTTACAGAGGACGAGAGACAACTGGACAGGCTCCCCTCAGCCATGGAGATCTCTTCTTGGTCGCCTGCCATCTGAAAGAGGGAGAGGGGAGATACGAATGAAATTGACGATTATGAGGGTTTGCCATAGTTGCATAGTTCAGCACTTCTCTTTCTCATTCTTAAATTCCAGATATTTAATCACTGATTAAGTTTGCACAGTGTTTAAATGGACTGTGACCAGTCAAAAGAAAAAGGTGGAAGGGCAGAGCAGAAGGTGCCACCCAGTGGACACGCTGATGCTGTTCATCTTGATGACATGAGATGAGCTTCTGTTTATGGGGATTATCTCTCTAAAACCAGCAGATTAGGGCAGGAGAATTAAAGCAAGCTTAATATCAATGTAATGGTCCCTCATTCAAGCCTGCACTTGAAAGAAACGTCATGCGCACTGATCCACACTGTACATCTTTCACATGCTCTACTGGCTCAAGACCTGTGTGCAATAACATTATATTAACAAAATGAGCCTTTAGGAGTGGAATCAATTTGATTACCATTTTTTAAATGAACAGAACTTTTTGAGCAGATCTTTTATTAGAATCAAGTGTCTGTGACTGGAAACTAGAAACAACGTTATTACATTGTATATCCTTTTGACTGGTGATAGGCGCAAAAGCAGGATTTGTTTAAGTCCATTAATATGAGAGAGTTGTCTGATATTACTTTATGTTGTACAGTCCCTTCAGTGAAGTAGCTCAATGGTTCTCAAATGGCGTGTCGCCATCCAAAAATGGGTCACAGTTCTGTTCAGACAAATAAAAATTCTAAATGCAAAATTATAAAATGCCACAAACCATATGATCATATTATAGTTTAAAATAATATAAAATAAAACCAATAAATATGTAAAATGCTTCCTATTTTTTTTTAAATTAAAGCCATATAAATGCAATCTAATAATTGGCCTTAACTATATATTTAATAATAATAATAATAATAATAATAATAAAAAACAAGAATGTGGTAAAATTTCATTTTTATAAAAACTAATACTGGCAAAAAGCATAACACGTTTCTTTAATTTTATATTTTTTTCATATAACAACCAATCAGTCATATTTGAGTTTCACAGTTAGTTGTATTCTGTTGATTTGATTTACTAAAAGAACTGACTCAGAGTCGTTCATTCATGATTCTTTCTGGAACTGGTCTGGTTGCACTGTATGTTTCTGATTCACTAGAAATAACTGGCTTGTAGGAGTCGTTTGTACTACAAATTGGACTGCACTAGTTGAGCTGTACATTTCTGATTCACCATTAATTTGTTCTGCAAGTCATTCATTTAGGAATCGGACTAGATTGACTGACTGTTTGTACATTAGTTGATTCTCATTGTGTTTAATTCACTAATGGCACCTTTTTAATAAGAGTCAATCGTTTGAGAATCAGGCTACACTGGTTGCACTGTTTCTGATTCACTAAAAAGAAGTGTCTCAAAAGAGTCATTTCTTTGGGAAACAGACTACAATGGCCGCACTGAATGTTCCGTCCTGAAGATTCAGAAGTGACTTTCGATAATAAGTGTTATTTATGATAAGGTTCCCTCATGATTTATTATTCAAGTGGAAAAGAAAATGTATCATTATTGAGCAGTACCAGGAGGCTGAATTAAAAAAAACATCTTTATCTGCAGAGCAAGAACAACTGTGTGTAGATTTTAGAAAGCTCCGCACTGCTACATGTAAGGGAAAAGCAAGAGAAAGAAGTACAAATCTCTCTCTCAAACTTTATGTACAGTCAAACGAAATAACAGAAGAGCATCATTAGCACATACAACCATGCACACTTTTAAGGACACTTTTGTCACGAACTACGCTGACTGAAACCAGGGCAGTGAACTTCAAGATATAAAGGATGGAATTAAATTTCCAAATGAAGTCGTTTCCTCTCTAAAAATGAATGTGGGCTTCCTAATTTCATAAATCAAGGAGCGCTGAGTGAGCTGAGAAGCTTCTGATTAATGAGGTGAGATATGACACTTATTGAAGACTTTTACTTACACTGATGTATGCACTGGTCCGGTTCACGCTCGGCTCAGTTAGACTCTGAGCTGAGGTTCTGTCGAAGATACCAGAGTCTCTGCTCTTGACCTTCAGCCTCAGAGAGCTGGTGTGCTTGATATCTGACGGATCTTTCCGGATGTCAGATGAGACCTGACGACTAGCAGGCCGTGAAGTCACACCGGAGAGATCTGCCTCAGTGTCCGTCCAGCCCTGTCCATACACAACAAACACTCAATGCTCATCCAATAAGGAGAAGTGCACGATTTAAGCTTAAATAAAAATCAAATAAAAATAATTGTGAGATTTCTGTGATCATTTGAATGAGGAAGGCCAGAAACATACTTTACACAATGGCATGCATAAGAGAATGTTTGGCCGACATATTACACGAGGGATATGAAAATTCTGTCATAATTTACGCAATGTTGTTCCAAACTTGTATACATTTCTTTCTTCTGCAGAACACAAAAGAAGATATTATGAAGAATTTTGGTAACCAAACAGTTTCAGTTCCCATTTACTTTCATTGTTTGTTTGTTTTTGTCCATACAATGGAAGTCAATGGAAACCGAAACTGTTTGGTTACCAACATTCTTCAGAATATTTTCTTGTTTGGTAAAAAATTCAAACAGGATTGGAACGAGGGTGAGCAATCGATTACAGAATTTTCATTTTGGCGTGGTGATCCTTTTAAGGCAATTCAGTTCACTTGGTGACGTCCCTATTACAGTACTTGGTCAACATTATTAACTGCAGGGTTCAGAAATTAATATATATAAATTCTTGTATAGAGTTTGTTTGCCAAAAGTTGTTTTCTTACCGACTCGCTGTCAGACACCGAGGACAAGCGTGCTTTCCCGGCACGGTTCATGTTGGTGCTGGTCTCAGAGGTCTGGCTAGTCAAAGTGGAGCGTCGTGTGGACATAAAGCTACTGCTCGTAAACCGGTCTCTATGAGGTACACACAGCAGCACTCCCAGACATGGTATGTACTTTGCAATGGCAGACCTGGGAGAGAGAGAGAGAAAGAAAGAAAGGGGTGATTTGTGAAAAAGGGCGGGAAAATGTAGGAAATGTCAAATTGCAATTCACATCGACTTTCCAGAGCTGTCAATGAAATAAGTGACTGAAGTGGCGATGGAATTTTGTGTTTGTTGTTTCTTATTTCAAAACCAGACTTAACAGTTCAGATCAATCCTTTAAAAGGATGTCATATTGAGACAATAGGAATGGGCAAATGATGACCTCATTATTTAGTTGCTTCATCACAAGGCATTAATCTTGTGCAGCTCACCGCAGATCTGTTATGAGCAACACATGGCCCAATGCATCCAGAGCAGATCAATCTGAAGTAAAGCTGACTTTTAAAGGTCAGAATCTGCCTCTGTCATCTCAAGGTATTTGTGCTAGCACTCTGTACATAAAGCCGCTGATCAATTTGGGTTTGTCTGGCCTTGAAGCACGCAGCATGCATGTTTGTGGAACAATGTTTCATTTCACTGGACAGGTCTCTTTGCAATGGAAACTGAATCGGTGTGCTTCAGTGCGTCAATATGCTATCATATCTCCCCATTTTACTGTTTTTGAATGCAGCCTTGGTGAGCATAATAATGAAAAATGATAAAGTTTACCGACCCCTATAGTGTGTGTATACTGGTTTTATAAATAAAATCATGTAAGCTTGGTAATTTAATTTTCTGCCACTGTAACAGGTATAGAAATTATACTGTTAAATAGATGTATCATCAAGTAGATTTCACACATAATTGTTCATTTATATACCTGATGTAGCTGCCTGATCGAAATGAGTGCTTTCTCCTTTAATTGTGATGTCACAAATCAACGTAACTGTCACGGATATTCAGTTGCCTAAAAACTTGTTTTATTTTAATCTTTTGTGGACTTAGCGCTACAATAACTTCCTGTTCTGTTTAATCCTCTTCCCTTTTACATTGTAATCTCACGGGAGAGGTAGTTTTTTTTTACTTCTGATAATCTTATTTAATATTTATTGTAATTATTGCTTTTAAATCTATATTTTGATGTGTATAATGTTATTTTACTTACCTGTGATTATTTTTGTCATTTTACTCTGAGTTATATTTTTACCTTCTGCTAAATATGTGAAAATAAGAGCTTATGGTGATCAGTGTGCATATTTATTTTATAGAGAACAAGGCAATTCACTCTCAAAGAAGCTGCTTATTTGTGTTTTATATCAGGGGATGAATAAAAGATTCCAAATGAATCGCCGCCTGCTGTACTGTGTCTAACTCTACAACGCAGAACCGAAGTGTTTTACAACTGGTGGAGCTGGCCGCACATCACGCTTGGCATTGTGTGCCACTGGTTACACCACAATACAACAATTTATTGAAACAAAAACACTATGCTGTTATACCAAAATTATTTTGTGCTGCTGTTCACTGTGAAGTTACAGTTTATAATCACCATATAATTGAAACAAACTGTTAAAATAAATGAGAATGCGCAACTAGCAAGTTAGCAACTAGTATCCATGAATATACTGCAAATTCTTTTTAAATGCAGCAGAATAGATAACTATGTAAAAAGGCTTACTCTCATCAGCATCATCATACCTGTACTTGGGGTGAGTGATGGCATAGATGATTGGGTTGTGAATGGCGGATGCTTTGGCAATCACAGCAGGCACAGAGTTCATGTACGGTGTGAGCATGTCAGCATATCTATGGAAAGAGTAAAAAGGACATAACATTACACATTATAATGCATTCATTTCTTCAAACCTGCATGACATCACATCGCAGCTCCACACAGACATTTTAGATTGGTAAATGAGTAAAACCATACAGTCCTTAGGAAATGTAGCATCAGGTACATGTGATCATTAATCTGTCAAAGGAAGTCTGATGAAAACATGGCAGTGCATTTTTTTTTCCACAGTCTGTGACACATTTTCTCTGAGGGGTTGATGGAAGAAGGCGGTGATGGAAGAAATCATGAGACTAAAAGAGTAGAGTCTTTTATATAATTTTATATTATTAAAGATTATGAACCTCTAATATATTTGCTTGCTTATGGTTATCTAATGTTAACATGCAGGTAAAGAAATTAAATATTTAATCTTTTACTAAATGTTTCATTTTTAAATTGTTTTTTTCTTTTTTCTTTTTATTTGACATTTTCGTGATTTAATTATTTTCTTTTATCAATTAATGAACACCTGCAGTTCCCTCACAAACCACTCATGAACCCCCAAGCTTGAGAAAACCTGATATTATAACAACAAAATGTCAAGACCAGGAACGGACTGAAACTGAGGGCTTAAATACATGAGGGCTAACAAAGGAGCTGATGAGTTAATTAACAAGACACAACTGAACAGAATACTAAAATCGATCAGAAACCATAGAAACAAACAGGAAGGGAACGGAGGACAACTTAATTAATTAACAGACTAGAAGATTAACAATGAGAATCAGACATGAACCGAACTGAAAAACAGATCCAGAACAAAACAAACTAGAAATGTGACAAATAATATTATATTCGTGGCACAGGTATCAGGTAGCTTGCTAGCTCTTTGTAGTGATGGGAAGTTCGGATCATTTTACTGACTCTCTTGTTCGATCTCGTTCATCAAAATGAACAAATCTTTTTTCTCTGAGTCATTCTGTTCATTTAAGTGGCTTTATATGTTATACTTTTAACAGGCAAATTCCCTGAACACATCCACCTATGCAATCTTGATCATATTCTGAATTAAGAAATCATAATAATGCAGTCAAAAATAATTTACAGGAAACATAAATAATTACTTTACTTTTCCGAGTCTTTCGTTCATGAATGACCCATCACTAGCTCTTTGGCTACACATAACTACCTTGAAAAATATCTGCTTCTCACATGGAACACACTATATTATAGGATTCAGATAAATTGATCATTTTATTATATTTAATTTAAAACTATATCTGCTCTTTTAATATAACTTATTTCTGCCTTGAAGGTCTAGACAGTCTTTGTACTGTCTGAACAAATAACTGAAATCTCTAATGGTCAATATCATGTGTAAGCACAGTGACAACCAAAGTGTGCGTTTATCTGTCAAAATTGTTTAGCAGTTTAAGTTGCTTCTAACTAAAGTCGATGCTAATTAAATAACATACTCAACAAGGATGTAAAAAAAAAAAAAAAAAAGCTATGGATTGTGGGTGCAAGACATGTTGATTCTTACCCAGCAAAAGCAGTAAGAGCTACACATGAGTATGGAGACCAAGAGATGACATACAGCAGGATCACTATAAGCGCTATCTTTGCCATCTTCCATTCATTTTTCAACCGGTGGATCTTCTTGATAGAGTCTCTGAGTCCTCCTTCTCCATTGATTTTTCCCACAGCTCTGTTATTCCCATCATATAGACATGTAAACAAACAGATTCAGTACACACAGGAAGAGACGGAACATGCATCAAAGCGTACAAACAGATTTGATCATCTTTGTCTTTTGTAAAGAATACCGTAACACAGCACTAATCTAAAATTGATCTCTTTTTGATAAATAATACAATTGCCCTTAACAAAAAATGGCATACTTCCTCTTTCTGGTTCTGACCTGTGGTCAAACACGCTCACAGAAGTGGTAAAAGTGCTTACCTGTTGGTATCCCGGATGGCCCTGAAGATGAAGAAGTAGCAATACATGATGACAAAGAGGGGGATGAAGAATACAAATGTAAAGAGCAGCATTGTGTAGGCGCGTACTGAAGGAGTGAAGGTCATGTAGTCCCACGAACAGGATGTTAGCAAACCTTCAGGAACATACGCACCTGTGAATATAAAACACATTTTTTCTTATACACAGTTTCAAAATGAAATGCCTCTTTTGTCTTCTTAGACAAAATGCCCCTAAGCACTTACTCCATCCAAAGAATGGGGGCAGGCTCCAGCCCATAGAGTACAGCCAAGCAGCGGAGAGTATCAACAGGGCTCGTTTGCGTGACATAACGCCAATCGAGGCCAAAGGACGAGTGATAACGAAGTATCGATCAACCGCAATAACCATGAGCGTCATCATTGAGCAGATACCAAACAGAGCGCCGCAGAATGCATATAACTTACAGCCTGTGGAGAGAGAGAAATACCAAGAAATATTGTAAAAAGAAACATTATTGCATTTCATAATGCACCAAATATGTAATCCAGCACTGCATTCATAAAGCAAGTCCTTCACATTGTTTCTTATGAGTAATAAATCATACCACAGGCCATAAAGAGTACATTTAAATCAACCACCTCACTCATGCTCCTGAAAACGGCTTACTATTTTTTTCCCTTATCAACACAGAAATACCTGTTAATTCATTCAAGGTGTACTGGCAACTGTAAATGCGTAATTATAATAATAATGAAAATCCCTGTAACCCTGCGAATCTATAATTACTTGGAATTGTCACTGATGTGAACAGGTTTTTCACTGTACAGATTGGAAAAAGGTACAAACGTGTCATTGAAAATCCCATATTTATTGGCTACTAATTTAAATATTGCTGGGAACTCATCTTTAATTGTCACAGGTCTGGTTGCAGCAGAGAAGAAATCTATATGCAGCAGTCTTTATTAATCACAAACTCAAACTCGGATTTCTACAACAGATACTCGGAATTCTAAAACACGGAACAGACAGACAACTAGACAGGATTAAACTCAGGCTAAAATACACAGTCAAACAACTACTGAGGAACTAATGAGGCTAATTAACAAGACACATGAACGAAGGACTAACACAATCAGTAACCAAGGATACAAACAGGCAGGGAATGGAGGAAGACTGAACTAATTAACGGGTAGAAGATTACCTAGGAAATAAACTGAGATTGACATAAAACTCAGACAGGAACTGAACAGAAAAACAGGTCCAAAACAAACTCTAAACATGAACAAATAAACTCAAATCCTGACAATTATAGCCCTGCCTACTGTTTTATAATTCTTGAATATTGTGTATATATAAGTGCAGTGCAGTGTAGCTAGAGATAATGTATAAACATGATCTTCCTGAAAGGTTTATATTTTTGCTATTAATGGCTGGTTGACTGAACATTAGCCTAATTATAATTAAATTGGTTGCACTCATTATAGCACTCATAAAAAAAAATAATACTTGACCACAGAATGACAATTGACCAAACAGAAAATTGCAATCCAATTTTAAGTATTGCAGAGCAATGATTTTCTGCTTATAAAACTACAATAACACCTTGGATAAAATGTTAACAATGAAGCAATATGAACAATGTATGACTGTAGGTGGTTGCAAGATTTTCAGTTATTATAAACAAGATGATGTCTAAAGGAGATAAATAAAGCATGCCAAATTCTAATCTAGTAAGCTTTAAGATCCGCAAAGGGGTCTAACTCATATGATCATATGGATGGGTGTTTCATAGTTTTCTGTGAGTGGGTCCTGATGTCACATTTCTCGACACCAAGAGGGCTTTTTAAGGAACATCATTCAGAAGAAGCATGGCAGATCTCTCACAGATACCTCAGGTTGAAGAGAGACCTCGAGAGAGTTTGAGTGAGCTCATTCCACTTCATCAATCATACAGCAGTTACTTCACTTCAAAGAACACACTTTAAGTGCTTAAAAGGTTTGGAATTTAAACCATCAGTGATCAAGGGATCCACGGATGACCTAACGTTTTATCAGTGCCATTATTTGAAAGCCTAGCATTACAGCACCACATAAATTCCACGTACCTGTATATTAATATTAAATATTGAAATTTCTAACTGAAATAATATATTTAAGAGAGCTCTATAATGAGAGATCACATTTGTAATATAATGCCTTTGTATGGAGCGGTTCAGTCGTGATGCACTAAAATGTCTCAATATGCAAATTCTCCTCTGGGTTTTAGGACTACAAACTGAACAAATGTGAAATAAACTTTTAAACAATACGAAACAATAATACTGTCAAAATAGTTTGGAGACACTGGCTATAGCGTTACAGTTTTTATCAATTGCTAACAAGCATCGGTCAATACTGAAGCCACTTTTTCAAAACTCTTCATATAGTCTGCATTTCCAAGATGAATCTTGGCCAATCAGTTAATCTCGCCTTCAAAACTCACTCACACCAACAAAACACTTCATATATGTCTCAAAATAAACTCGGTCCACCATAACACTGGCAACAATTCTCATTCAGAAAACATATATTTCATTCATAACACACTGACCTAAAAAACACAAGCAACAGGGAACATTACATTCATGATGAACTTTTATTTTTAACGTTTGAATGTTTGTTTTTCACATAAATATTCATTATATGAAAAGAATAAGATCTTTTCATTTTACTGACTGTATTACAGCATAAAGAATGAATGAGAAATGTACACTGTAAAAAATTATTTTTTGGTGAAGTAAATACTACTGAAAAAAAACCCAATGTAATTTACATGAAAAAGTTAGTTCAGGCAAGAATTAAAAAAACTAAGTAAATTCCATATCAGTACTTAATTCAAGCGAGTAGAAATGAAAGCGTAAATATCAACTCAATAAAATTAAGTAAAAATTACTCAACTTTTCTGATACTGGGGTTCCCATCATGCACTGGACCTTGAATAATTAATGAGGTTCATTTTTCACTGTTTCCAGCTGTATTTACACTGTTTTATCATTGCTTTTGTTGTCAGGATTAGTAACTTGCCATTTTGTGACATTTCGAGTAAAATTTCTGCTCAAAATGACACATTCAAACACAAAAATGATCCATCAAATGTTACCGTCATTGTGTATTGTCTACCAAGTATTGAGGTCTTTGCATTCACATGAAGCTTAACATCTGACATGCTGTAGTATTAATTACTTAGATAATCTAAGTAAAGCACATACTATAAATGACTGGTATAATTCAATATTATTGTTTGAGTCAAATGTAATGCAAAGGAAATTTCAACTAAATCGATATTAATCAACCTTTAACTAGCCAAGATAAAATTACTTATTTTCTTTGTTACTTTCACTTAACTAGGTTAAGTCAAGTTTACTTAATTCCATATTCCAAGTAAATTTAACGTAAAGATTTCTAATTAAAGCTACTGATAAATATGTTTAGGTTTTTACTTGGCAAATCTTTGTAAATTTACTAGCATTTTCTGAGTGGAAAAAGTTGCCTAGCTTTTTTCAAGTAAATCCTACTCCAATTTTTTTTCAGTGTAGCTATTTGCTTTTTTCTATATCTTTCCATATAGTAATTTACATGCAAAAAATAAGAAGTTTAAACAACAACAAAATCCTGAAAAAACTAAGTTTTGAAAATGTGGCTTCAGTATTAAACAATGCTTATTAGCAATTGAAAAAATGTACTTGTAATTTTCTCGTATGTGCCGTTTTGGAGTCCCAGCTGTAGTCGGCCCTGCAGAATTACTGCAGAAATGCACAGAGTTTGCAATCATTCTGATTTGAATGTGCTTTCAATCAGTTTTGAAAGCAGTGTGTTAGCATTCAAAAAATGTCATGCAAATATAGTGTTTTGCAGATTGTGAATTATGAATGACAAAAGTGTTCATAGATTTTGGAAAATGTGGTCATTGAATGCATTTTGTGTGAAAGAAATGGAAAACGATTCACAGTTTGGTCCGCATAGATGTGGCTTCAGTATTGACAGATGCTTGTTAGCAATTGAAACAATCTGTAAGCAGTCATTCAGTTCCCTTCTGACTTTTTTCAGTTTTGTCTGATCAGGAAAGCAAACCTCTGATTTTAGAAACTACTAGAAACATAGAAACTACAGTGAAAAATGATCATGTATCAATTAAATCATACGAGTCAGAAAAGGTACTATAAACAAATTAGCTTTGTTAGTTCCGCAAAAAGCGTAACTTGTGTTAAACGGTTCATTTAATGTGATTGATTTTATATTTCCTATGATGATGAAAATATAATCACTGTTTTCCCCATGGAACAAAGCTTGATAAAACAGCCAAACTGATCCCTAATTATTTTTCTGAGCACTGATTCATCAGACTATCTGGTGAGCCGAAAACATTTTTCCAGTGCCTGCAGAGTTCAAGCTAACCGAACACTGATTCATTTCTAGATACGCTTTAACCTCTCTGGACACTAAGGTGTTTCTTCTCCTTCACCAGGATACAGTTATGCATCAATGCATAATCCCTCTCCAGCTGAGATCCTTTATCATTATCTGTTATTCTTTCTTCTCATCTGCACTAGAATCAGTCGCGTGAAGATAATCTGATGTTAAAAGATGCCCTGCAAAGTTGTCTTGACATCTCACTGTTTCTTAGCATCTGTGCGCGCAGCTTTGAATGCTGGGAAATGAACCATGGGTTTGATCAAGTGCCCATGATTTTCTGACAGCTGGATTACCTTTTTCCCCAAAGATCCATCGCTTGTGCAAACTGGTGGTGAAGAAGATTGGTGTCTGAGTGACACACATCAGAAAGTCAGCTACAGCCAGATTAATGATGAACATGTTGGCAGGTGTCCTCAGACTCCTACTCCTGAAAAGATGCACAAAAGAACTGTCAAAAACTGTCAAAGAAAGAAGAAGCTCATCAATGGGAGTGGTGTTTTATGTTGTTTTATTTATATACAATAATGTTAAATAGAATATATTGTATGAATGGATCTAATATTATATACACATCATATTCATATATAATAATTAATTAGGTTTTATATAATAACATCATATTTTCTGTTCCCTTCTCTCATTTAGAAAGGACAATAACTATAATGATAAAGATATACTGTAGTTCTAAAAATCATTCTAAATATAAAAGAGAAAAGTCCATACCATAACTATAACGATAACAGCACCGAGAAATAATATCATTTGGAATCACTTTCAGAACAGCTGATGAATCAGCCAATCAGAATCCTTCCTGCTTTAAAGAGCTCAAGCATTTAAAGTGCCAGACGACAAAACTGCAGCACACTTAGAATAAACAGGAAGATATCGTTATATATAATATAGTTATCATTATCGTTATACTGTTCTTGGTGAGAACAGGCCTTAAATCAGAGATTCACAAACTTTGAGAATTTTTTTATACAAAATAAATATTTTACTATTTTTAATATTTCAATAATATAACAGCATGTTCACATGTTCAAGGTTCTATGATGCTGGTTAATGGTCATATGCAGTTTTTAGTAAGTGTTTTATTTTGTTTTGTTTTTTTATTATTAATTTATTCTAACTTTAATTTTTTATATATATATATATGTAATTAACTATTAGCTTTTCATCAATTTATGAATCCCCTGCAGTGCTCAGTTTGGCAAAACCCAGTCTAAATCTTAATATGCAGTTTGCAGTGCAAACATGACTCCAGATGAGCAGATCTAACATGAATTTAATTGGCTATCACACAAACAAGATATAACCTAGACTCACTTGCAGAAGGCATACATGACCAAGAAGTTTCCCACCATGCCGGTGATGCCCACAGCCAGAATGACAGAGCCGATGGTGTAGTGAGCGTGGTCTGGGACATCCACAGTGGGGAAAAGATATCGAACATCCTGCACCATTGCCACCTGTGGGCAGTGAGAAAAAAAAAAAAAAAAAGAATGCCAGGAGATGCATTCAGATCAGGACAATGTACTAAAGGACATTGAAACTTAATAATTGAGTTTTACATTACTTATAAAGTTATTAATATCTTAATTCACCAAGATACCATCAGTTTCAAATCCTCTAGTTCCTAAAACCTCTAGAACACCCATTTAATACATCAATAGCCAGCTGAGATAGAATTAAGCAGACATATTTAGTGTTTTTGAAGACGCAGTGGATTGTGCTGTTGCATTCACTTATTAGTGTGCGCAGAGAACACAAAAGCTTTTAGAATGGCAAGCGGTGCCCACTTTTGGTGTTTCGCCCTTGTGTCAGGCTCAGTTCTTAAGAGGCAATTAGTACATCAAACACTAGTTTGATTCACCAGTGTCAACGTCTTAGCGTTGACACTTTTAGCCTCAATTTATCCATTTATGCTTCTATCATTCACTGAACCACTCTATTGACTCAAATGGCTGAAGCCAGCCAGAGCAAAACAAGTGGAATTCACTCTATAGGTCACTTTCATAGTTAGAGCATACAATGGATGAGTAATACAGACAAGTAAATTATGGCAATCTTTGACATTTTTCATAAATAAAACACTCTGCTGAACAATGACTGGAAAAAAAAGATTATGGCTAGCCTTTGAAGAAGGGGATATGGAGATGGCATAGATAGTGGATATTGCAAGGCTGCTCAGTATCTCGAATACAAAGTGAGAGAAGAGGACATTTTAGAACTAATGAGTTTATAATCTGCCACATATCAGCGGCAGATGAATGCACTGTGTGTGTATGTGGACATCTTTGCTCATGACATAACAGAGGGAAAATAAATGGGTCCTTAAATAAGTTTAGCATCTCATTGAAGTAGATCCCCCTCCACTACTAATGGAAGAAGAATGCTGAAAACTTTCTTTTCTGCAAAAACACTGTTTTAGTTTAATACATTTAGCATTAAACCTGATGATCATGCTCTTGAAAATGATCAAAAGAACATCTGACCATCTGACTTTGTATGATCTTAATTGATTATATCTAGAAATAGTGCAGAATCTAAAAAAATCCTAAAACTGTCTGTTTTTATCCAGGTTTAAATTGGATTTTGAATCCTAGAAGTGGGTTAAACTATGAATCCGATTGTATTTCCTACAACCAGCTGAGAATAAAATTAAGCTTAAAACAAAAGCAGGTGTGAGAACCTTGATAAGATAATGCTGATCTTTTTTGGTCACAACTAATCCTATCAGATGGCTCTTGATCGTCCAAGTTTTTAGTCAGTGCGCGATAATATGTAATTTTAAGTAACAGATAAAAGAATGTTTGAGCGGGTCTTGACTAAATTAGATTCCAAATGGCGATTCTAAATTAGATTTTAAATACTTACCATTTAATACTGTTTCAGAAAATGTATATATATAGAGAGAGAGAGTACAAATTGCCTTTTCATTTTTTTTCATGTTCAGTCTAAAAGACTTGTTCAAGCCAAAGCCCTGAACAAAAGAAGGCAACATTGTGCTTCAGTAAAGCTTGTGAAGAACCTTGTATTTAACTTTGGTCAATCATGAACACTTCCTAAATTGATCCACTCCAACATGCGATACTCTGCTTTATTGGTCTCGAAAGTAATACAATAGTTGATTTGCAGCACATGATTACGCATGTGTTTGCAATTCCAGGTTGCAATGAATGACATTCTCTGCCAAGATTGTTATTCATTTCTACCACTCAACAATCCGTTGATCAATCAATTGACAAACCTATACCAAAATGATCAACAGATTAAAATTGCTTCCAATTATTTCACACCCTGCAAGATGTGATTCAGCAAGTCACTCACTATTCCTGTCTATCCACCCATTCAGGTCTGTATGCAGGAAAGCCATGTAAACATATATCAGGCTATCTATGAACACACAGCTCTTGAATGCAGTGTTTTTCTTTTTCATTTTGGTGCCTCTCATTTACAGGGCTTTTTCTTTACACAGCGGGAGGTTTGCAGAAATCATGGTTTGTGGCAAAGATGCTCTCCTACAATGTGATCATTTATAACTGGAATCAGGTGTTACTCACAGGAACTCAAAATCAAAACTGAAATAGAAAATTTAAAAATAATACAGCCTCACTGTTACCTTGTCTTTTCCATCATGTTAAGGGAACTCAGAGTAGATTTATTCACAGAAAACAGTGTCATTTGTATGCCCATGCTGCACTACTAACATATAATGTATAACAAAAATAACAAAAAAAGGGGAAAAAAATCAGTATTTGACAAATTTAACTAAAAATAAATTATTATCTTTCAAACTTCAAAAACTCATAGGTTTCATGGTTTCCACAAAAATATTAAGCAGCACAACTGTTTTGATAATAAGGAATAAATTATATTTCAAAATATATTCAAATAGATAAAGTATATTTTAAATTGTAAAAAATATTTCACAATATTACTTTTTTTATATATCAAATACTGTAAATGCAGTCTTGGTGAGACTTTATTCAGAAACATTTAAAAAAAATCTAACTGATCCCTGTCACGTTTTGGGTTTGTTCATGTCATGTTTCCATGTCTGTCATGTGATTCCCTGTTTGTCATGTGATCCTGCCATGTGTCTTGTCATTGGTTAATTGTCTGATCATTGTTCACAGGTGTCCCCTGTCTTGTCATTAGTCTGTGTATTTAAGCCCTCATGTTTGCCATGTGTCTTTGTCAAGTATTGTTTCCTGTAACCACTGTTGTGAGTCATGTTCATGTTCATGTTCATGTTCATGTTCATGTTCATGTTCATGTATCGCCATGTTTTTGTTTCATGTTTGGTTTTGTTTATAATAAACAGCACTTGGGTTCTCATTTACACTTGCCTTCAGTGGATCACTTTACAGAATACTTGACCTCCAACAATGAACCTAGCGGTTGCCCTCCTAAACCTACGCCAGGGGAATCTTCCCCTGGAAACGTATGTGGAGAAATTTTGTGGACTGTGTTGCCAGGTAAAATTTAATGATGTGGCTCTTAAGGACATTTTTCGTTTTGGGCTGTTGGACGATCCGGTGCGGTCTCGATTGCCAGGGGGATCTAGTATATTGGCCCAGTATATTGACTATGCCTTTTTGTTAAGCGGCTCAACTCTTAGGGGTAATTTCCACCAACTGCGGAACGGCTGCGGATCCGCTCCAGAACGGCGGTGGAGTCAATAGGTTTCCATTAAAGTCAACGTATGTATTTTCACTGACTGCGGAACGGCTGCGTTACGACTCCGGCGATCCACAGCCCTCCGGAGCAGATACGCAGAGCTTCTATTTTTGCCGGATGCCGGAGAGCTCCGCAGCAATTCAGCACTTATATCGCGTGATCATACGTGAATTTACGAGATCTCGCGGGTCCTCGTGACTTCAGCTGTCAGTCATGGCCGCAGCCGTTCTGCAACAAATCCGGACCTGGTGGGTATTGAAGGATGGCGGAGCACGGAGCCGACACGCAGCGGAGCCGATCCGCACTTGGTGGAAATCCGGGGTTACTGTGGGTTTAACGGATGAGGAACACTGCAAACCCACAGTATCCTCTCAGCCTGAACCACTTCACGCCATGTCTGCCAAGTCTGAGTCTCTTCACGTCATGCCTGCCAAGCCTGAGCCTCTTCACGTCATGCCTGCCAAGCCTGAATCTCTTCACGTCATGCCTGCCAAGCCTGAGCCTCTTCACGTCATGTCTGCCATGTCTGAGTCTCTTCACATAATGCCTGCCAAGCCTGAGCCACTTCACGTCATGCCTGCCAAGCCTGAGTCTCTTCACGTCATGTCTGTCATGCCTGCCAAGCCTGAGCCTCTTCACGTCATGTCTGCCATGTCTGAGTCTCTTCACATAATGCCTGCCAAGCCTGAGCCACTTCACGTCATGCCTGCCAAGCCTGAGTCTCTTCACGTCATGTCTGTCATGTCTGCCATGTCTGAGTCTCTTCACGTCATGCCTGCCAAGCCTGAGCCTCTTCATGTCATGCCTGCCAAGCCTGAGCCTCTTCACATCATGTCTGCCATGTCTGAGTCTCTTCATGTCATGCCTGCCAAGCCTGAGCCTCTTCATTTCATGCCTGCCAAGCCTGAGCCTCTTCACATCATGTCTGCCAAGTCTGAGTCTCTTCACATCATGCCTGCCAACTCTGAGTCTGTTCACGCCAAGTCTGCCGCTGAGCCAGTGTCTCCGGACAAAGATGGCCACCGCCACGCCTGAACCTGAGCCCTCAGCAGTGGGTCCCTTGATAGAACCATGGCGGCACAGCCGTACTGTACTGTCAGGTCCACCCTGGCCACCTGAACTGTCTGGTCCACCTTGGCCACCTGCACAGCCTGCTCCGCCCTGGCCTCCTGCACAGCCTGCTCCGCCCTGGCTGCCTGCACAGCCTGCTCACGCCTTGCCACGGCCCAGGTCCGCCCACGCCATGCCATGACCCAGGCCCGCCCACGCCATGCCACGACCCAGGCCCGTCCATGCCATGCCACGACCCATGTCCTGTCCCCCTGCACGGGCCTGACCCACCATCCCTTCCCCAAGACCGCCACCGCTCCACCACTCTCCTTGAACATTTTTTCTTTTGTTTGGGTGTCGGGAGCCACCCTTAGAGGGGGGGGATCTGTCATGTTTCTATGTCTGTCATGTGATTCCCTGTTTGTCATGTGATCCTGCCATGTGTCTTGTCATTGTTCACAGGTGTCCATCGTCTTGTCATTAGTCTGTGTATTTAAGCCCTCATGTTTGCCATGTGTCTTTGTCAAGTATTGTTTCCTGTAACCACTGTTGTGAGTCCTGTTCATGTCTTGATTTTTGAGTTTTCATGCCATGCCATGTTTTTGTTTCATGTTTGGTTTTGTTTATAATAAACTGCACTTGGGTTCTCATTTACACTTGCCTTCAGTGGATCACTTTACAATCCCAAACTTTTGAATGGTAGTAATATATAGGCAGTAACTATTCAAATGAAATAACCACCCAAAAAACAACGGCACAATTTCCGAAGACTCCAGAAAGCAAGTCAGAAAGCAGTCTATCCAATTCACATGGCCTTGACTGTCATATCACCTAATCTGAAGAGACAGAACTGATATTTGCTTTAATCCTCATATGTAAGGACTGTCGATGTGGGATTTGAAAAAGAGCATGTGCTGCTACTTGGAGGGAGGATTCTGATGAGAAGTGCTCTTAAAATGTCACTATCACTTTGCTATTCAGTGAGTGATATAAAGAGACAAGGAGAAAAAGACAGAAAGACAGAAATGGATATAGAGGAAATTTAACTTCACCACAGCACAAGGAGCTTATTTGTACCATTAGTTGAGTGAGATTGATGCCATGCTATTTAAGATCCGAAATTGAATTCCGTTTAAATAATCCAAATAACTTACCAGTTTAAGTGCTATTGATATGTTTTCATTATTTAAAAGACTGAGAGCAACAGATTGTGTTGAATGAACTTGTTTTTGTCTGTGCCGTCCTACTTATCAAAGCTTATGGCTAGTAGAAACAGTCTGGATAAGAGCAAAGCACACAATCAATTACAAATCCGTCAGCTGACAGTTTCCTGATCAGTAAGGAACATCTCTGAAGCCCACGGCCCCAAACTTCTCAAGCAGAAACTGTGATAAAGGATGGCTGATCCACTGATTTGAAAATAAGGTTATTTTTGGGGAGATTATCTACTCCGCCAGTCCAACAAAAGCTGAGACCTTTCCACAAAGAACAGGGGTGTATTTCCTGAAAGAACTTTCCTGAGGGAAGGTGGAGTTGAATTCAACATTATTAGGGAAAAACATTATACCGATATATATCGAGAGACAATTTTCAAAAAGCACTCTGACATGTGCAGCTCGGATGCTGATGATTTCAGTCTATGCATGCTTTAACTGATACTAATGACCCATTTTTCTTGCCATCTCATTGGTAGTTCGTCCCGTAGTGAATCATTATTTAACCCTCAGATGCGTGTCTTCACAACAGTGGACAAATCTTTGAAAGCCATTTTTAGCCATTCCGGGTGCGATGCTACATCCGAAATACCCTGGGTGGTTACCTTTGACCCTTAGGCTGTGTGTCCAACAAAGCATCTTTAACATACTGAAAATGGCAGGTGTTCTTCTGAAAACGTCAAGCCACAGGTGTTTGAGAGAGCTTCTTTCAGTTGAGAGGCTATGATACAGAATATCAGTGGAAGTGTTACTATCTGATTTCACAGGTAGTTTGTTTCTGAATATAAAAATGGCGCCATAATGTGAAATATTTGCTCTGGCCCTTGTTTTAAATGATTTGTCATTGTGTAAGCAGGATGTGATACTGGGCTACTTTTACACTGTTGTCACATACAGTTTTTGTAGTCCGCGGGTTGAAGCGACCACCCAACCACACCCCCCGAAGGCGGATTTTTACCCCCTGGAACGTGATTGGGCTATAAATGGTGCTTCCATTTAAAACAACTGAAAAAACAAACAAACGCTGTCTTTAGAAGAAAAAAAAAACACTTTGGTGGACACACGGCCTTACACTAATTCTATATGACTGTCCTCTTTATATGTCATTGTGTGTTTTTCAGTTTATGACAAAATGATGCCCCAAGCACCTCTGGAATATTTAGCCTTCTATAAATTCAACATTTCTGATGCACCAAGCACTTCTGGAATATTTACTATTAGCATCTATTGCAATTGGTGAAATTAGATTGAGAAGGATAATATTCTTGTTTTGAAGTAAAAAGATAGGCCCTAATTGTTCCTTTTATAATTAAATTATTAATGCTTCAGAGGGTTAAATATATTTTCTAACAATCTCATTGCAAAGATTTCAGTTGAATTGCTTTATCTGACATGACACTTGCACTTGAAGGAAAATCTTACACAGCACATCTTTCATTATTATTCCATGTCTTTGTCAGGAGCTGAACTAGTGTTTTAATGGCTAAGGCTGGTAGAGTATAACGTTAGCAACGTCAAGGTCGTGCAAATAAAATATTTACCTTACAACTGTACGGTGCTAAAATTAAAAGCATCTATCAAATGCATAAATATGAATAAACAATGGCATTGTAGTGGTACTAAAGAATCAACAATATGTTGTCCACAATGAAGAATTATCAATTCAGATGTTGAGAAGAATGATAATGTCCGGAAGCCTTGAAGGACACGGCAAAGTCACTGGAGCTTGAACAGATGTTCTGTTTAAATCTCTCTCCCTCTTATTTTCATTGTCTTAGTCTTTCTGATGTTTAAAATATACATCTATATACCAAAAGTATGACAACATTCAAATACATTAGCCAGTGGTTGAACATTTAATGTCAAATTCATTGACATTAGGGAGTCAGGGCTCAGAAATTGTATAGGTTTCTATCAAATCATGCAGGAGAAGTCTACGTCTAAGAAACATTAAAATGCTACAGTAATAAATCATTTTGTAGCAGTGCTTCCCAACAGAATACCAAGCTAGGCTGAAATCCTATAACCGTCAAAGATCCAGAAGAACATTAAAGCAGCGCAGGGCCATGTTGGCCTTATGAATTAACCAGGAAAACCTGTACTATTGTCTTTTCAAGATTTCAGAGTAAAACAGCATTTATTGTTGAAGACAAACACATGCTCAATTGATATTTTCACTGGTTTTTATTGTTGGGCAAATGCATGTATTTTGCCTTATTATATAAAAAAGCAGCTGATTCCACCTGTTGATTTTGAGACCACATGGGCATCTCTCAAATTTTATTTCAGGCCTTTGGATTGGGGAATTTATGCAACCAATGTCAGGGTTCTGTCACTTCTGTCTAGCCTCTTTCTTGGTTTTGTGACAGAGCCCTGACACTCCTGTTTTGTCTTGTCTGTGCCTTGTTTCATGTGCTTTCATGTCGTGCTTTGTCTTGTGCTGTGTTGCACGCAGCTTGTGTTTATCACAAGTGTTTGTGTTTGGCTGTGTGCTTTCATGTTGTCATGTTTTGTGTGAACGTGTGGCTTATGAGTGTTCTCATTAGCTGCGTTCATGTCTGGTGATTGTATTTGCTGCCATGTGCTCATGTGTTTGTCATGTTTGGTGTGAGCACATGGATTGTGCTCATTGTCTAAACCCGCCCATCTTGTTACCAGATTATTGGTTCATTTTGCCCCACCTGTCCTCCCTCGTTATACTTTGTTTGCTCTCCCCATTTAGTCTCCCTGTGTTTGCAGTCCTGTGTTGGTTTGTCGTCGTATTTGTTTGTGCCTCCTGTGTGTTGTCAAGTCAAGTATGTGTTGTTTTCGCCCTCAGGGTAGATTTTGTTTTATTTTTATTATTAATAAAAAGCCATTGTTTCCTGCACTTGAGTCCTCGCCTCATCTCCTCAAATCCTGACAACCAAATATATAAAGGCTAATTGTCAAGCAGTATCATCACATAAACTGTTTGACTGATAGATGATCAAATATAGCTGTTGGCAAACTGTGAGAGCCTCACTAACAATTACAAATGTATTTGGTGCAGTTTTAAATATCTGTATTATCTGTAGTCCCCGTACTACCATGAACTTTCCTTTTTCCTATCAAGCTCCTTTTCAAACTCACATTTGCATCACTTTTTATATCCCACACATCGATTCTCTCCAGAATCGTGTGGAAGGTGAAAACAGTTACACAGAAAATAATAGTACATAGCAGCAGGGATAACAACACACAATGACACAAGGTTCAGATCAGAAAATAATTCCATACCCTAATTTATAGTGCTCCATAATTGGGTGAAAATAATTAGTTAGATTTACAATGACTGCCATTGATGTTTGAGAAAATAATAGGCTACATGGATTGAAGAATATCAAATTCGGCAAATGGAAGATTAAGAGGTTAAGCTTTGTATTCACATCACCTTAGCATATTAATGCAAGCTGTGTTGTAGATATGATATTAAAAATAAATAAAGTATTGATTCATGAGTGGAACATTGCCCCAGTCTGTTTGAAAAATGCCAACACTCATTCATATGGCACTACACATTACCCTAACATTTGTGTGGAACTAAAGCATCAGCAAATAGTTTTTGTTTTCCTGGATAGTATTATGTTTTAGAAAAAATTGGTTTTAAAGCCCTAAAATGGGATGAAGCTCTTCTTCATTACTATGCTATTTCAATATAATTTTCATGTGATGAAATGATATAGTTCAATGAAAATTTTGCTCTCTTGCACTACATTATGCATGTTTGGTATATTTTATTTGTTTTGTTTCTTCCCGAATTAATTTTCTATATGCCCAAGTAGGCAACCCATTTTAATCGGCAAACGGGAAATATCCAGGAATAGTTTACCTCTTTAAGAAATTAATCCCATGTGCGAGATCCCCACATGATCCTATAGGACTACTTTTATAACTGCCATTTGAATATGGCTGATTCTTAGTCTGCTTTGTCTAGGTCTGGTAAAGCTCATTTGCTGAGTAATTCCAGGGTTGAAACACTTCTGGTGTGTGTGCGGGTGATTGCGAACAGCTGCAATCCAGCTGCGCACTATCACGAAGACACCACACAGATTAGACATATAGAGACTTGATCCAAATATGTCTGCATTTTATCACCATGAGAAATGAGTACCACTTCAATTATTCTTGAACACTAGAGTGTCTAACCTGCATAAAATGTATTTCTAAAAGTAGGCTAAATTAATAGGCTACATGTAGCTACATGTGGGCATTACAGTGAAACGCAGAATAAAAAGACAAAATGCCATTTTATAGACTACTCTTTAGACTAACTTTATTTAATAAATGCTAAACAAAGAAATACCTATGGAACGTATTTCTGATGTTGTTGAGCAATAACTCCAGTCCTCGAAATAATTTCACAAAATGGATAGCCTACAGTTATCTTCATTTCGAAATTTTCCAACTCCAACTAACGATTTTTTGAACATCATTTCATGCAGTAATTTTAGGTCATGTCCCTAATTAAAACGAGCATGAAGTTCCCTGGTTTATCCTTTGTGACAGTATGTCTCAATTGTATCTTTTGACACGAGCAATACGTTTCAATGCTTCATTAAACTTACAATTGTGTGTGAATCAACTATGCATAACCATGCCACGCACATCTAACTCTCCAGAGGCTGTAACAATGAGGCGTGATTAAGTAGCTAAAACATTTATAAGGCAAATCCCTGCACGTCCATTTGGAGAGAATTAAACTGAATATCTGAGGTTCCTCTCATACAGATATTAATAATAAAAAATAAACGTTTGGTAACTAAATTTCTAATTAAGCACAAGAAAATGACATGTTTAAAAAAAATAACCGAAAGTGAATGATCGTCGACGCAACACGCAACTTCTAACTTTTGTGGATAATGAAACGTACTAAAGCGCGTTTAAAACATAACATGTGCATGTAAAAATACTTCCATGTACTTTGTTTTGACTACCTTTTTGGAGGGAGTCATCCCAATTCGCACCCTTTCACCTGAAACAAGCTGAAACGGATGAACTTTCCCAACACTCCTCCGATTACGCACGCGCTCTAAGCGTTAACTTTCAATATTTTTTTTCTTCCATTTTTAGTGTGCGTTGATAATATACAACTGTCTTAAAATCCAACACACATGATCATATACGTTACAACAGAGTAATATACGCTCACAGAAGAATCAGAATCCGTGCGCACCCTACCACTAAACACATGGTTCTACAAACTCCATCATCTTACCGTAGTGGCTCGCGCGGGCAGCTCCATCAGCTTGTGCGCGCTCACTGCGCTGTAATTCCACGGGGCCAGTGTGTCCGCACTCACCGCGGTGCCGTTAGGGACTTGAGTGGGGATTCCCATGCTGACCGAGCGCGAAGCGTTCATCGCAGTGGACACGGCGGGCGCAGGGAGAGGAGCTCAGAGTTGGTACGCAAAAAGAGTTAGCTTAAACCTGAGAAACAGCATTACTATATGATAATGTGTTGGATGTCTTCCTCTGCCTATCTGTCTGCAACCTAGAACTAAGCTGCCAACTGCGCCCGACATGTGTGTGTGTGATGAGTTTGTCAATGCCAGTAACCATGTGCCGATTCGAGTATGCATGAGAAGGAATGCTCAGTTAAGCAAACTCAAGCATCCCACATACTACACATCAACAGCCCTGTGCTAAGCCCTTCATAATCACACCAAGTGTAAGCCTTGTGTGCCTGTTTGCCCATGTGAATATGTGCCAACAGGACGTTCATATAGCCTAAAGAACCTGCACATGCTCAGTCCTCAGTCCTCAGTCCTCTCTCTCTCTCTCTCTCTCTCTCTCTCTCTCTCTCAAACCACCTATCCAGTTCAGAAACAGCTTTAATAAACATGCGGTCAGCTCAGCAGCACAGACATAGGCTACTTTTAAAATGCCAGTTCAGTGTGAACCCCAGAGCTAACAATTAAAATGTTATGAACAACAAATGCATTTACACACACAAGCTGCACACTGCTGACGATGCATTCATTTAAATACATTTTTTTTAAATAAAATATTCTGTTACCACATAAACATCCCTTTTTTCAGGATACTGTATTTTTGTAAAATCCAAATAAGCTTTACAGATCTTGATTAAGGAGTTTAAACAATGCTTGTTCAATGAACCATAAACAATATTTGCACATGCACCTGTGGAACAGTCCTTAAGACACTAACAGTTTACAGGCGGGAGACAATTAAGGTCACAGTTTCAATAACTTAGGACACTAAAGAGACGTTTCTACTCTGAAAAACACCAGGAGAAAGGTGTCCAGAGCCCTACTCACCTGCATGAACATGCCATAGACCTGCTGCAGAGAGGCATGATGTAGACTCCAGATGTGGCCAGAACAATAAACTGCAATGTCCTTATGTAAGATGCCTAAACAGGGAGACAGCAAGGACAGCTGATCGTAATTGCAGTGCCAAACCCAGTGTAACCATGTGTCCCCCTAAATGTCTTTGCTAACTTGCAAATGCCTTGGTGGAAGACTGGAATAACATCTCGCAACAAGAACGGACAAATCTGCTGCAGTCCTTGAGGACAAGATGCACTGCTTAAAGCAGCAGGGGTCAAGATACTGACTGCTACTTTTCATACGGACCCCCCTTTGTTCAAGGACTCTTTGTTCCATTTCTGTTCATGAAATTTCAGTGAAATTTGGTCAGTTTGTCCCAGATGTTACATCTTTTTATGTTCATTTACACGTTAAGAAATTTCCAGGAAAAAAAGCAGTTGACAGGGAATTTATATCAATTATTATATTATATTGTGTTACATTATTTATTTATTCTTTTATTTATTATATTATGTGCGAGTATGACCATCTGAATGTATAATTGTGTATTTTGACCACTGGAGGTATTTTAGGAGGAAGTACATGAATATGGGTCATGAATTACTAACAAAGAGCAGCTCTGTTATTTGAGGAGAGAAAAATAAAGATTTATGGAGTTAATTTGTGTAAAATCTACTGTTATACAAAGCTTTTTGTGTATAAGGTGCTTGTCACTGCTTCCACAAGACTTATCCTCTTATTCGGCTCCTGCAATTTTGTTGGCTTTCCAGTGTCATGAGACACATTGCCCAATGCATGGACAAATCCCAGCAGATCTAGTTGGAATGCATTGTGTTGAAAATGGTTGTAGTGCCATGGTGAGGTAAAACATCTTCATTTCACTGGTAGGAATGCTAGCTAGTGTGTTTTCAGTTTTTCATCAGATTGGAGAGAGAATAGAAGGAAGAGTAAGAAGCAATTATGGTAAATATTTCAGGTGATGCGACTCTCACCCCTGACCTCTGATTCTTGGAATCTCGAGGACAATTAACCTGGAACATTCAGTTAAGTTAAAGACATCTCTAAAGCCTGGCCTTGAAAGAAATTGCAAGTAATTAGCCTCACATTCATAGTTATCTATGTTTTTCATCAAAAGGATTATTGTGTGTAATATCTCTTGTTTGAGAAACTAGGGCACCAAAGAGCAAAGATGAAGACCGTCAAGTCATGAGATTTTCAACAATCACATGTAGACTTGTTGACTAAGAGGAACAATGTTTTTTTTTATTTTCTGGACTTTCCGTATAGATGTGGGGGTTAGTTAAAGGGATAGTTCACCCAGAAATGAAAATTCTCTCAAAGTCATTCCCAAATCTATATGACTTTATTTGTTCTCTGGAACACAGAATAAGGGCATTCTGAATAGAGTAGCCTACTGGTTATGCTTTTCCATGCAATTATAATGGATGAGGATTTTCAGAAACATAAAGGAATCATAAAACCCATGTGAAATGATTCAAGGCATCTGATGTTATACTGTAGGCTACAATAAACTGATCAGTGGTGGTGGTGGGTTTTAAAACACTAAATTTCTAAAAGGTCTGGGAATTGTCTGTTTTTGCTTAACTGCTTAAAAATGTTGCTGTTTTTTTGTCACTTTTAGACAGAAAATTTAAGAAAATGATATAACACATATATGCAAGACGATATAAATATAATTTCACTCACCTATCACCTGAAGAAAAAACATCCCATGCATGGGGTCTTCCTTTATTTTTAATTTGTAGCTGTTGAATGACAGCTTAGTAAATTTAATGGTGATTAAATATTCAATTTATCTACCTTCAATAGTTAAAGTAGTTGCTAGATTATCAGCGGGAGAAGTTCAAATGATCACATAAATTATGTATCTACAATGATTGGTTCATAAATGAAGGGAGGCAAGCCTCCTCTGAAAGTCGATGAAAGTCAAATACTCAACGGAGTTTTAACCAATTAACGGAGGTAAAAGTCTCTGGCTATGGATTTGCCTCCCCCTCCATTTCTTTCCCTCAGACTCGCTTTTCTAAATGGTTCAACAGCAGCGATAGTTTTTGACTTAAGTAATATTTTATGCTGTAACAATGGTAAAATTACAAACATTATTGTATGTAAAAACTAAAAAATTTGGCTCCCCTGACGTGCTGCCAATGAGACAGACTGAATGATCACCTCCACTGAGCTTAAAACTACTGAGACTCAATCAATGAGTCAGTGAGTCATTCAATGACACATTCAAAGCAGTTTTGTGAACTAGATACACCAATTTATTGAACAAATCTAATTTAAAAGAATGATTCATTAACCTCTCATTGATACAGTGCTGATTCTCAGGGCTGATTTTCAGTGAATAACATCTCAGTCACACATACCGACCATTTTTAATGATATGTTTATGGTGCATTTGCATTCTTGCGTAATTTATCTTATATTCTATGATAGAAATAAAGTCATATAGGTTTGGAATGACATTAGGGTGAGTTAATAATGACTATCCATTTAAGGGAAGCTGCACTCATCCAATACAGACCACACAAACTGACCTTACAATCTGCGCTCTTTGTCAGTCTTATGAAGGAGGTTTTCCATCCTTCACTTCCTACCCTGCTAACAGTGCATTGAATGGAGTCTGTCATAATGGAGTTTTCAACCATTGAAGTGTGTTGTTGTTGTTGTTGTTTGTATTCCATTGCTTTAATTAAGAGGTCAGGTAACCCACAGATGGCCATCTAAAGACACAGCCTTACGACTCCTAAATCCCCTATTGCTTTTGACATTGTGTATAAAAAGAAAACTCACAGGAGATTCCCACAGGAAAAATGTCATAAATAACTGTTAAACTTTAAGCCAGCAAAGATGACAGTTTATAAGTCTGATCAATGTGGAGGTCAACTGAGTCATGTTTTGAAATCTAATACTATCACTTGAGACACTATGTAACTAACAAAGAAACAAACAAAATAAAAACATAAATGAATAAATAAATATCAGTAATATTCAAATATTCACTAGCGTATTACAAAGATGGTTGGTTTATAACCGCTGCGGAAACAGGACAAAAGTTAATTTGAGTCACTATTGAGATGTTTACAAGAAGTTAAATCTTGGATGTCACAAAATTTTCTGAATCTGAATGAAAGTAAAACTGAAATAATCTGGTTTGGGGCCCCTGACACTCAAAACTCTTTAGGGTGAGTTAGCCCCTTTCTGTAAATCTGTAGTGAATAACCTTGGTGTCCAATTTGATAGTTCTTTGAAATTTGACAAAATCAATAAAATCTTGTTTCTTCCTTTCAATAGCAAAGGTTAAAAGGTTAAAACCGTTCTTGTCCTCCAGTGATTTTGAAAGGATTAGTCATGCTTTTATTTCTGTACGACTATTATTGTAACTCACTGTATGTGGGTGTCAGCCAAGTACTATTGAATCGTCTTAAATTGGTTCTAAATGCGTCTGCTAGACTTTTAACAGGGATTCGTAAAAAGCAGCATGTAACACCGATTTTAGCATCACTTCATTGGTTGCCTATGCAGTTCAGAATTGATTTTAAATTATTGATTTTTGTATACAAAGCATTGCATAATTTGGCCCCACCATACTTTGTACATCTCCTTCATATACATAAACCTTCTAGGTCTCTCAGATCAGCAAATCAGATGATCCTAGACATTACAAGGACTAGATTGAAATTGAGTGGTGATCGGGCATTTGCTGTAGCATCTCCAAAAGACTGGGTGCCTCTTTAGGTTATTTTAAACGAAACCTGAAATTACATTTGCTAGAATTAGCGTTTGGTTCAGTAGGTTGATTGGCAAGAGGCTCTTTACAGATGTTTTTTAGTCATTGTTTTGTCTGAAAGTACATTTAATTTTATTGTGTGACTGTACAGCACATTGGTCAACATTACGTTGTTTTAATTGTGCTTTATAAATAAAATAAATGAAATGAAATGAAAGAGTTCAGAGACAATATTGCATTCAAGAATAGCCTAAGTGTGGTTTGAACACACAACCTTTGTTGATCACACACCAGTTATGCTAATTGTCAAAGACACATGAAGTTGAGGCCAATTACATAACTTTAGGCATACAAATTTTTACGTTATTAGCTGATTATTACTTTTTTAACAGTACTGCAGTCCCCAACTTCAAAAGTATTTTTGGACCCTGATTGCAATTACAAAATGTTGCTGTTTAGATTTAAATTGGCAAATGCTTAAGAGTTCATAATTGGATAATTATTGCAGTGATTATTATGTTTCTAGCATGTTATACGTATGTTTGGCAACAGTTCTTCTAACACTAATTGTAAATAACATCACAACATTTAGATATTTTATAATATATAATATATAATTTGAAATATAATCATTTACATGTATCTTTTATTTATTGTATACTTATTTCTGGTTCAGTTTCATTTATTTCTGTTTGCCTCACTTTTAAATGAAACATCTGTTTTTGGGATCTTGTCACTAAGTGATGATAGTTGTCAACAACGATAACTTGTCCAGGAATGGCAGGTGCAACAATGGCCTCCATATACTTGCACATAATCAGAAAATAAATCTGTCTTAAAGCCTAAGGATAAGCACTTAACAACTGAAGGAAAGCACTGAGGGATTGCCAAGCCTTTCCCCCCTGCTTTATGCCAAAAATTAATACGTCTGCAAGTAGTTCCAATTGGACAGGGTTATTTGGTGATTTGAAGTGGTAAAATGACCTCACCAGCCTGTTGGAGTCTGAGAGGAGAGTAATATGACCAATCTCTTCTTTTGTCTCAGGAGGATCTGTGTTCCAAATTCCCTATTTAAATTCTGTAGTTTAATCCATCTTTTCATAATCATATCCAACATAGACCGTGACTTATATTTACTCTTATGTTCACCTTGTTCCAATAATCCTTCTTTATTTTTATCTTATTTTTTCTACATTTGTATTGAAGAGCTATGGCATCATTTTCATTTTGCACATTTACGCATGCACGCAAACACACACACACACACACACACACACACACACACACACACACACACGTTGGGTTTCCATGTTTTATGGGGACTTTCCATAGACATAAGGATTTTTATATTGTACAAACTGTATATTCTATCCCCTACCCCTAAACACAACCCTTATACAGTTTTTTTTAAACTCAGAAAACATAATTTAGTATGATTTATAAGCTGTTCCCCATCTGTCAATCACTGCAACATTATGTTGACTGACAAATAGGGTCTCACTTAGGAGCCCCAATCACCTCTGAGTTTTAGAAAAACGGCCAGTGGAATTGATGAGTGGAATTTGCACGCCGAGCAACTCCCCAAACGGGTATATAATATGGCGGCACGCATCCATTCATTCAGATGTTTGCTTCATAGTGTCTTCAGTGTCACATGATCCTTCAGAATTAATTCTAATATGCTGATTTGGTGCTCAAGTACCATTTATTATTATGCATTTTTAAAACAGTTGTGCTGCTTAATATTTTTTTGGAAAACATGATAAAAAAATCAGGATTCTCTGATGAATAGAAAGTAAAGAACAGCATTTATTCAAAACAGAAACCTATTGCAACATGAATGTCTTTACTGTCACTTTTGATCAATTCAGTGCATCCTTGCTGAGTAAAAGTAATAATTTAATTCACAAAGAAACTGTAGTGTATATAATTTTTTATTGCATTCTGTATACTAAAATGCTATATTTGAAATATATATGAATAAAGATTGTACATAAACAGATGGGGGTTATTTATTTATTTGTTTGCCTTTTTTTGATAGGCAGTGAACACCATGAATTAAATTGGAAGGGACCATGCCAAACCCATTAATGGGTTGTCCATGTACTTTTGGTCATATAGTATATTTTGTACAACCAGCGGTGGTAGACACCATCACTCAAACCAGAGCTTCCTTTACCAGGCGAGCTTATGCTTTCCTGTATCACTCAAAAAGTGTAAAAAGTTCCTGCAGTGTGTGACCTCAATTGTGTTTTGCAGATATTGACATTACATGCCCCTAAGGCACTTAGATACCTGGAAGCAAGCGAAGAAATCAATATTCTGGCAGAGGACATGCAGATCCTAGATATACCCATCTTGTGTGAGGTTTTTTATCTGTTGCACTGACATACCTTTTGAAAACTTTGTTATAATGCAGAAGATGAGATTTCTAGTAACACTCCGTTGCACAGACATGAGGGACGTGTATCGAATAGGATCATTAGCACCATCCAACACAGTGGGAACAGAGATGCCATTCTGGGCAGCCCCATTAATCATTTAGTATCAAATTAACGTCACAGGGTTCACATATGGCCTGACACCAGCCATGTCGTTCCTTTTAAAATCACATTGCACATAGATTGCAACGCACAATGCATGAGATAGAAGAGGTGAGATGGCAAATATGGGATGAAAAAAACAGTTATCAGAGTGAACATCTGGTGCTGTGGCTTCCGCCTGTGTTTCAGATGCTCGAGTGACTCTCTGCATTGTGCAAAGCTCATACAGGGATGAAGTGGGATTGTGTAGCTGAAGTGCAAGGATCACTATCATTAATCTTTGAATTTGGTGTAAAAGAAAGAAAAAGACTGAGAGAGAGAGAGAAAGAGAGAGAGAGAGAAATAATCTAACATTGTTTACTAAAACTTAAAGATAAATAGACAATCACAATATGCATTCATTTTATTATATGAGCAACTGCTTTTTAATAATTTTGTCACTGAAATGAATTAATTATATATGATTTCCTAAAAAAACTCAACACAAACCCCAAAAATGTATATGTGATTTATAAATGAGGATGCAGTTTTGATTTTGTGTGTGTGTGTGTGTGTGTGTGTGTATGCGTATGGATGTTTTAGAAATTGTCAGTAGGAAATTGTATGATAACATTTATGATAATTCTATGACCGTCTTTATAAATGTTTTTTAGCAAATAATATATTGTTACATGTATGCTCTATCTTGTGTGTTTTTGGTTCAGTCCCTGTGACCTAGTTTTCCCCAGTCTGTCTAATTAGGAATGTCATTCACCTGTGCCCTGGTTATCACTTTATCACATTAGTTCTAGTATATATACTCACTGTGTCTTTCAGTCCTTTGTCCGATCTCGTCAGTGTATACGTGTTGTGCTATATTCCTTCCTTCCTCAGTGTTTGTCTTATAGATTATCTAAAGATTTGTGATTCATCTTCTTCGTTGTGTGTTTATATACAACCCATACGTGGCACATATATATATATATATATATATATATATATAACAAATATATATAAGTGCACTAGTGCATATATATGTATATTTACATATTAGTGTTGTCACGATGCTGGATAACTTCGATATGACTAGTTGGAAAAACTCAAATTGAAAGTCATTGATTACATCAAACATTATGTATATCTTTTGCTGTTATCACTATAATTTAACTCTAATTTCCATTATTTGTAGAAGAAGTTTTGTTGTCCCATTTAAGTGAATATTAGAATGACTTCAAAGACCTTTCAACACTTTGAGAGGTGACGAAGATACATCTGTAGTTTTCATCATATGCATCCATGTCTGTACATCACACTCGTCACTGATTCATCACTGCACTATATTTATCTTGTGTCATCCAGTCATACTTGAGAATAAAGACAGTTATTGGGCAAGTGGTCAAAGAATTACGCCTCGGAAAAGTGTTTTCTGTTGACTTCACTGTGCCACAGGGAAATGGTGGATTTTCTGAAGACATAAAAGACTTAAGTCATGTCAGAGAGCATCAGAGTGGAGGTCTGCTGTGATTAGAAGCCTGCTCTGAATCGCCTGGATTTACACTGATGGAAGGATTACCATGAAAACAGGGAGATGGGATTTTTTAAAGAACATAAATCCCACAATAATCCCATCCCACAGCATTCCCTCCCACGTCGAAACACGCAGGTACAGCCTCGCGTCCCTTTCACAAACAGGGGTCGCATGAGCAAACAGCACTGGGTGAGATAATGTGTGGAGACATGGAGTTAAGAGGCAGGGAGTGAGAGAGAATGAAAAACTGCAAGAGGAAGCCCAGAAAATCAGTCACAGGTGTCAGAGGAGGCACCAGGTGAGACGGCAAAGGGAAAAGAAGTGAGGAAAGTAAACCGAATGGAAAGCTATTCTGAAATATCTATTTAAAATAGACTAAACCACAGACGTTTATAGCATGGAAAGGAAGTTATAAATACAAATGCACATTATAAAAACAATGGTGAGAGAAATACTATTTCTTAAATCACAGAAATAAAGTTACAAAACAAGGTCAGAAACTAGGGCTGGGCAATATATTGCAAAAAATGTTTTATATATGAATCTTTTTATCCTCTCATTAAACAATAAATGAATATGTTTTATTTCAAATATATTTGAACCCTGAAATGGGATTTCCGTACACTAAGTTCTCATCAAGCAGGCAGCAGTGGTTTATGGGAAAATTGACTCATCTAAGGGAACATCCAGAGCATAACAATGCTGCTTGTTATGAATCATTACCACAAACTCTAACACGGCGGACACGTGGGATGCAGACTGCACCACACTGCTTTTTAATAACTCTCTGACTGCCACTTTCCATGTGACAAATCAATACATGGGAAACTCTATTGATCAGGAAGTTACATTACAGTATTCGTGCCCTGATGACAAGATGAGCTTCTCATTGCACTGCAAAAGAGGTGAGAGGTCTTGGAGTGACAAAATAGACTTATTTTCTCTTGTGTTCTGAAATCGCTTTTGAAATCAGTGAACCGACAATTGGTGGTGATTGATGAGAGTCCTTTACACTTCAGTGTGCAGGGGATGTAGCCATAGTGACATATATCATTGCAAAAGATTACTCACTGATTCGAGACATGGCATCTGACCACATGAATACTCTCGCATTCAAGAGAATACTCTCTTCTTCAGACTCTCGCATGCTTTTCAAAACCTTCTCCTCTCTTCTCAACCCTCCTCCTCCTCCTTCATCAACCCTAACAGCTGACGATTTTGCCACATTCTTCATAAATAAAACAACCACCATCAGCGGCCAATTTACCAATCCACAAACTGACACACACATTTTACCAGCTAACACACACATTCTACCCTCCTTCTCTCTACTTTCAGAGGCAGAAGTCTCCAAACTCCTCCTTTCCAATCGCCCTACCAGCTGTCCGCTTGATCCTATTCCCACTAACCTACTTCAAGCCATTTCATCCTCAGTTGTGCCCGCACTCACACACATCATAAACACCTCTCTTCACACTGGTACCTTTCCCACAGCATAAGCAGGCTTGTGTAACCCCACTGCTTAAGAAACCCACTCTAAATCCAGCACATCTGGAAAATTACAGACCGGTATCTCTTCTTCCATTCGTCGTGAAAACACTTCAACAAGTTGTTTTCAACCATTCCTTCCTTACACAGAACAACCACTTGGACAACAATCAATCTGGTTTCAAAAGCGGACACTCAACTGAGACTGCCCTGCTCTCAGTAATTGAAGCTCTGAGACTGGCAAGAGCAGCTTCCAAATCCTCAGTTCTCATCCTGCTGGATCTGTCTGCTGCCCTTGACACAGTTAACCACCAGATCCTCCTGTCAATCCTAAAGATGAAGGGCATCTCGGGAACCGCACTCCAATGGTTCAAGTCTTACCTCTCAGGTAGGTCCTTTAGGGTATCGTGAAGGGGTGTGGTGTCTAAGACCCAACATCTAGCTACTGGAGTGACTCAGGGTTCAGTGCTTGGACCACTTCTCTTCTCCATCTACATGACATCACTAGGATCTGTGATTCAGAAACATGGCTTTTCCTATCACTGCTACGCTGATGACACACAACTCTACCTCTCATTCCAGCCTGACGATCCGACGGTAGCTGATCGTATCTCAGCCTGCCTGACAGACATTTCTGGCTGGATGAAGGACCACCACCTTCAACTAAACCTTGCGAAGACAGAGCTACTTGTGTTCCCGGCCAACCCAACACTTCATCACAACTTCACCATTCAGCTAGGCTCGTCATCCATAACTCCATCAAGGTCAGCCAGGAACCTTGGAGTGGTAATTGATGATCAATTGAACTTCACAGACCACATTGCTAGAACTGCCCGGTCATGTAGATTTGCCTTGTACAACATTAGGAGGATCAGGCCCTTCCTATCAGAACATGCTACACAACTCCTTGTCCAAGCACTAGTTCTATCCAGACTGGACTATTGTAATGATCTCTGAAGGGAGGATGGGATTTTATATGCTTTCAAAGCTAGCTTGCTATTGCTAGCCTCTCCAGAATTGCCTGTCCTACCGTTCATTTTTAAATATATTAATTTTTGGTCCATTCAAGTATAGGTCTTAAGTCACAGTCACATTAGAGAAATCTGTTCATCATATAAAGTGATTGTGTCTCTTCAGAAAATTTTAACTAAACTGCTCAATTCATATTATGGAATAGTTTTACTTTATGAACTTTTTGAAGCGTCAAAGTGGTAGTTGCGTAACTATCAATGGAGGGACAGAAAGCTCTCAGATTTCATCAAAAAGATCTTCATTTGTGTTCCGAAGATGAACGAAAGTCTTATGGATTTGGAACGACATGAGGGTCAGTGATTAATGACAGAATTTAATTTTTTTGGTGAACTATCCCTTTAACATCTATGGAACATTTCCATTGCACAAAATGTTTTTTATAGTTGAAAATGGTTCTTCAGATTATTAAAATGTTCTTCAAACTAAGGGGGAAAAATGGTTATTTCTGAACCTACAGTAAAATGTTTATTCTGGCATCACTGAACCCCTCCCCCCCTCCCCCCGTCTTTATATAAAGAGCAAAATATTAAAAACAGAAGTAACACAGATGATAGACGGTAAGTAAAACATTTCTCAGTAGACTTGAATGAAGCCAATAATTGAGTCAGTTTGCACACTAGTGGACAGGCTGATAATTCTGGGAAATTTGAAACCATTTTCAGGAAAAAGCTAATGATTTTTATCAACAACTTGCGAAGCAGAGTCTAACTGCACACCAATTCTGCTCATCTTCACAAAGGACATTTACCGCACATCTGACAGGAAACAGTAGGCTGATGGATAAACGCAAGAATGTGAGTAACTTCACTTAATCATATTTTTGAGTGGGGACACAATGGTCTAAGCGACAAGGATTCAACGAGAGCACTATAAAGAGAGCACTGAGAGGTTTCCAATAACAGTGCATCATCTCGCAGGTAATGGTAGGTCATGCACCATGTCTAAAAAGCCTCTGTGATCATACACTCTTGCATCAAAAGAATTGACCGCATGACCTTCAAACACGGGAGCCAGATCGTATCCATCATTGGTTTTAGCCCTAAACTAAACAGCTTTTAGGATTTACAGTTCCTCAGCATCCACAATAAAGCCTTGTGTAACCTTGCTGTATAATGTAATAAATACATGTGCATGAAACATACACACTGCTAAACATACTGAAATGAGCAAAACCATTTAGATGGCAAAAATGATTGTAAAATCAAGCAAAGAATAAGTTTAAAAAAACAATAAAGATCTACCAATGAGTTAAAGGTGCTCTAAGCGATGTTGGGTGACGTCACTTCTTGTTGACGTTCAAAGTATTGTCAAACAAAACGGAGGCTATAGGCAGTGGGCCAAGTCCATCTATCTCGTTTAGTTTTTGATTTGACAGTTACCCAGCAGCTGTCTGGCTCATTTTTTTTATTTGTCTGTATGAAAAATTCACAAAAAGATTACCGATTGTTTCCAACGTCAATTGTTGCACATTAAAGTATAAAAATAGATTTAATTTCGCTAGCTGATCACAAACGTTGGCCGGAGTGAGATCCAATCAACGCTTGTGTTGTTACCTTGTTGAATTGATTTGGCCAATCACGTTATTCGTTGAACCGGCGTGGCGTCAGTCTGAAGCCAAATCCATGAGTCTACAACCCAACCAGGGGCCTGTACCATGAAGGTAGCTGAACAAACTCGGGGTTACAGGATTAGTTTTGAATTGACAAAACCAAACCGATGCAATCAGGCTTTATTGGTACCATGATGCAGCTCATCAACTTTCTCTGTCAACTCAGGCTTTGATCATTAAGCTATGATTACTCCACGCGCGCGTGCACATAAAAGAGTGACGTCGACACTGAACAGCCAATCGCGGGTAGTAGAGCGAGAGCGTTATATTTTTCCGCGGAGAAGCAAGAGATAATTATTCAGAATTACGATGAATTTAAATATGTATTTCAAGCTCGAAACAATACGGTCTCTGCTGCCAAAGCAAGAGAAGACTGTTGGAGAAAGATTGCTGATTGTTAATGTGTAAGTTAAACAAATACGTTCTATATTTATGTAAAATTATGTATATGTATGTGTAGCCTATATGTGTACTATACCTTATAGCCTATTTTTATAATATATAAAAAATGTACATGTATGTACTAAGAAAGATTAATATTCCTTGATTTTTAGATGCAACCCCAACTCCAAATGTTCTTGGCAGCAGATAAAGACAAAATATAAAAATAATAATTCAAAGTGGTGAGTATTTACCACAACCTTTTATTACTTTTGTGAACATTTTATCACAAACACTTGTTTGCAGCGAACAGAAATAAAGAGTTAAATTCAGAAAACCAGAATACACTGGCGGAGGAGTTGGCTCTGAGTAGGCAATAAGGGACGGCCGATTATGGATGGGATTACAGGTGCTGTACAATCTGACCCTGGTGCTGGCTCCTCTAAGCAAGTAACACTGGGTACGTGTGCAATACATTACTACTTTTAAGTTTTAAATATGGCTGACTGTATGTTCTGCAGTAGAGGGAAATACAGTGTCCCTGTTGAAGCCAGCACACATACACAGTCTCGCACACAGAGGTCAGTATGCAGCAGACAGAACACCAAACATAACCTGCTTTACAACAGTTATGCTTTACATTGGCCTATTTTTATTTATTAGGGTGGAGGAAATGAAGACACTCTGTCTGTGTGTTCTCAGACAGTTGCTGATGTGAATGCACTGGGCTTTTTATTATGGCAAACATTTGAATGTGTGGCATAAAAAAGGGACTGGCCCTTACACATCTCTTTTATTGTAGGATTTTTCACAACCTGCCCCAGAAACTGAGGCCTCTACCTCAATGGGCTTCAGAAGAAATGTGTAAGGATTTAAAACCCTTGACATAAATTAGTCAGTCCTGTGTTTGTAGGAAGTTAAGGAACTTTTTGTGATTTGATGAGCCTCCAGAAAACTTGTAATGATCATGTTTGTGGTGGAATTATGTTTCAGGTGGAAACAGACTCAGTCAGGGCCCTGTACAAAAGGAGTCTTGAACTAGACTGTTCACTATGAGCTGACTGTGAGCTGAGGAAAAAAAAAATTGGAGATCAAACAGCTGAATAAAACTGATCTCAGTATGTGAACTTATTTAACCAAGTAACACTTTAGTATTAATATTTATTAATGAAACTTTCTCTTGCTCTCTTTCTCCTTCTCATCCCACAAAACCAATAAAACAGTTTGAGACTTATCTGCAGTTTCAATGTGCTTTTATTAAGTGTAATATTGTATGGTGATTGCTTCTACATCTGCACCAGCTGGGTGGTCAAGTGTGATCGGGTCAGTTTCATCAGGGAGAAGCTGGTTTTGTGGTGTTTCTTGCTCCTTTCTACTGGTGGCTATATTGTGCAGAATGGCACATGCAGCCACTATCTGTGATGCCCGCTCTGGTGACTCTGAAGCGCCGAACACAGTTGAAATGTGCCTTTAGGATGCCAAAGGTCATCTCTATCTTCACTCTGGTTTTACTGAGGGCCACATTGAAGCGGTGCTGTGGCCCTGTCTGAGGGTCATGATAGGGGGTTATTGGGTAGGTTTTTCTATCTCCGTTCAAATTAACAGTGTTTTGTACTGTACCAAATTTAACTTGCTTTCCTCAAAGCACTGACACAACATAGACTCATGGAAAATTTGTGAGACAAGCACTGGAGCCAGGCCATTTAGCATCCAAACTTGTGATCATACGTTCATGACCACAAGTCGTCAGCAGATGAAATGTTTAGTAGATCATTGTTATATCTGTTAATGTTACTAATTTAAAGATTCATCTCACAGAAAATAATCATCTCACAAATTCACATCTCTACCTGAAGTGATAGGATTTCCAATTAACATCTGCCTCATGTTCTCCTAGAGCAGTGGAGACTGGAGCAATAGACTATAGGGAATCCTATCATAAGATTAAAGGGTTAGTTCACCCAAAAATGAAAATTCTGTCAGTAATTACTCACCCTCATGTTGTTCCAACCATGTAAGTCTTTCGTTCATCTTCGGATCACACATTAAGATATTTTTGATGAAATCTGACAAAATTCTGACTCTTCCATAGGCTTTCAGAGGGACCCAAACTCGCCGGCCCAGAATAGTTATTAAAAACATCGTTAAAATAGTCCAAGTGACTACAGTGGCACTACATTAAGTTTATCATGTGACGACAATACTTTTTGTCACCCTATCAATATATCTTACCGGCAATTTTATAAAAGTCCTCTTTTATGGACATGGTCGATAAATGTCCGGGGAACACTATGAAACTATTCATGTACTCCTGCAGAGCGAGGACCACCTTGCGAATGGTTCGACAAACCGTGTTTTCCCCTATAGCTTCTGTGCGTCACCCACCGTACAAGTATGTACCACTTGCAAAAAAACACAAACGCAATACAATTTGCGGTACAGTAAGTGCATGAATTCGACGTGTTAAATTATTTATGTGCGGCTCAAGAAGTTCGCAAAGATAAGACATTCCTTCCGCGGAAAAGCTGTATCTTTCATACAAGTAACTATCAAGAAAGGCAAGGGGATTTTGTCAGGCTAAAAACTCTTTCTTTACAAAGTGCTCGTCTAACAATTTGCGCTGAGATGTCCACTGGATTTGGAAGAAAAGGTGAAGTAATTGCAACAGACACTTGGAATAAGTTACGTCACCTATATGTTTCTTTGCTCTCAGCTGATTGGTCAAACTTCAGTCTGAGATCTCGAATCCAGAACATAACCTGCCCCGGAGCAGGTTAGCCGTGCAGCGTAAGATACCATGGCAACGAACACCGATTAAAGCCAAGCTACTTTCATAGTACCTAAAACCCAGGGTTGGCGGAAACTAAACTGAAACATAGCTGGCTAGCCACCTAATCCGGCTTCATGGTACAGGCCCCTGGAGAGACCGGTGTGTCTCGGCAAGACAACATCAAGGTAAGATTTGTTTTACAATGATTATACACCCCTATATCTTAATGCTTTTCATATAAGTTGTATTTAAGACTGCAAGCTATAGTTCGCCGTGAATATATGCGTTGTCGTTGATGAGAACAGTAACGTTAGCCACGAAAGAATGTTGGTAGTGGAGCAGTAAAGCTAGGTCTAACGGTATGTTGCTTAGGCTAATCCAAAATAATCATTCGGTACATACACAATGAACTAAGCAAAGAGTATTCAAATACGGGATAATTACGGGAAAATATTAAAATAAAGCTCGTTTAAGATGGTTAGCATCTTAATACAAATGTCAAGATGAAAAATGTGATTTAAAATTATCTAGTAATGGGCGCTTTCTGTGTTTATTTATCTGAATATAATTCAGTTGTTTATCTAACACACAGACACGGACAGGATAACATCATATCTCTCCACACCCAACTGACTACAGAGGTGATCGTTGACAATCATCACATCAACAGCACCATGATGGAGCAGGTCAAGATCACGGAGTTGCTTAGTATCCACATCACAGATGACCCATCTTGATCTATCGACACCACCAACAGAACCTCGCCGAGAAAGTCCAAAAACCTCTGCACTTCCTCCCACAGTTGAGGAAGGCTCATCTCCCAAAAATCCATCCTCTTAACTTTCTACAGGGGAATCATAGAGAGCCTCTTCATTCCACCCCCACCCTCCAATAACCTAAGGGCAGCTGATTGACTCTTGCACAAATACACTGGTAGTTTACACTATGATGCTGCTACATTGGTTTATTTTTAAATTTGCTTTGAACATTTGACCCCACTTACACACAAATTGCACTGCCTTTTGCTACTTGTCATGTCATCCACTTACACAATAATACTATATTAATTAGGGATGAGTCACGATTTTCGAATATTCGATTAGCTGATTTTATTATAGAATAGGATGTGCGGGATGATTGTCTTTAAAAAATCCCCATGTTTTAGTTGTGGTTATAAGTTGCAATCCTAAATTCACATAAAATGTTTATACATTTAATAAATATATTCTTAATATTTGTTGTTTTTGTTTCTATGTTTGAGCTTATATATCTCAATATTAATAACAGTCTGGTTAATTTTGAGTCTTGAAATGTAAACTCTCAAGGGTTGGATTTCTAAATATATGTTGGTTATGTGTCTATTCAGAATGACTTCTGAGCAGCAACCTTTTTATTTTGGGTATGTCATGTATGCATCACTTGCCAAAATTGGGGCTGACTAGTAAGGGGTTAAACGTATAAGTTTTTTAACTTATATTTAAGCGTCACACCGCTCCGCTTTACTCACATGCTCTGGGGCCTCATTTATAAAACTGTGCGTAGGATCCTTACTAAAAGTGTACGTGCGCCCGAAAGCCAAAAATGTCATCAGCCTAATATTGTGCGCACATGCGTCTCCTCCCCGAAATAACTATATATGGAGTTTACAACACCTAGTTTTACTATGCATATCCTCATCTGCATATCATTTGCATATGATTATTCAGTCACGTGAAAACATGTTTAATGGTACCAGACATTAGGAAAATATGACATACCGATGTGCCGTTACATTTCATTAATAAAAATAATTTAGTAGCCTATCCTTGCCTTGTTTTTGAATGAATAAATCAAATAGTGTAAAATACATTTCAGAGAAAGTTTTTCTCAATATTTTCCACTGGCCAAATAGTATTTTTAATTGATTTATATTGTTAATGGAAACAGATAGACCTTGTTGTGCATTATTTGCACGAAACAATTTTCTCAGACAATCTGCTATTATCCTGATAAGCAATTAGTTAAAACATTAAAACACAGCATGCCAGAGGAAAAGTTGGATGGATAAAACACCTCATTTTTACCTCAGTATTACTGAACTACATTACTAAAATTACATTTTTAATGATTAAAGCAAAATTTAAATTTCAAGAACGCAGCTTCCTGGTCACTGACAAAGATTACTTTTGCTGAGTCCCAATTCGCCTACTTATACTACGACCTAAAAGTATGTACTTTTTTTGTGAGGAAAAAGTACATACTTTTGAGTGTGTAGCAAGAGTATGCACGTTCTGGGACATACTTCGATGACGTCATGCAACGTGAACTTGAACGTGGTTGCCTAGTTACGCACACCACGACTGTTAACAAAACATTTTACATTTCATTCATTCATATCCAATATAATTTTATTTACTATTCCCATCTTTTTATCTTTTTTTCCTCATTTTGTTTGAATGCAAAATACAATTTCACCGCTAGATGGGAGAAAATCCTACACAATGTCCCTTTAAAAACTGAGGGCGCATCTCCGCTGCTGCATCCTACTGTCATGTTTACATCATCACCACCATCACCACAAAGCTCCTCCCTCCCGCACGCAATGGGTTGTGGGCAATATTAGCCGTTAGAGTGTGCATTGATCTGCACTTCGAATTCTAACCGGAAATAGTAGACCATCCGGGTATCTTGGGAATACTCATTTCAACATACTACGATTTGGGACGTACTAATTCTAGTTTCGCATACTACTGTATTTAGGACGGATAGTATGCGAATTGGGACTCAGCATTTGCCTCCGCTGTAGAATCTGTGTTCATTATTTACATTGGTTGTCAAGGAAACGGGAGGTTTTCTAACGTTATGATTAGTACTCCTGCTTATTTGCCGGTTTAAAAAAGTAAGAGTTTGTAAGGACATTTTGCGTCAAATGTGCATACAACAAAGTTGGAAAGAATGTCTGTAGTAGCCTACTTATACGATTTTATTACATGACCTCAGCAAAAAAAAACTTACACAGCTGTGAGGTAAGTATTAAATTCGTAATTTCGAGGTCCGGCCCAGCACCTACTAGCTCGACCCTCCCTCCTCCTCATCCCGTCCCCACCCCCTCCCTTCCGTGCTTCCTGAAACAGTCATGAACCATTTAAAAAAAAAAAACTGGATTTACCCACCTGTCCAGCAAAAACAGAGCCGGCGGAGTTCTCGCCATCTTTTAAATGCTTTTCCGATGTAAATTCGGGACTTCACGCATTCCTTCTCCTTTTCCCTATTCTTTGTTATTTGTTCATCGGAACGTCATCTCTTTGGTCGTGTGTCGGCCATATCAAAATTCTCAAGAATATAAAATTCTAACTTTAGTCATTGTCTAGGAAATCTCTCCTCAAGCTAACTTCCCTCTTCATGCTTCTCTCTCCTCCACTCCCCACACCCCCCTTCATCTGCACGCGCACTAACCCCCAACCCCCAACCCCCACAACCCAAAACATTCTTGTCGGTTATTGGCTGGAAAACTGTTTGTTATGTTTCGTGGTCCAGGCTGGGCCAGTTTGTTTTTGTTGCCGTTTGTGGAGCCTGGGCTGTCTACAGAGACCGTGTTTTTTTACACTGTGTTCAGGGGACAGGAGATGAGGAGATGTTTGCTGTATGTGACAAAAAATGTTTCGGTCTAAAAAACGTGTGACATCGCTTAAAGCACCTTTAAGCAAAGTAGTCACTAAAATATGAATATATTTTGAAAGTAGAAGGATATGCTTAACATTAAATATGTTTCATCTTTTTATAAGCATTGAATATATGCACTGCAGACATGGACAGGTGTCCATGGTGTCCAATAAAATTATGCTTATACTGTATGTCAAAGGCTGTGGTAAATAAACCAAACTGTAACAGCTATTATGATCAAAAATTTTAACTTGCTTATACTGTTAGATGAATACAGGCTTTCGTCTTCAGGCAGGATATGCAGATTCCGTAACTCGCTTTCCGAGGGTACGGAATCTGCATATCCTGCCTGAAGACGAAAGCAGGGGCAAAGCCCACCCCCTGCGAAGTAAGGAAGGGGGCCATCTGGTGGTGGTGGGGTGGAAGGAGGAAGAGGACATCCTGGCGTCTTCAGGATGGAGGGGAGAGCCCATCTGGAGGTGTTGGGGAGGATGGAGGGTAGGACCCAACATGGTGGTGTTGGGGGGGATGGAGGAAAGGTCCCGTCTTAGTGGTGGTTGGGGAGGATGGAGGTGGTTGAAGCGACAGCATCTGCGAACTCAGACATGAGTAAGTACCACCCTTTTATACTGGGCTATTAAGATATGATTGGATAGATGAAAAGGTAATAAGTGACGAGAACGATTGAGTCTTCCTGGCAGAACTTGCGCTAGGCTTCATTTCTTGTTAATTACTTCCATTGTTTTAATAGGAATTCAAAGAAAAATCACACCGGGGTTAACATTATAGATAAAGTAAACTTCTTCATTAAGGACTTTAATATCCTCATTTAAAAAATATTAATTATAAAAATTTAGGGAAAAAAATACAGCTACATAAAAGATGATTTCCTTTTATGAATGAAGATTCCCAAGACTCCTGAGCTTAATAGGCTTTAATAAGAGAGAATATTAATGTCTATACGCTGAGGATATATTGAACTTCACTGTGATATGTTTGTTTTTACATTCTCTTCAACCCCCTCCGGTGATCAGATACAAATCTACACAGGGCAAAGAGATGCTAGATATCTACAGTGATTAAATGATGTTCTCCGGGCCTTAACACATACCATGACTGTCCCGTTACTGTGATATGTAGGTTGTTTCATGTTCAACTGAACGATAGATTTTACAAAAGAGGCCTTCAGAAACAGAATGAAAGTATAAAGCAGGTGGGTAGTGATCATCCATCTTTCACAACTGGCAAAAGGGGTGATCTTTTTAGACAAAAGACACTCACAGCTGATTGTGTGGAGTTGCATTGACAGAAAGTACAAGGGCAACTCATATAATTCATATAGAAATCTCAGGATGGGGTCTTATATGACCTTAAATTAACTGTCAGAAAACTGTTGGGCTCTATAAGATTCTCAAACCACAGGAATCATGAGCTTTACCAGGCAGGATATTGACAGTTCTCTAGCAGACGCTGTCAATATTCAGACCACCCTTCCCTTTCCAATCCCCAATCAGTGTGATCAGCAATCATGAACTCATAGCCCACAGGCTCACATACACACTGTAATGCTCAACTTAATTAACTCACAATCAGGGTCACTGGAAAATTAGGAATATAGCAATTTGTTAGGTCAATGTGACTCAATAAAGGTCAGCTGATGTACTTTAAACAAAACACTCTTCTTTAATTCTTCTTTATCTGTGAAAATATTTAACAATTAAATCATGAGAAGTGAATTTGTGAAAACGGTCATGCATTACGTGTTCAGTCTATAGGCAAGTACTTTACAAAGTGACATCGCCAACTACTGGCCTGGCAGCATAATACAGCGTTTTTAGTGATTTTCACGGATCCGTGTGGACGGGGATTGTTTTGACAATGTTTGACAATGTTACGAAAAAAGCAAAGGAAAAACTTTCCGTTTTTAGTTTTCGTGTAAATGTACTTTTATTGTAACAATAGCTAGAAATCACAGAAGCCAGAAATTTTAAGTTTTAAATTGCTCGTCTTCATAGTGCACCAAAGAAAGTTGATCTAAATCTTCAGTTTCAAGCATATCTGCTGTTATTGGGCACTTTCGCAAAGGACTTTAATAAACATCAAAATGAAAAACTTTAATAAAAATAAAACCCTCTGAAACCAGATAGACCAAATATCCCGAAGGGTTCTGATGGTTCTTTCCTTCCATCAATTCTAAAATGCTTTTATTAAATTAAGTGGACATCTGTTTCTGTCTCAGAATAATAATAAAAAAGAGGTAATTGTGAGAATTGTGGGAGATTTTAAGTACTGTTGTAAGATATTCGCAATTGTGAGATACATTTTAGACGTAAACAGGCTTGCATGTTATTATTTACTCTACAATCAGACTCTTCTGTGTATTATTTTGGCAGATGTCTTTTGAATAGAATAATTTTCTGTGCCGCATTAACCCTCGAGCTTTATGGCTATCTATAGATCTGTCACCTCTTGTGCTGTTTGCACATGGGAATAATTGTCTCTTGAATGCACACTGCCTCAGATTCACTCAGGTCTGGAGAGAGCACACTCTTGCAAATGCTACAGGGCTCTAGGCTTTTGGAGTTCTGGGTGTGAAAGGCATAGACAGAGATTTTATTAGCCGTACCAGGAAAGATTTCAGAGAAACATTTCATAATTCCTTCGAGTCAGATGAAACGAGCAAGTGCATTTTGACTAAGTACTTGAAAAAGCATGACATTACTGCTGAGGGAACTCGGTGTGATTCTCACACGTGGTTGTGACTACAGCACCACCTGATGGAGGCATGGCATATGCTAATTGAGAACAGGATTATTGTGATTGAAGACTTTCTAAAGCAAAAACATGGATCTGACCTTGTTGGGTTAGGGGTTAGACCCATGGGAGTCTCCAGTTTCACACACTTACAACAAAACACAAAGAAGTGCAACGGAATTGAGCCCTGTACTTGTGTACTAAGTTTTTATAAAAACAATCAATAAATAAAAACTCATGGCATTGCCCTATTTTTCTTGACATTTCACAAACCAGTGACATGGTGATAGCCCAGCTATAGCTGTTGCTAAGCAACACAATTGCTTCTGCAGTCATGAGGGAATTTTTCTGTCCTGTCTGGCTATGGAGTAAAAGACTCACAGACATTCACTTCATTGCCAACATTAGACTAATATCTTAATAGCCAGCTGACAATTAGAGCATGATGTGGCGTTTTCATGTTTTCTGAACCAATGAATGTGTCCTGAGTGACAGGCATGCCGAACGCAGCAAATTAATGAATTTCCATGGAAGGCTCAGTGTGTCTCTATGAAAATCATTAACATAAACGGACCGCACAGACTGCATTCAGCTGTTTGAGCTACTACTTTCCCCGGGTGACCTGTGAGTTGCTAAAGAGATAAATTACAATTTGAATGATCGTATCATTACCATAATGGATTCAAGCACAAGCACATACTTGTCTTGATGTGTGCTCAACAGTAAAACTAAAAGAGAAAACTGACATTTTAATGTGTGCTGTAGGGCCCCTTGCAGCAGCACTGAGAATGAAGTGTACTAATTTAGGTTAAGCAATTTTGATATGCGTAAAGTGCACATGACATAAATTTCATAATCAGCATATACACACATACTGTCTGTGCACAGATGACTTCTTTTTTTACCATAAATTCTGGAGAGAAATAGCGCATGCAGACACTGGTTGAGGATGAAACTTTCACGCACGTTTTAGCCACTATGCTCAACAAATTTGTAATTGTCTACCAAAATGAAGTGATAGAGGCAACTAGCATTCATATTTTTAAAAAGCGGGTTAAGACGTATCTTTTTAAAGTTGCTTATAAGTATAACAATATGGTGTGAAGTTGTGTCAGTCAGTTTTATGTTTTTATTTTACCTGATTCCTTATAGTTGTTTTTTTTCACTTTTATCTATATTGAGGTGAAACTATATTGCCAATTTCTTTATTTTACATTGTGAACCTTCTAGTTGTTTTCGAATATCTTTATATTGACATTGTGTGAATTTGTATTCCCATTATTTGTTTTTATGATTGTGAAGCACTTTGGAGTTACACGAGTTGTGGCATGCGTTTTGACACAGTGGGCCCTATTTTAACGATCTGAAACGCAAGTATCAAGCGCAAAACGCAAGTTACTTTGTGGGCGGATCTCGGGCGCTGTTGCTATTATACCGGCGGGATAAATGACTCTTGCGCCCGACGCAAATATAAAATGGGTTGGTCTGAAGTATCTTCATTATTCATAGGTGTGGTTTGGGCGTAACGTGAAATAAACCAATCAGAGCGTCATCTCACATTCCTTTTAAGAGCAGGCGCGCTTGTTCTATAGCGGATTCCTATTATAACGGCGGATTTGCCAGGCGTGCGCCGGCAGCGGTTCACAGCCAAGGAGACCGACGTTCTCGTCCGGGACGTTGGGGATGGAAAAACACACCCAAATTAACTTAAGATCTATCTATCTATCGTAATAATGTATGACTTGCAAAAATGATAACTGCTGCGTCTGTGTGTAGATGAGAGAATCAAAGTGTATGCGCGTTGAGCACACGCTACATTGATTATGACCCTTAAAATAGCATGCGCAACGCTGTTTTCTAAACCTGTAAAATAGCATGAGGGAACGTTTGCGCCGGAACACGCCTCCTCTTTGCGCTGAACCGCCCCCGGGAGCGCAAGTGTATTTCTTAGTTAACCGACGTGCGTCTGTGGAGGGAAAAGTCCGCTGTGCGCACGTGCAGAATAGGAATGATACATGCGACGGTGTACAAAGTCAATTGCGCTGGGTGCAAGATAGGGCCCAATGACTTTACCAATTGACGATTGGCTCTTTATAAGGCAGGACTTATTCCGCCATACCGCGCGTTGCACTTTCTTTCACCCATTTTTATAATAATAATATTATGAATGAACCGTCTTGTTATATCTAACATTTTGCAAATACGCAAAATAAGTAATGCTAATGTCAGCGGCCATGGCACTGAACGAGCAATCGTTAGTTCAAAAGAGCAAACAGTCAAAGTTATCTAATAATCAAGATACAAAAAAAATGCAAAACTGCAAAGTCGCATTTGTCATACGTCACCGTGACAGCAAGTGGACTTGCTCTTTCAATCGGCAAAAGAGGAATAACATGGATGAAAGTTTCTTGGCAAGGAGTATTGTATGCATCACAGGTACAGTACAAGAGAGAAGGCTACTAACATAAGGTAAGACAACTGTTTACTGACTTGTAACCAAACAGTTTTGGTTACTATTGACTTTCATTTATTAAAATATAATTTTATGTTCCACAGTAGAACGTTATGCAGGTTTGGAAACTTTTTGTTTTGGGACTTTCTTATTTTACCTGTATTCAGCCTATATCTAGAAATGTAGCTTGAGAAGTAAACCTTACCTCATCCGGTTTCACTTTAGTTTTAACGCATGATTCATTCTCGACAAACCACAGAACCCAACTGTGACTCAGCTGAGTAACTCTCTTCAATTGACCAAAGGTGAAGCCTATGGGATTTTCTGAGAAAGCGTGCAGAGGAAGAGGAAGAATGTAGGCGTCTTTGCCATTATTTAGCATACAAACCCACTCACTCACCCTTTATGGTATAATTTCCTCCAAATAAACCTGCTGTGAGATACCGACAAATAGATAAATAATGAAAAAGCTCAAAGAACCAGTGGGCCAAATAAGTCACGATTCATAGTCAGTCAAAGAGAGTAAAAATAACCCCCCGGTTTCTATTTCTCCCTTCCTCCTGTGTGAGGGGTATTTTTAGCAACTCAAGACGTGTTTCATTGAGGCGGCAGACCCACTCGTCTGTGGCGGGGCGCACGTGAGGCTGTGGCACATGCAGGGATGAGGAAAAGAGAGGAGGGGAGATGGATCAAGTGCGCATCCAGAGCTGAATTACCGGAAGCAACTGCATCACTTTGCTTTAAACAACTCCAACTGCTTTTGCAAGCTACACTCACATCCGTCATTCACAAGAAAACAGCACAAACATTTAATGGTTGAATGTATGATATTGTTTGTGTTACAACATTGATTCACATTGACATAACAGCAGTAGGTCAACCAATGCAAGTTAGTTTTTTGTGGTCATTAAAGCAGCCGTTTTACAAGAATTCAAACACTTAGTCTAATTAAAATGTCGGTAATTTCGGATATTTACTTGCATCTTTGGATGTAATGGGAAGATCGGATCATGTTCCTGACCTTTGATCCTAGATCAAAAAAGAACAAATCCTTATTCAAGTCATTTTGGTCATTTGAGAAGTGTTCAATTATAAGGCTACATTTTTTCCAATAGCCAAATTCCCTCCATCTCTACTCACGATCAAATTCCAAATTTGGAAATCACGATAATACCAGCCAAAGACAAATTACGAGAAACGATTAATGATTAATTCACCTTTCAAGTCATTGATTAGTTCACCTCCTATGTCGTTCAATATGAACAAATCATTATGAGCAGCCTATCACTAATCTCTAGTCTTGGTCTACTGATCAACAGTGGCAATTATTATACCAATAAGCCTCATTTTGTGTTTTTTTATTGTGTCTTATTGATGTGTATGTTCTCATCTGGCCTTAAATGTCATTTCAAGGTCTGTGTCCTGGCCTTGCTCGAATTTGGATCTGATTTAGGTCCTCATCTGATTCATGGATTGGATATTCTCTGAACCACTGCACTGTTTAACTGTAATTGTTTTGAGACTCTAAAAAAACGGACAGACTTTCACATTTCTGTTTGCTTCGGCAATCAGGAATGCCTCTTCCCTGAAAAACTAAATAACATGAGTACATTTGGGTTCATCTATTTCCCTCTGGCAACTTTGGAAAGGGCATCTCAAAACAGCAGTGCATGCACAATAATGAAAAGCTTTGTTTTCCTGAGCCACATCCAGAAATGCTGCGGTGTGTGAAACAGAGTTCATTTGAGGATCTGCAAATGTTTCATTTTCTATCACTGTCAGTTGAACTAAAGTAAAATGTGCACTTTACCATTCTTTTCAGGGGTAAAATCCATTGAGCACTTCTTGGCAAAATAGAAAGCATTGCTGGAACACAATTCTTCCTGTAGAAAAAAAAGAATCTTTTCTTCTGCATGAAGACTGTCACAGTTTTAACACAACAACTGCTGTTTTTCACCACAGACTCACTGCAGGGGTGTCCTTCACTGCACTGAATTTATGACTAACACTTTACATCATTATCATCATCATCATCAAAAAAAAAAAAAAAAAAAAACACTGAAAGGAGGGTAAATAAATAAATGAATATTTAGAAGACCATCTTTACTGACACCTTGTGGAGGAAACAGTTGTTACAGTCCTAAGAATACTTCAGGTTCTGTAAGGATGCTTCCATTCTAAAAGCTTATAGACCTATTAAAATAATGTATAGAAATGCTAAAAAAGGACTGTAAAATCTGTAAAAAGATGTAAACTGATTTTTTTTTTCTCTCTCACTAACTACTGTTTTCAGGGTTCGTATAGATTCTGTAAAATGAAATTCCAGGACTTTCAAGAACTTTTCAAGCACTACTTTTTTGGATTTCAAGGACATCAATCAGCACTTATCAAACAATATCTTTATTATTTTTATTTATTTATTTTACTCAAATTACATATATGTGGTATCTGATGTTTCACTTCATAGAGATCAATCCATTGACCAGTGCTGTCAGGCATGGGAAATCCCCTTAACCATTATAACCAGCTCTATATCTCGGGCTGCAGCGTTAATTTTGCTTGAAACTATTGTATTTTTTCAACAACAAAAAAATCGAAATATTTTTAATTAGGGATGCAGCGATACCACTTTTTGCAGAACAAGTCCGATACCGATATTTACATTTTTGGTACTTGCCGATACCGAAAACCGATCCCTGAATTTTCACTGCATTTGTAATTTTTAAATGTATTAGTAGATAAACCAAAAGAGTATAAATCATATTAGTTACACTGCCTGGTAGGCCTATCGGTTGTTGGTATCGGAGCATTTTTACGAGTACGAGTATACATGATCTCGGTATCGGTGTATCCCCATTTTAAAAAATTCAAGCTCTTTTCAAGTACCTCTTCAAAAATATGGCTGTTTTCAAGGGTTTTCCAGGACTTAAATTTCAAAAAGTCAAATTCAAGTACTTCAAGCACTTTAAGAACCTTGTACGAATCCTGTGTTTTTATTGAAGAACACACAGCTCTGGACTAACAAAATTAACTGTGGTTAATTTAATATAGCATTAACCCGTTTCTTTAACCCTTGTGTTATGTTGCGGGTCAATTTGACCCGTTTAGATTTTATAGTTGCTGGAAATACTGGTTAACCTATGTTTTTTTTCTTGATATTTTGTGACTTTTTCTCATTTATCATCATGAACATGCATGCAAAGTTTCAACATGCTGGTGTTTTTTGACATATACAAACAAAATTACTGTTCCTTTCGTGATGTTCGCGGGTCAATTTGACCCGCATATTTTAACGCTCTAAGGCAACTGTACGGACCCAAAATAATAACATTTCTTGGTTATACTTTGTTATTTTATTTTTTTACTACCTTATGAAGCTAAAAAATTAGGTTTTCCACACTTATTTCAATACAGAAAAATATTTTGTCAGCCACAGATGGTAAAAATTACCTATCATTTATTTTTTCAAGCTACCTGAAATAATATTAAATCTTTTTTTTTTTTTCTTGATATTTTGTGACTTTTTTGGATTTATCTTCATGAACATGCATGCAAAGTTTCAACATGCTGGTGTTTTTTTTTTGACATATACAAACAAAATTACTATTACGTTTGTGATGTTCACAGGTCAATTTGACCCCCATAGGCTATTCAAAAGCAACTGTACAGACACAGCATAAAAACATTTATTTTATGTATCAACTGGGCATCAACTCCAGTTCTAAAGTGTAAGTGTATCTAAAAGTGCTCTAACCCAAACCAAACACACTAAATCATGGTGTTCAGATTTAACTGCAAATTACAAATGAAAATCTTTGACAGACGCAGATAGTAAAATAAGCTCTCATTTATATATTCAAGATATTTGAAATATCTTGAGACTTTGACATAGACTGCAGGAAAAATTAGCTCAGATTAATTGATTAATTGTTCAGTTATGATGTTCTAAGCAAAAAAAAAAAAAAAAAAAAAAAAAAAAAAAAATGTATATTCAAATATATATAAATATAATGTATATTCAAATTTTGTCAAAGCAAAACAGTTTTAAACAATGGTTAAAAAACATTTTCATTAAATCATATCTTCAGATATATATTGTTTGGAATATTTAACAAATACTGATATTAAAAATTTACAGTTTGTACCTGAATCTTTGTTGTTTTTCATAGTGTGATTTTTGAGGAATTGTATTGAAACCAATGCGGGTCAATTTGACCCGGACCATAAGGGGAGTGCACAGAATTCCAACATAACACAAGGGTTAAAGGGGTCATATTATGATGGTTCTAAAAAGAACATTATTTTGTGTATTTGGTTTAATGCACTGTTTTTACGCGGTTTTAGGTTAAAAAAAGGTCATTGTTTTACACATACAGTACATTATTGTTGCTCCTCTATGCCCCACCTTTCTGAAACGCGTCGATTTTTACAAAACTCATCGATCCAATAGATTGATGGAGATGGAGTTTCTCCAATGGAAACTCCATCTCCATTGATCTGAAAAGCGAGGTGCTCTGATTGGCCAGCGATCCAGTGCATTGTGATTGGCCCAAAAATCTTAACCGTGTGAGGGAAATATCACGCCCCTAACCATATTTAAAACATCAGCTCCCACAGCAATGATGACAGCTGATAACATATTACCTTATCAATGGACTACTTGCACTGAGCCTCGTGACGCACTTCCGCTTTATAGTTATACATATCACTTATTTCCGGTATGACCGGCGCCATTGTTTCTCGATCCAGACGAGCCGTGTAAAATGTGTGCAAAATAAACCGTTTTTAGATTTCAGAAACAGCAGAAGAAAACCACAGAATTTTGTTGTGTTCCACTATGTACTGCTTGTTCAAAGTTCAACACAACTTTAAGTTTTCACAGCTTGCCTGTCGATGTCGACCTTAGAAAACGATGGCTCGTGCAAGAGACATGCCCCATGTGCCATGCCTCCATCAAACCCTCCTCGGCCAAACCGACGGCTACGGCAGGTGAAGCTCAGCCGACACACCAAAACCCACCTCCATCAGAGCAACACCCTCGTCCTGAGGAGGAGGAGCAGGAGCAGGAGCAGCAGGGATCACAGGGAGATGATGTTTGCTCTCCAGAGAGGAACTGTGATGAGGCTGATAGGAAATACCCTAACTCTGAGAGGAATTATAGCACAGAGAGTCTCCAACACTTGCACTGTGGTGCTAATGGTGATTCCCAAAGCGTGGCAAATCCTGTACCAAGCTGCTCATCAGATGGGGATCCTAAAGTGGCTTCACAGGAGCTGAGGGAAGCGGACTGAAACATAAGCTCAGTCGGAGAAGCATAACACAGAGAAACTGCCGTTGGAACAAGACTATGGAGGCAGATTAGTCTCAAATATAATTCACGCAAAAAACATGATTCACACATGCGTAGACAATTTCACATGCATGAAACCTAATTCACGTACACAAAAAAAAATCCACGTGCGTGAAAAAAAAATATATTCACAAAAAGCAATTCACATGCGCAAAATAAAATTATACAATCATAAAATACATTTCACAAATGCAAAACACAATTGGTAGATATACAACTGTGCACAAAAACCTTTGAATGTTTAAAATGTACGAGTGTATCCTTGCATTTGAATGTGCAAATCGTCATTCACGTACGAATCGCCTTAGATATGTGTGTGTGTGTGTTTTTGAGACTTTCCTGGCAGCATAACACTCGTAACACAGAGCAGTCGTACTCTTTAGCCAATCAGATTTAAGCTTATCAATCGACCAATCAGTATCACGTGAGGGCGGGCCTACCTACATGTTACGTCATCAGCTTTCGACCGGTTCATGGCTGAGCAGAGGTAAGTGCAGTTAATCATTCATTTCTGTGTTAACTGAAGTTAAAGAAGCTTGAGATCAGTTGAAGCAATAGTTTATGAACTATTAACTGATGTAAGCAAGTGTTGTTGTAATCAGATGTCCCATATCGTGTCAAAAATGAAGAAGAATGATGCTTGTTTTGTTGTATTTTAGCTGAAGGTACAGACAGCTCTCACAGCTACAATCACGCTAATGATTGCAAAACAATCATCTGTGGTCAATACCCATCGAGATTGTTCTTTAAATAGTGAATAGACCTATTTTAATGAGCAGCCAGTGTTTTTTGCCATTTGTGTATGATGTTAAATTATTATTAACACTTGTTTCCCTGCATTTTTCAGGATTACTCACCTTTGGTGTGACATCTGGATAGCAGTCACGAACATCTTAATTCATGTTGTTTCTTTATTCTCTTTTATACTTTTTTTTTGTATTTATGTCTTAATTGGTAACACTTTATTAAAACGTTTCATTAGTTAACATGAACTAATAATGAACTGCACGTGAACAGCCTTTATTATTTTTTGTTAATGTTAACATTTACTAATACTTCATTAAAATCTTGTTAACATTAGTAAATGCACTGTAAACTAACAATGAACAGCTGTATTTTTAACTAACGTTAACAAAGATTAACAAACACAGCAACAAATGTATTGCTCATGGTTATTTAATACATGAACTAATGTTAACTTAGTTATTGTACCTTATTGTAGAGTGTTACCAATATATTCAACATGCATTTCCTTATGCTGTATTGTAATCTTAAGGTTTTTAAATAAGGTTTTTTATTGTCATCTTAAGGTCTCACAGGACAATATTGTGAAGTATTAATTTTACTTTGCCTAGTAAAATAGGCAAATCTGATTTTATGCTGATAAGACAAAGGTACTTATCATAGAGAGGCAATTAAGATTATGCGACTAAGATTACTCAGTAAACTCTATTCAAATACCATCACTTAATTTCCCACATCCTCTGTCTGCACCTCTTGTACTATAGGGTTTTAGTACTTTAAATATCAGGACAAAATCTTATATGTCCTAACAGAGAGGTCTACTGATGACCGGACTGAACACAATTCATTTTTTAACTTTTCACTTGATGTATTGCACATATTTATATACTTTAAAAGCAAAGTACACTCTGACTGGATCTCACAACTCCTGAAGAGACGTATATTTCTCTGTACTGAATATTGTGCTTCACAGTTTAGACTGTCAGTTCATGATCTTCATATGTAACAGGAACATTAATCATGATCAAGTCATTTTATATATTTTATTCCCAAAGGATTCGTAAACTTTCAAATTAATAAAACGTGTACATCAAATTGAACTATGTCTGAATCTTTTAATTCTTACAAGAACATTTAATAATGCATGCATAGCAAGGCTTTATTCCTAAAGCGTGTTCATATAGTCCACAGGAGACAAATTAATACAGTAACAATGCATCACTTTCAACAACTTGTTGAAACAACTATCAAAATGGATGGCTTGCAACATGACTGTTTTCAAAGAATTACAGTAGAAATGGTAAGATCACAGTACTGGTTGTCTGCAACTTCATACATCATCTGTCTTGGAAATCTGAAACAATAAAACTACATAACATATGCAGATCAAAACATGTCTCCTATATATGCACGTCATTACATACATTATCATCAGTTGAATGTGTGGTGGACAGGACATGAAAATCCATCAATACTAAAAATAAATGTTTATATTCACATGTGGACTAAACAGCAGTTAATAAACTATTGCTTCAACTGATCTCTAACTTCTAAATACAGAAATGAACGATTAACTGCCTTACCTCTGCTCAGCCATGAACTGGTCGAAAGTAGTGATGGGCGGATCGATCCTTAAGTATCGATACTTCGATACTGACGTGGTATCGAAAAGGATCGATCCTCACATAAAAATATCGATCCAAATGTGTGTTTTTTTACCAGTAATTTTTTATTAATTTAGCACGCAATTCAGTGCATAAAATAAGCTTCTAAGTGGAAAAATAATCGAATGTTAGCGGATAATTGTGTAGGATCATTTATATACTGTCTATGTGTAGGATAGAACTTTTTCTCCTAGTCATCTGGATACAAGACGAAACCAATCAATCACAAAGAGCGTTCGATGCTGGTGCTTCGCTGAGCTCACAGGCCCAGTGCGTTTGGGAAACAAAGCCTTGCTTAGATGACAGAGAAACAATCGGGTTATTTCGCAATAAACAAACCAAAAGTGTACATAACGGTTCAAAATGTTGACGTCAGTAAGATTTTTTTTAATGAAATTAATATTTTTATTCAACAAGGATCGATGCATTAATTTGATCAAAAGTGACAGTCAAGGTAGACTGTTAAAAAAAAATCTACTTCATATAAATGCTGTTCTTTCAACTTTGTTCATCAAATATTTCTGTATAAATGTATCATGGTTTCCACAAAATTATGAAACTGTTTTCAACATTGATAATAATAAGAAATGTTTCCTGAGCAACAAATCAGCATATTGAAATGAAATATCATCATGACTGGATTAACGATGCCGAAAATTCAGCTTTGATCACATGGATAAATTACAGTTTACTATGGCATAGAAAACAGATAGCCTTTGTTAAATTGTAATATTACAGTTTTTACTGTAGGCTATTTTTGATCAAATAAATGCAGAAGAGAATTAAAAATCTTACAGACCCCAAACTTTTGAACAGTAGGCTAGTAGTAGGCTAGTACTATAATTAGGGTAGTTTTGTAAAAGTCACTGACTAATTACAGGCGAGTTGAGAGCACAAATCACAAAATATTTAGGGCTAGTAGTTATGAAAACGTATTCAGATTTAGCATATTAATGATGCATTCACCTCATAAATCATGACACATGGCTCTAGCACAGGAAAGTGCATACAAGTTCAGGTGCATGCTTTTAAAATAAAAAAGTATTGGTATCGGTATCGATATCGGCGATACTGGCCCTGTATTTACTTGGTATCGGATCGATACCGAAATTTGCAGTATCGCCCATCACTAGTCGAAAGCTGATGACGTAACATGTAGGTAGGCCCGCCCTCACGTGATACTGATTGGTCGATTGATAAGCTTAAATCTGATTGGCTAAAGAGTACGACTGCTCTGTGTTACGAGTGTTATGCTGCCAGGAAAGTCTCAAAAACACACACACACACATATCTAAGGCAATTCGTACGTGAATGACGATTTGCACATTCAAATGCAAGGATACACTCGTATATTTTAAACATTCAAAGGTTTTTGTGCACAGTTGTATATCTACGAATTATGTTTTGCATTTGTGAAATGTATTTTATGAGTATATAATTTTACTTTGCGCATGTGAATTGCTTTTTGTGAATATATTTTTTTTTTCACGCACGTGGATTTTTTTTGTGTGTACGTGAATTAGGTTTCATGCATGTGAAATTGTCTAGGCATGTGTGAATCATGTTTTTTGCGTGAATTATATTTGAGACTAATCTGCCTCCATACAAGACAGACTGACAGTGGCAGAAATCATCATCCTTAGGAAAGCTCAAAGAAAGTGGGACATAGCAAAGGAAGCCATAACAGCAGAGGGTTACAAATAACTGACAGAAATGCAGGAAAAAACTGCAGGTATATGATTTACTCAGAAGACGTCCAGTGTTAGTTTAATAGATACCAAATGATATTCATTTTGAAAAATCTTTTCTTGACATTTGTTAAGATGTGTAATGTTGGATGATTCAATGATGATCGTCCAATCAGGGGAAGACTTGAAAGATGTTACACACACAAACAAATTCATGTTGGCATTTAACTAAGTCTATGGTTTGAATGTGGTGTTTGGGCATCTAAAGGACTTTTCTGTTTGAGTTATTTCAGAGACCGATTATGGTACGTGAGTGAATGGCATTCTAAGTGAAAAAAAAAGAAGAAAAAAAAAGAAAACGGTGGCTCGTGAACATACGCCGAGACTGTTTTTCTGCTTCCAGTCACACAAAGGTATGCAGCAGACATTTTACGCAACTTATTGAACCTCAGACAAAAAATGGTAAGAGAAGGTTACCTGTTTAAGAGAAGTACCGAGTGTCACAACAAATGGTTAAGAGAAGTACCTGTCATAGCATTGAAAACTTTGGAACCTTAAGTTTTTTCTTACCCTCGTAACCGTGTATATACGAGGCAACATACAATTTAAAACCTTTCTCCAGCTTGCTTGATGGGGCTTTGCCCGTTTTTTTTTCTACAAAAACGATGAACATCATTAACGCTGATCTTCGGAAGATCCTGGAGACAGCGAGTGTAATAACTATAGCCACGGTAAGGCAAGGCAAGGCAAGGCAAGTTTATTTATATAGCACATTTCATACACAATGGCAATTCAAAGTGCTTTACATAGAAGAAATTAAAATAATAAAAAGAAATAAGAATAATTAAAACAGTTTAGAAAAATAAAAAATAAAATACAGTACAGTACAGTACATAGTCGGACGAGCATTGGCACAGTGCTCATTCATTAAATGCATAGCTAAACAGATGTGTTTTGAGTCTGGATTTGAATGTGACTATTGTAGGAGCACATCTGATCTCCTCTGGAAGCTGGTTCCAGCTGCGGCTGGCATAATAGCTAAAAGCGGACTCGCCATGCTTAGAGTGAACCCTTGGTATTTCTAGCTGATATGATCCTAGTGATCTAAGTGATCTGTTGGGTTTATATTCAGTGAGCATATCTGCAATGTATTGAGGTCCTAGGCCATTGAATGATTTATATACCAGTAATAATACTTTAAAATCAATCTTAAATTTAACTGGGAGCCAGTGTAAAGACCTGAGGACTGGTGTGATATGTTCATATTTTCTGGTTCTGCTCAGAATCCTGGCAGCAGCGTTCTGTATGAGCTGCAACTGTCTTATGGTCTTTTTGGGAAGGCCAGTGAGGAGTCCATTACAATAATCCACCCTGCTGGTGATGAAAGCATGAACAAGTTTCTCTAAGTCTTGTCTGGAAACAAAGCATCTAATTCTTGCAATATTTTTCAGATGATAGTATGCTGATTTAGTTATTGCTTTGACATGACTACTGAAACTAAGGTCTGACTCTAGTGTCACACCAAGATTCCTGACTTGATGTTTAGTTGTTTGACCCCTAGAGTGAAGGTATGCATTCACCTTGAGAACTTCATCCTTGTTTCCAAACGCAATGACTTTGACGCGGTAGCCATTGCCATAACCGGAAACGAGTGATATGTAATGAGTAGAAAACGGAAGTAGTTGTGCAAGTAGCGCATTCGAGCCCGAATCTGATCGGAAAATGCAGATGACCAAGCTGATCGATCAACTTTGCCAGCGCGACTGGACCAGATCGTATCAGATTAGTAAGGTTTAAAGGAACAAGCCAACTTTTTGGGACTTTAGCTTATTCACCGTATCCCCCAGAGTTAGATAAGTCCATACATACCCTTTTCCACATACCACATGTTGTGATTTGTCTATACAAATCACAACATGTAAATAGGAAAATGTTGGCGTTATTTTGTCACTTATTGGGAGCAGTATGCTAGCTGAAGCCGTTTAACTCCAGTCTTTGTGCTAAGCTAGGCTAGCGGTGGGTGCGTCAGACAGAGTTGAAAAAGGTATGTGTGGACTTATCTCTGGGGGATATGGTGGTGAATAAGCTAAAGTCCCAAAAAATCGGCGTGTTCCTTTAATTTCATTGGGGACATAATAAATGTAAGCTTAGCGTTAAGTTCTGCCAGGAAGACTCAATCAGCGCGTCATGAATTAACTCACTTCTAACCAATCATGTGTTAACACTCTCAGTATAAAAGAATGGTACTTACATTCGTCTGAGTTCGCAGATACTGACGGCGCCAATTACCTCCATCCTCCCCAACCACCTCCAAGATGGTCCTTTCCCTCCATCCTCCCCACCACCACCAGGATGGTCCCTTCCTTTACCTCCAGGGGGTCGGCTGCGCCCCTGCCTTCATCTTCAGGCGGGATTTGCAGATTCCGTTACCCTCGGATTGCTTGCTAAGGACGGGGCCTACGCCAAAGACTTATAAAATGTATGCTTGCTGAGCTATTAATAAATTTACTCTTGTTATATCATTTTATCTCCCAAGTCTTTCTGGTAGAACTGATTATAATATGATTAATAGCCTACTGTCTTTTTACATGTCAGGCCCAGGTGTGAGAACACTATGTAAACATAAAACCATGTCTGCATTTTTGATCGTAGAAACGACAAGCAAGCGCTACTCTATACTGCTCAAAACTCGCGTTTGAATAATCAGTAGCAAATTCTTAAAATATGAAAACATACTTACAGGCTGTGTCTGTGAGTCAGAAGCGCCAGACTATACTTGCAAAGATGGAATTGCCCCACTTTCTAGATTCAGCCTTTGTGCACATAACAGCTGGCCAGGCTTTGTAGCTACTTATAGCTTCCTCCGAAAAATAAAGCTTAAACGTACAGTATGGAATTTTTTCTCCACTAGGGGTCGCTAACCTATTTACAATAACAAAGGCGTAGTTTGATGACGCAAAATTTGCTAAGAATTATGGATCTTGTCGTTAACATCAAGCCGACCGATCTAATAATGTTTATGGATGACTGAATACATCGATGTTTTTGTCATGACTGTGATATGAAGCAGTTCGGGATTGCTAAGAGACAGCTATCAGCTCCACACGCGACGCGAGTCCCGCAGATATAAAATGAATAGCAGTTATGGACATTTCATTCTACCGAACTACACGCGAGTGCAGAATTACTACTCACAGGTCAGTTTATAAGACAAATTAAACTTGTGAGGTAACGCAGCGCTGTTTCACTTGGTCTAACATTACACTAGCACACTAAACTGCATTTGAATGTGTTGAAATGTATGTGTTAGTTTGTCTGTATGAGACTAGCAGTAAGCTAGATCAACATTAGAATAACATACAGATCATATTCTAACATTTTATCATTGTTGAACTATAAAACATTGATTAGTTTTATGTAAATGTGCTCACCTGTTTAATAAAGTACATGTAGGAGCGGTCGAAGTCTCGGACGTGGAGCTTTCGTTTATATACTGTCTATGGGAGCTCTAGGCATCTCGAAAACACCGCGCTGATATTGATTCTCGTTTTAGTTCTCCTTTTTTATCCAAAGTCTGCTTGCCATGGTCCATAATGTTTGAACGAAACAACAACAGCGTGCAAATAGACATTGCGACCTACAGTTAAGGATGGCTGAAGCGAAACAGTCGTTCCGAAGCTTTGCGAGATCCCGAAGCGCAGATGTGTCGAAACACTGATCCGAAGCGTGATTCGAAACACCCATGTCACGTGACTATGACCAAACGAAGCCTCGAAGTGTTTCACTAAAGGTGTGTTCGACATCGGCTGCGGCTGGATGCAACCGATCGGCGAGAGTAGCCGCGTGCAGGCGGGGAGGAGCTGCAAACGGAGACGTGAGTCGGACACTTTCTGGTTCCCGTAGTGACTGCTCACGTGGTATTTGCATACTTTACCACAGCTGAAGTGAAATAAATGCAATATTTGACAAATAATACACAGATTTTTCAGATACATTTTTATTCAATACTTTATGTAGGCTACTGCTTCATACAGCGTCTGTTTGAACAAGAATAAAGTTCAACATAAGCTGTTATAAATGAAGTGGAGTCTACGTTTTTTAATCTGTTTTATTTGATAAACATGACACAATATAACATGACAACGACATGAAAAGAGTGTTTACTGTTATAATAAACTGATTTGAGAGCTTTAGAAGAACTAAAGGTGTTCGAATAAACACGAAACACACGTGATCGTTGTCATGCAGTGAATCCGGCCAATCGTGGAACAGCTGTGTCGTCATCCGCCCTCGTGCAGCCCAATGCAGCCGCTCTTGAGAAACTGCGCTGGCTGAGTTCTCCGGCTACTCTCGAATTGCCCTCGCGGTACTTTGATGGCATACGTCACAGTCACGTGGCGTCGGCACTGCATCAAGTCGGACAAAATTTCTAACCGGCATGTACTGCTTCAAGTCAGCCGCCGATCGGTCTGCGCAGAGCTGCATGAAGTCGAACAAGCCTTAAGTGTTTCATCAGGGGCACGTTCAAGTTCAAAACGGTGCGCAACGTTTTGCTACGGTTTCCGGGTTGAACGTCATGTTTCCTGGAAACGGCGTGCACCGGTGTGCAACAGGGTTTGAGATACGTTTTCTCTTGTTTGGTGGGTGTGTCAGAACTGCAGTCCAATCAGCAGCAACATGTATATAAAGCACGCGGTATTAAAGTGAACTGAACTCGCACAATGGGTTCGGAAAGTAATTTACAAATGTGTTCGATGCAGCTCGGTATACGCAACAACTGAGGATATTAGAAGACATGTTTGTCGTAAGTTTTATTGTAAAAATATAGAATATCAACATAATGATGTAGTTGTTTATATTTTTAGCTTCATTGCAGGTGTATGACATTTGGTATAGAAATAAACAATGGTAATTAAGTGCTTTTCCTAAAAATGAGAAAGTATTAAAACAGTATGAACTACAAATAAAGTCAGTATGTGAGGCTAAATAGATGTGTTTTAGTCTGAATTAGGTAAGATGTGTGCTTCCATTTCAGTTTCAGAAATCACTCGATTGGGATGTTCTCTTTTGTTCTGGGCGGCAAGTGCAGTAACATCGGGCGTATTTTGCATTATTAAACACATATTTATACCGACTTCATCAGGCTCCGAAAATTCTTCACAAAGAACACAAAGAATGGCCTTCTCAGCTGCCATAGTTGCAACTCTTGCGTCATCAGAACTATGGGTGCTTCTCAATATCCCTCCTCGTCTCCTCGCTCCTCCGTCCTCCATCCTATGACCCGGAAACCGATCGTGCTCAGCCATCTTGAAGGACATCTCAATTCTCTAATTGCACCGCGAGGAGTCGAGGATCGAGGAGTTAGGATGCTTCCTGAGGAGTCATGAGCGAGGATACACAGGTGTATCCTATGCGGAAGAGTTTTATCGACTTAAACGTGACGCACGTCTAAATTCTCCTCCCCCTTCGCATCGGTCACAATCATTTTAATTTATACTTTACCTTTGCAGTTTATATAAACCACACATCTCACATATTTCAACAGGGTATCTTGCTTTATTATTATTTATTATGAATTTCTTAAACAAACTTCAACAACATAAGGGCAGATCCTTTGAGCGCTGCTGATAACGCGATGAAGTGACGCTCGAGTGATCAAGGATTCCAATGTATAAAAAAAGTTACATTCGAATCCTCCATCCTCTAGTCTTTTCCTTGCAGCCTTCCCTCACATCCTACAGGGGGTGGAGCTGAGACGCGAGGAAAGGAAGCGAGGAAAGGAAACGAGGATAAACAAATAAGAAATGAGAAGCACCCAGTGTGTTCAACGCATCACCGTTTCTGTTTAAAAAACGTTGTGCAACGTTTTGTCGGGGCTGAACGCAGCCCTGGTGTGGTCCGCCGAATCAGCGTTTGATTGGAACGGTCGGGAACAGACCACACAATCGCACATCTGTATAAAAGTGAAATAAACGCATTTTGACCTCGTGGGTTTTTGTGAGAGGATTTTTTCAAAGGCTGGAGAAATTATCTGTAAAAAAAGAAGTAGGCTAAGTCCTTCCACAGCAGATAAATTAATATTTTTGAATAAAAATCTCTAAAAAAGTGAGACATTGTGGCTTGATTTCTTTTATTAATATTAATTTTTCATGACCAAAATAACATTATGCACAGTGAGGAGCCTATAGGTTACAAGCTTCACATATTAGAACATTATAATAATAAAAAAACAACACATTTTTTTAATGGCTCGTCAAGGTTGTTTCAGATCAACACCTGCAAGTGACCACTAGGTGTCACCATTGAGACGGGTGTCGGATTGATTCGAAGCCTCGAAACAATATGGCACATTTGGTTCAACTGTTTCATTGGTTCACGAGGCCTCGATTTTGCCATCACTACCTACAGTGGTCCACGTCTGTCGTCTTGGTTACTATCAGGCGGCTCTGGTTCATAGCTCTGGTTACCATGGCAGCACGAGCGGAAACCAGGGGCACGTTCAAGTTCAAAACGGTGTGCAACGTTTTGCTACGGTTTCCGGGTTGGACGTCATGTTTCCTGGAAACGGCGTGCACCGGTGTGCAACGGGGTTTGAGATGCGTTTTCTCTTGTTTGGTGGGTGTGTCAGAACTGCAGTCCAATCAGCAGCAACATGTATATAAAGCACACGGTATTAAAGTGAACTCGCACAATGGGTTCAAGGAAAGTAATTTACAAATGTCTTCGATGCAGCTCGGTATACACAACAACTGAGGATATTAGAAGACATGTTTGTTTTATTGTAAAAATATAGGTTATCAACATAATGATGTAGTTGCTTATATCTTTAGCTTCATTGCAAGTGTATGACATTTGGTATAGAAATAAACAATGGTAATTAAGTGCTTTTCCTAAAAAGGAGAAAGAAAATACAGGGTATTAAAACAGTATGAACTACAAATAAAGTCAGTATGTGAGGCTAAATAGATGCGTTTTAGTCTGAATTAGGTAAGATGTGTGCTTCCATTTCAGTTTCAGCAATCCCTTCACTCGATTGGGATGTTCTCTTTTGTTCTGGGCGGCAAGTACAGTAACTGTAACATCGGGCATATTTTGTAGTATTAAACACATATTTATACCGACTTCACCAGGCTCCGAAAATTCTTCACAAAGAACACAAAGAATGGCCTTCTCAGCTGCCATAGTTGCAACTCTTGCGTCATCAGAACAGTGTGTTCAACGCATCACCGTTTCTGTTTAAAAAACGTTGTGCAACGTTTTGTCGGGGCTGAACGCAGCCCAGGAACAACGCGGATATGACGCCACTGACTGCAACAAAACGGAAATAAAGAAACGTGCCGTGTCTTCGAATTAAATTAAAATTTCTCCTGGTTTGAAAGTTGTTGGAAACAGTCGGGATAATGTAAGTACACAACTATAAAAAATATATAACAGAGATATAGTGATTTTTGCTATTTTTAAAGCAAAAAAGTTACATATTGTGCCTTCAACCAACTGTTTCCTAATTGTGTCCTCTTTTGGAAGGCTAAACAAAGCAGTTTGGCTTTCGCAACGAAAAACACAGTGTCTCCACGACATGGCGGCGCCGGCGGCAACAATAATACAGCGAAAATAAAAGTTACGCTTCTTTCATTGCGTATATATTTATATATGGGGAGGCTGCAGACCTGAGGGTTGTTCCATAAAACAAGATTAGAATACAAGCCAGGCTTATTTTGGTAAGTCAGACTTATTGTTGGTGGATTCTGTTTCATAAAGCAAATATAGTTAAAATAGTTCAAACTCAGTTACCCTGGCAACTTATGCTGGGAAACTAGCCTGGTCCAGGGCAGGCTAACTGTCAGGCTAAGCCTCAGCTGTTACACAGATCCTCTAACACTGACCAATAGGAACACAATGATATTACCACTGACACTCTCTCATACCATTATTGGACTTTATTAACCACTATTAGTCCAAAAATAAATACACAGTATACAGAAAATAAACTTAAATAAGGCTACAATGATAAATTAGACTGTATATATATATATATATATATATATATCTACACAATCTAAAAAAAGTTAAAAATTAAAAATAAATAATTACAAAACCACAGTATAAATTTTAACTGGTAAGATGAATCTGAGCTTAGTAATTGGCAGTATATTAGCCTACATTTGATTTACCCCATTACAATAGTCCCTTTACAGTTATTGCTACAGTTATTACAGTTGATGTCCAAATAACAAATATTTTAGCATATATATATATATATATATATATATATTATGTACTTTATTGTGGCTTTCAATTCAAACACATTTAACACAATTATACAAATGGACAGTTCCTTTAAAGACATCATATTTTCCCCCAATAAATATTCATTTATTATTTATTTATATATTTATATATTATATATTTTTCTTTTGTGATAATACCCACCAACACATAGCCTAAAAAACACATGATTAGAACAATAACCAAAAAGTACATAGTTAGACACTTTTACATATGATTTAAGGGGGAAAAGACAAAAAAACAATAAATAAATATTAATAAAAATGTAACATTCACATATTTATATCAAACTCTTATAATGACACATAATTCCTAATAGTTATTCAAGTAATATTATTTGAATATCAAATATTCAATATTAAGTCAATAAATAAAATAACAAATAACTAGAAATAAAAGGGAGGGAGGGTTATATAAAAATGTAGTTAATGTAGGCTAATATATATTCCTTTATTTTATGGAATATTCTTTGATTTTAGAGTTGCACATATCTTTTCAAAATGTATACATTTGCTCTTAATTTCATGTTATCCTCTCCATAGTGTACTTTAGAAATTACATCTACTCATTTAAAACTGGGGATTCTTGCTTTCTCCAAAAAATTATTGCATTAAAAGCTGTAATTCTCAGCATTCTAAATAAGTATACATCATCTTTATTAAGTAGCATAGGTCATATACCCAAAACTATATTTTGTATCTTTATATATTTAGTTTCTTAAAATAAACTTCCCTGAATTAGGCTACTTCTGTTCACTGAAGTAGCCTACTTCTGTTCGCTAGAAGTTCACTGCAACTTATCCAACATCCTAAAGATAAATTATTATAATTAAAAGATATTTCTAGTGTTATAAAATATCGCATATTAATTTTCCAAGCAAAATGTATATTTCAGTCAGAATTATTGCGCTCCTATTTGGCGCGCATGCGCGCAGCAGCGCTCGTTCAATATGAAGATTAGCAGCAAAATGGATACATTTGCATGACTTTCTAACATTTACAGATGGAGGATATAACTGTAAAATGTAAGTTTTGCACTGAGGGGGAAAAAACACATAGCCAATCACAAACGCATAAAACAGCACAAAATATACGCTGTTTGATGGTGGATCGATTTGATCCACGATCGACCTCTAGGGCTGCTTCAAAAACGCGTGCACACGCAATTATCTAGACTTGATAAACCTGGATCAAATTAGTGAGATTGCGTGAACTTCAATTACCTTTTATGGAACCACTTTAGCCCCAACTTATTTGTTAGGCTCATTCAAGTCCGGTTTTGGAGTTTAATCCCCGCTTTTCTAAGCGTCTTTTATGGAACAACCCTCTGGAGCCCAGAAGATATACGGCCCAGGCAGTTTTACGCCCCTGTTGTTCCTGATGCTTTCAGTAGGGGGATATACTGCGAAATAACATCATTAAATCGACGCTTGAAACGTACACATTAATAACCATACCGTCCATAGACTTTGACCAATTTTGTTTTTTTTTTTGTTAATTTAAATATAAACGTTACAGTGTAGATCTTTACTATGGATTAAAATATCTGTAGATATTCAGTTGGGCTTCACTCTTCACTCAGCCTACAGAAGACTATTTGTTTTGTGAATTAAAAAATTAATAATACACATAGTTGGATCAGATGACAAGTAATGATATATGACCTACTGTAGAATAGTTATATTCACCGTAGGTTATACAGGAAACTGAGGGAAATATGAGATATGTTGGGTGACGTCACTTCTTGATGACGTTCAAAGTATTGTCAAACAAAACTTTCAAGAGAATATACATTTTTAACGTTAGTCATTGTCTAGGACATCTCTCCTCTAGCTAACTTCCCTGTTCATGCTTCTCTCTCCTCCACTCCCCACACCCCCCTTCATGTGCACGCACACTAAGCCCCCAACCCCAAATCATTCTTGTCTGGAACACTGTTTGTTATGTTTCGTGGTCCAGGCTGGGCCAGTATGTTTTTCTTGCCATTTGTGGAGCCTGGGCTGTCTACAGAGACTGCGTTTTTTTACAGTGTGTTCAGGGGACAGGCACTTAGCGGATAGTGAGGAGATGTTTGCTGTATGTGACAAAAAAATGTTTGGCCTAAAAAACGCATGACATCGCTTTGAGCTCCTTTAACATACCTCAATTCGTGTCGCTGTACAGCCTCCCCCTACTGGACGCATCAGGAACAACAGGGGTGTAAAACTGCCTGGGGCGTATCTACCGGCTTTGGTCTGCAGCCTCCCCCTACTCAAACATTTGGGCGGTGTTATGAAACTCTGCCCCCACACACTGACGTAGATTTGTCGGGGCGTGTTTAAACGAATCGTTTTAGGAAGGCGTGCCTGAGCCTTAACTTTTATAAAGAATATATATTTAGGTTTGACACTGAGCTTTGTAACTCTGCAGATCTTATACTTGCACTAACAGCTACATAACACACTAAAGAAAAAGGAAAACAAGAAAATCGCATCATATCACCCCTTTAAAAAACAAAAAAGCGCTGTCATAATTACAGAAGAAATATTGAAAATATTGGACAAAGGTTGTGAAGTCAAAAAGAACCATGGGCTATAATATATATAGACATATTAATATACATACATACATATATGTACACACACACACACACACACACACACACACATATATATATATATACAGAGAGGCTATACAATCTCACTAAAGTGAGTACACCCCTCACATTTCAGCAAACATTTTAGTATATCTTCTCAAGGGACAATACTATAGAAATTAAACTTGGATATATTTTAGAGTAGTCAAAGTGTTGCTTGTATAGCAATATATATTTACTGTCCTCTGAAAATAATTCAACATACAGACATTATTGTCAAAATAGCTGGCAACAAAAGTGAGTACAGCCTAAGTGAACATGTCAAAACTGTGTCCAAAGTGTCAATATTTTGTGTCAGCACCACTGTTATCTATAGCACTGCCTAGCACTCCTATGGAATTCACCAGAGCTGCACAGGTTGTTGCTGGGACCCTCTTCCACTCCTCCACAATGACATCACGGAGCTGCTGGATGTTAGACACATGGTGCTTCTCCACCTTCCACTTGAGGACGCCCCACAGGGGCTCAATAAGGTTCAGGTCTGGAGACATACAGTACTTGGCCACTCCATCACCTTCACCTTCAGCTTCCTCAGCAAGGCAGTTGTCATCTTGGCGGTGTGTTTGGGGTCGTTATCATGCCGTTCGGCACAGTTTCTGAAGGGAGGGCATCATGTTCTGCTTCAGAATGTCGCAGTACATGTTGGAATCCATGTTTTCCTCAATGCATACATAAATACATACATACACACACACACACATATATATATATATATGAAGAGTTCAGATGCAAAAGCCTCTAAGTGCCATCTGAAATTTTCTTCTAGAATGATCATTTTTATAAAGCTTGTATATTTAAGTTAAGTAATTTCACTTAAATGACAATTAATAGGTAATTTGCATTGCCATTTAAGTGAAATTGTTGAACTTAAATATACAAGCTTGATAAAAATGATCATTCTAGAAGAAAATTTCAGATGGTACTTAGAGGCTTTTGCATCTGAACTCTTCATATATATATATATATAGACCCTTTCCAAAAAATTAGAATATCATGGAAAAGTTTATTTATTTCCATAATTCCATTCAAAACGTTAAACTTCCATAGATTATAGATTCAGGGCCCACAACTTAAACGATTTTGAGTATTTAGTTGTTTATTTGTACATAATTTGGGCTTCCAGCTCATAAAACCCACGAAAACAGGATTTCAAAAAATTAGAATATTACATGAAATCACACAGTAATTACACAGTGATACCATGGTCATTGAACCAGGTTTTGGTTCTTTTGGCAGTGTGGGCAGGTGCAAATCCTGCTGGAAAATGAAGGAAGCATGAAGTGCTCTGAAAATGTCCTGGTAGACGGCTGCGTTGACTCTGGATTTAATAAAGCACAGTGGACCAAAGTCCTCTTTTCTGATGAGAGCAAATTTTGCATCTCATTTGGAAACCAAGGTCCCAGAGTCTGGAGGAAGAATGGAGAGGCACACAATCCAAGATGCTTGAAGTCCAGTGTGAAGTTTCCACAGTCTGTGTTGGTTTGGGGAGCCATGTCATCGGCTGGTGTTGGTCCACTGTGCTGTCCACTCAACGCAGCCGTCTACCAAGACATTTTCAGAGCACTTCATGCTTCCTTCAGCAGACAAGCTTTATGGAGATGCTGACTTCATTTTCCAGCAGGATTTGCACCTGCCCACACTGCCAAAAGAACCAAAACCTGGTTCAATGACCATGGTATCACTGTGTAATTACTGTGTGATTTCATGTAATATTCTAATTTTTTTAAATCCTGTTTTCGTGGGTTTTATGAGCTGGAAACCCAAATTGTACAAATGTACAAATAAACAACTAAATACTTGAAATCGTTTAAGTTGTGGGCCCTGAATCTATAATCTATGGAAGTTTAACGTTTTGAATGGAATTATGGAAATAAATAAACTTTTCCATGATATTATATATATATATATATATATATATATACACACACACACACTAGTATACTATTATACATAATGTTCAATATAATGGCTGTACATTGCTAAAAATGGTATTGCCATCTATAGTTCCACGAAGAACCTTTAGCATCCATGGAATCTTTTCAGTGCACAAAAGATTATTTATAGTGGAAAATATTTAGATTATTATTGTTCTTTACACCAATAATAATAAAAATGGCTCTTTTAAGAACTGATTACTGAAAAGTTCTTTGGGGAACTCAAAATGGTTCTTGTTTGTCATCACTGCAAATCCCTCCCCTTTTGGAACTTTTGGAAATGTATGTCCCAACTTTTTGATAAATTGTTTCCTCTAAAATGTATATGCCTATTAGCTGGACCAGCCTGAAAATGACTGCAAGTGATTTGAGCATAAGAAAAGTATGATATTTTATCTTGTTGAAATGAAATCATGAAAAACACTTTTTGGACATTTCAGTCTTTGCCCGTTTAATTAAGCAGAAGTTTTCCTTGCAGATGAAAGTAAGCTGTTAGGGAGGTGCCTACAGGTCATCAGTCATTGCAGATCATATGTTATGAAATTAGCATGACATTCATTCATCACTCCCATTGCGAGAGTTTTAATAATGGTATCCATTACAATGTTTCCTATGAAAAAATAAACACTCAGACACAGAGTGTAGGCGTTTGTGCAGCGCCCCTGCTGGAGTGCATTGGTAATAACTTTATTGCAAAAATACAAGTTCACTCAACCTCAAGCATTTACAAATGAGTCCCGAAATGGAAAACCCTTGAAATGCCATTTCATCTTTGAGAAATCCACCTCTCGCTGGCTACAACTCGCATTCAAAGGCTGTTAACTGTACAGACATTAATAAGTAAAGATTCAACAATTCAGCAGAAAATCATTTTCTTCCTCAGTATATAGGAAAAGAAAAGAAGAAAAAATATTTGATTTTGTCCCAGTCTGACTCTTTGCTGGTAGATCAGGAGAGAGCATTTTGCATAGCATACTCATACACCATCTTTGCTACATTCTCAAACATCCTTTAAACAAAAGGAAAGATGAATAAATGAAAAAAAAAAAAAAACATATCTTTGTGTTAGAGCCAATCTTTGGTTAAGACAAAGTTAAATAAGATCTATTTCTCTTTAAGTTATATATTTTATAATTAATTTTATTTTAGCGCTCAAAGGCATATCACAGCACAATATGATTAGAATGAAAAGTTAAATACTGCATTAATCATATTATATTGTGATCCGACATCTGTTGGTCAGTATTAGATTTTCATTAATATATCTCACAAATCTTATGTTTATTTGAATAACAGTATGAAAGCATTCCTTGCACAAGGCCACTCATATACTGTCCAAATTTCAGTCTAGTGAAGCTTTGCATATAAGCTTCATGTACGCTATCAGGGCCAAACATTCTTCAGCTGTGTTGCTTTAAAGTATAATCTAGAAACAATGTAGATTCTACAAAATCGAAACCCTCAACTATTACAGGCCTGAAGATCCATCATGTGCCAGCAGACTCATAACTGTGGTTTCAGTGACACTGCAAGTTAAAATAAAAATCGAATCAAGTAAAATAAACAATAAAAAGGAAGCTTAACTTGGCATATCTCCCTGTATAAACGGGAGAACTGTCAATGGAATTAAAATAGCAGAATTTCTCCAGCTTTACACTTCTGAAGTGTACTATACTTGTCTTAATGCAGATAATAATTATTACCACTAGAATTGATTAACATTCCATAACGTCATTACGTAGTTTCTCCATTCCTCTGTATATTTCTTAGGATGTCATAGTTTTTTTATTAACAATAAATTTATTTATTAGTGTATGTTCAGTCAAACATGTACACAGTCTTTGCCTGTAACACGAGACACAAAACAGCTGTGTGCTACAGGGAATGCCCGTATCAGAGAAGTAGGAGGAAAAAGGTTAGAAGAGACAGTCTCGTTCCGTTCTCCACGCCAGGGCCGCAGATTTACATGCCTGCTCCGACAAAAAGCACCAGAGCTGAGAGATGACACCGTACAAAACATCTCTATTCACTTAGTACAGGATAAAGTACTTAGCATCTACATGACAATAACCCACCCGCTACCAAAAAAAATTTGCAGGAGAGTTGGGAAAAATAGTTCCGCAAAGCAACAACGATTTCCGGGACATTGGTTTGCAGAGGATTTGCATCGTGGGACAGGCGAGGAGGAAGGGTAAAGTGTGTTTTTTCATACACTACTGGTCAAAAGTTTGGATTTTTTTGTTTTTTTAGGTTTTTGAAAGAAGTCTCTTATACTCACCAAGGTTGCGTTTATTTTGATAAAAACTAGTAAAACAGTAATAATTGGGAAATATTATTGCAATTTACTGTTTTCTAAAAATACATTTTAAAAAGTTATTTATTCATGTGATGGCAAAGCTGAATTTTCAGCAGCCATAATTCCAGTCTTCAGTGTCATTCTAATATGCTAATTTGGTACTCGAGAAACAAAGTAGCACAACCGTTTTCAACATTGACAAGAAATGTTTCTGGAGCAGCAAATCAGCATATTAGAATGATTTATGAAGGATCATGTGACACTGAAGACTGGAGTAATAATGCTGAAAATTCAGCTTTATTTTAAATTGTAATAATTTTTCACAAGATTACAGTTTTTACTGTATTTTTGACCAAATAAATACGGCCTTACCGAGCATAAGAGATGTCTTTCAAACATTAAAAAAAAATCCTAATTATTCCAAACTTTTTACCGGTACTGTAAAAGTCAAAGAGGGCAGAGTTACAATAAGCCCCTCCCCTTTTACTACCCAACACATGCACACACGCATACACACAAACACACATTTACTGTTTAGTGCAGCATGGAGGTACAGTATGATTCTCCTCTGCAGTTAATTGAACATTTTAGTTAATTAAGTTAAGTGCTCTGGGTTGGATGGCTCACTGCGGGGGGTCCGGGTCTGGACCCCACGCTCCTAACATTGCATGCTGCAGGTCTGACCATAGGTTAGTCATACACACACACACACCTGAGCCCCAAAGCATCACACCATACCAGTGCTCGTGAAAAAAAATAAAATAAATTGGTTTCTGTGGCTCTTTCCAGCATGCTGTGGATCGAGTTTTGGGGGCTTTTGCATGGAAAGATTTACCGACTAGAGCAGGGTAATGGAAGAACATCACCCCAGGACCAATACAGAGTGCAGGGTGACTGAGGATGGCATCAGGTCTCGGGAAGTGCTCCTTCCAGTTCTCCAAGAAACTGTGAAGAGAATGGGATTGGTGTGCAGAAAGGTTGCCCAGAGGAAGAAATACATCTGTGGAAACCTTCCAGGGCTGGAGGACATGGTTGCATCCAAAGCCAATTGGTTGGGACACCTCAGTGCTGGACCGTAGTGCTTCCCCCTGGAGACAGTTTGACGCCCGTCAAACACAGCCAGAAGCTTGGAGAACCTCTGGAGACGTCCTGCAGTGGGGTAGGATGGAGTGTGAAGGACAGGATCCAGACCAATCAAAGAAAAAAAAAGCAACAACAAAAGAGGAGCTCCTTCAACAGCAGTAAGGAAACGAAAATGAAGCAAATGCAGAATGTTTAGCAGGGTGGCCACTGGAGCCTGGACTCAAATGCAATGCAATGGCAGAAACATGAATGCGGAACAAGCGGGAAATGGCCCTTTGAATGGAGGAGGTGGTCATGGAAATGGAAAACGAGAGTTAGCTTTACCTGGGGCCTCTCTGCAAGGCCCAGGCTGCTGAGACAGAGGTGAAGATGATGGAAGGAGATGAAGATAGCTGGGCTGGAGCAGATGGAGGTCTGAATGAGACAATGGAAACTGAAGGCAACTAGGTGAGTACATGGAGCTGTGATATGGCGAAACCCCGGAGTCCCCCAGCTAGGTACACACACAAAACACACAGACATTGATATGCACAAGGCCGAGAAATCACACAAGTGCATTCAGTCAAAAGAGAGAAAAAGAGGAAAAGAGAGGGGTAAGATGGGGAGAGAGGAAAAGATGGGGAGCACAAAAGTAAGGCATGAAAAGAATCAGGGGCCTCATTTATAAAATGCACATAAGATCAGATCTGATCCCAAGTCAAAAATGAGGAACAAATTGAGATTTATTAAAGGGATAGTTCACCCAAAAATGAGCACTCTGTCATCATTTACTCACTCTCTTATGGTGTCAAACCTGTATGACTTTCTTTCTTTCTTCCTTCTCTGGAATAAAAGAAGATATTTTGAAAAATGCATGTTTTTTTTATTTATTTTTTATTTGTCCATACAATGTTTTGTCACTGACTTTCATTTTAAGGACAAAAACAGTTAATTCTTCAAAATATCTTCACTTGTGTTCCACAGACGGAAGAAAGTAATACAGGTTTGGAATGACGAGAGGGTGAGTAAATGATGTCTGAATTTCCATTTTTCGGTGAACAATACTTTTAAAAGCAGAAACTGATGTGAAAATGTTCTTACACGAACAGCAAGTGAAAAGCAGCTGTACAAGCTATTTTTGTGCTCATGCACTGGTATGCCAGTGCACGCTGACATGATTTTATAATGACTTTCAGTGATGCAAGTGCGATGAGTGAATAAATGAATGAAATGAGTAACCACTTGTATATGCTATCTTAATATTTAATATGCAATATCAATATTCAATATCAATCCACATTCTGGCCGTACTACATACTGTATATATTTCAGATATCTTATTAAAATCTTATTTTATCTTTGTTTTTTACAAACCTGAAAAATAACATAACATTAAAAAATCAACATAATTTTGTATAAAATAAATAAATAACTGCAAGAATTCTACATTCATAAAAAAGGTAATGTTGAGGGTTTGAATGACAAGGAATTATTTAATTAAATTATTAAGAATGAAACATAATAAATGGCAAAAGTTGGGGCTGGAGAGTAGTAAAAAAAGAAGTCCTATTTATTTAGAACATAATCATGCATACGGAAATTCTCTAATAGCTGTACACTCTTTGGGAGCGAGTAAACCTCTTTTCAGAATTAAGGTTTAAAGAGAACATGGCTTTAAAAATAATGTGCATGTAAATGTGATGAATTAATTAATCTAAAATTAATAATAAAAATGTATCACTGACAGGATAATGAACTGAATATGTAGATACACAGTATTGGCAGAAAACTAGGATGTAGTAAGGTGGACCTAATAAACCAAGTTTGATTAATTACTTCTTTCATATGCGCTCATTCATGTACATAAAATTTAAAAATGATTAATAGAGCATTAATCATTAATAATGGATAATAGTGTATACAAATGTATAAATATTTGGGAAGATGATTACATGCATGTCTTTATAAATGGGACACCAGGCCTCTTTTCAAATGTAGTGAAGTTACAGCATATGGACACAGGATGGCAGTATGACTCAGTAAGACAATGAGAAGTTTTGCATATGTTTGTGATTGCCTTCAATGTGTTGGTGCACATGAATGTCATGTGACAATCCAGTTATGCATTCATATATTTCCAGGCATACAATACATATTAGAAATGAAAGAATGCCAAAACAACACACTATGTATACCAAGAAGTATGTAAAAATATGAAGTGTACATAAAATAGCCTGAAGCTCAGCAGTGATCGGCAAGGGTAAGGCAGCACACATTTATCAGGCTAAAGTGGCAGTAGCTGCATGTTAGCAATCTCCTGCATAGGTGACAGCGCTCTTATCAGGTTTCTAGGGCAGATATTTGATCCCTCACCCTCCTTTGGCCCCTCTACCAAACTCTTGCCAATCACTAGCCCAACTATTTCACTCACAGATTACATAAGCCAGTCAGAGTTCCTTTTAGTCTTATTCATGCGTGGGATACTTACGAAGCTTCGGGAGACAGCAAGTCGGTTTTGGCGTCTCCCTATCACAGTTCCACTCAGACTGCGAGCAATACGGCGCAGGTGATCTGCATCATACTGGTCTTCCTCTCCTGACCGCAGCTCTTGATGGGCCACTGACAGGGACTACAGACAACAAAGAGTTACTGCAGCAAAAAAGAAAGTCTGGATGAAACCAGACACAACACCCAAACAAAATCAACACGTGCTAACAGATCGTGTGCTGTATGAAAAACAGACTCTGATGTGGAGAGAAACCAGACAACAAAAACAAAACGAAGATACAGCAATCCCTCATTAAAGAAGCAGCAAATAATAAACACACAAAATAAGTAAAGGAAACCTAGATTATTTACACTAATGTTGGGTAGCATCTAATGTAGCCCACATACTACACGATTTTAGCCCTTCATTTTTGCACTTATCGTAAGTTGAAATCTGAAATCTGAAGCAAATGGGGAAATGTTCCGATGCGTTGCAGATGCCAGAGCACATTAAATATCTAGACCTGTCTACGATCTAAGTCCTGCAGTGTTTTGATTGGAACTGACATCAGTGGCCAGAGATAGTTGTGTAGTTAAAAAAGAACAGGTTGTCCAAATAAAGGAAAAATGCACAGTAATTTCAAAAATATTATAAAGTATGGGCGGTAGGAGGATGGGAAAGAGAATATCCATAATTTGAAAAATTTATCTTGGTCAGAGTTTCGCAATTAGATCTTCAGACACCTCATTTCTTACCATGTTTGTGTATCCAGTAGGGCTGCTACAACCTGGTGGTCCATAAGCGGTTCTCTCGAGCTCAGCCGTGGGGGTTCGAGAACGTCCAACTCCGGTGAGTAGCTTTCGTGCAGCAGGAGATACTGTGCGAGAAAATCAAGGCAGAGTCAGTGGTTAAAATTACCACAGCTGTACAACCTTTTGACGATTGCTTCTAAAATCTCTGTGAAGTTCAATTTCTAAAGGGGATTTACAAAACGTTTATCCATTAAAGATGGGACACTGCCCACTTTATTTGGACCAACTTGCTCCTCAGGATCACAACCTGTAAGTATGTTTAATTATTAGTTTTGTGTTTTATATTGTGTAGGTCTCCGGTTTACGCACGTTATTACTGTCTTACTGAAATAGTTCTGCTAATAAGCTTTGGACCAACTATTACAGTACCTAAAATTGCATCCATTAATCCAGATTGTCTGTTGTTGTTACTTTGAGTAATGATAAAGGATGGAGCAAGATTTGTTTTACAAATTTTAATGTTACATCAGTCATTCACTGGAACATAGGTGAGTTGGCTGTGTATATATATAGGCCTCCTCTCGTACTGATTAGATAGGCAATTTGAACGTGTTCCTCACGAACTTTGTTAATAAAACATTAAAAAAGACTGGACTTCGCCCACCAAAAAAAACACCAAGACAATCTAAGACAATCTAATTTACCTTGTCTCCCAACAGCAGGTGAGCTGGTACCACACAGGGCTCGGCCAGGACCCGGGCCAGCCTGGAGACTAGCCTGGTAGAGTGAGTCCAATTCAGAGAGTTCCTGGTCCTCTGCCGCTGTGGGTTCCAGCTCCATGCTTTGGAAGTTTGAGTGCTTAGAGATGTTCTTCTTCCTGGTGCTAATGGGACTGTGAGGAGCAAGGTGTCTTCCAGGTGTGTGTTGATAGAGAGCGGTTCCTGTCCGCTGGTTCTGGTCAGGTGGTGTGTCGTAGGGGGTGACGACAGCATCAGGGCGGTCTAGGCTCCAAGAGGACCAATGACGGGTAGCAACAGGAGGGGTCAGTTTGGTGCATGGCTGGGAAGATGCAGACAGGGGCTGCCATATGGGGGCTCGTCGGGGCATTGCCCCCTTCTCCTCAACAGGGGCAGGTGGTGGACTGGTGGCCCTGCTGGATTGGGGTATCCGGTCTAGACAATCTGCAGTGCCCTGCCACAAAGGAGGATTTGGAGATTGAGAGAATGAAGCTTGAGGGTGCTGACAGCTGGAGATCTCTTCGTCCTCTCCCAAAACACCCCAGAAGTCAAGGGGCAAAGAAGGTAGAGATATGGCCAGGTGCTTGCGTATGGGCATGATCCGAATGCCTGATGCTTGGAGAACATCTGATAACCTGATGCCACCCCATTCCTCCTTATTCTGGGTTGACCAACTGCTACGTTCATCTGGCTCTTGGGGTTGCGCCTGAGAAGAGGCAGGCCGAGGGTTGAGCGATGGGTGGCTAGAGGACTGAGATGGGGAGTTTGTACAAGAGGAGGGTGATTTCATGTGTTGAGGAGAGGGTGGGCCAAGCACAGAAAACTGATTGGTCTCCCAGACCTCTTCCTGATTGTCTGTCAACAATACTTGGTCCGGGCCAGGGTGTTCACTGCAGAGGAAAGAAGAGTGAGAGAAGGATACTGGTAAGACACTGGCTGAAAAAAAAAATGAGCATGGTTATTATGTGAAATCAGTAGTCATGTTCAACATTATCACTCAATTAATGTCACTAATTAAATTATTGGCACAATTAATTTCATTAATGGCATAATTAAAATACATTAATTAAATTAATTACATTTTTAAAATAATTAAAGGCATTTATTTAAATTAACCATGTTTAATGTTACATTTTGTACTTAAAACATTAAGGGTTGAAATTACTTATTACTTATTGTTTACTAAAATTATTTAAAATGGTTTTCTTAGTTGAAATAAAGCTAATAAAATAAATTACATGAAAAACTAGCTGTCAAGGAAAGCTTTTTTTAGTTTTTGTTTGAGCAATAATAAATTACTAAAACTGAAATAAAAACATTTTAAAAAGACAAAAACTACTGAAAAATATATAAATAGATATAAATATATAATATATAAATATAAAAAAATATAAAATATAAATATAAAAAAGTATATAAATAATACTAAGGTAACACTGATTAACACTTTTGTATTATGTGAGATGAAATGGTTGTTTTTGTCAGTAAATCACCCTACATTATGCTGAAGGACATAACTTTTTACCCCTTGATTTCCTTGTGCATAAAATGTGCACTGTGCATGTGCTAAAAGGTTTAACTTTTTATAGATACAGTCAAACATAAAATTCACATACACATCTGATATATATTTTATACTACTAGGAGTATGCACTATGTATTCAGTCACAGAGGCAAACAAACATAAAATAAGAACCCCTGAGTTATAACTCTTCTATAAGAACAATTGGTGTTAGGAATATTTGTAAAATTGAACCTCAAAGTGAAATACAAAACAATACTCATTCATTCACATCAAAATATTCATTTATGTCAATGTTCATCCCTACCTGAAAATGGCTTTGTTGCATGAAACCCATTCTAATACATTTTCGAACTAAAAAAATCACGATGCTTCCAAGGACCAAATTCAAGGAGACCTGTGTCCTTCACACCAGTATTCATGAGCCACTTCTCATAGAATGCATACACACACACAGTCCCCATGTGCCTTCCACAGCTGACGCACTACGCGACCTTGACATCATTTTCATAGTCGTCATATAAACCAGAGTTACAACAGCCATAAATACGCCCAAAAGATCCCCAGAAGTGGAGAGCGCGGGAATGAGAGTTGGCTTTGCTCCAGAAGGGAAACCTGCTCGCTCTAATACCAGTAAAACGCCTTTGAAATATTTAAACACACAATTCTCAGGATTTTTAATCCGTTGTGCAGTTGCTGAATCTGACACTGTTAACATTCATGGTGTCTCACAGTCTAATATATTAGTAAGACAAGCCTGCTTTTGAAGCTGGGTATGACAAGAATCGATGGGTCTTAAGACAAGGTCTTAAGAATGCAAGCCTAGACACCCCTTTTATCCCTTAGATTGTTTTTGTTTTTCTTACTTACTCCCAAGGCTCCATTAATAAGGCAAATACCCCTTCATTAGCATTAAACCAGAAATGTGTTTTTAACTTAATTATTTATATTTATAAATAGACCATTATTATAATTACTCAGATGCAACCTTAAAAATATCAATACCATGGGAGAAAAAAAATTCTAAGTAGCTTAATCTCAAATTTAAATGTTTGGAGAAACTACAGAATCTTATTTTAAAACAATATTACGTTTTTTAAGGTTGGTTTGATTATGAGAGGCGGGACTGAAAAAGTAAAGATTGTTTAATTGCTGTGGAGAAACAATATGAGTAAAGTACACGGTATATAATATTGTAATAAACACTGTAATAAATATAAAGCAAAACTAATAAAATAAAATAAAATAAAATAAAATAAAATAAAATAAAATAAAATAAAATAAAATAAAATAAAATAAAATAAAATAAAATAAAATAAAATAAAATAAAATAAAATAAAATAAAATAAAATAAAATAAAATAAAATAAAATAAAATAAAATAACAGTGCTGCCTGGAACCTGCTTACAGCCAGTACCCCTAGGATACACCTGGTTGGGAATCACTTGTTTAGAAATTGAGAAAAGCGGTACTACTGTAGGTGGTAGGTGGTTCCTGGTGCCTGCTGTATGCCCTAGAGTGGTTATAGAGCCAACTGAATTGGGAGAAGTTCGATACAGAGGTAAACATCCCTGATTAATGTGCTAGCAGGCTCATTTACTGTAAATACTTCCTCAAGCACTACATTGGGTAATTACCCAAGGGGCTTTGGCCAGGTCAGGCCATACATCACATCAACGCCTTTAATCAATGGAGGGGAAAGAGAAAGCAGGGAACAAGTAAAAACGAACACAGTAAAACAACCGCATTCCATGGGACACACTGCAGCAGAGACCGTTACATTGTTCTGGGAGGCTACTTTATTAGTAAAGTGGCATGCCATGTGATTGTGCATGTTATATTGGTGGTTATTTATCGCTAATTTGTGTTTGCCAATAACTCAGCCGACTGCCTTCTGCTTCTAATACTTGGGCTTATCAGGAATCTTTAACATCCATCCTGATCTGTACATGTGTGATTTTGAATTAAAAAAATAACCTCTGAAAGCTCCAGCACTTTGTAAGAGTGAAATATCAACTGGCATTCAGACAAACTGATCAGTTAGATTATGCCTGCAAGTTAGATGTTTTAAGATAACACTGCATCACAATGACAGACATAAAACAGAAATACAAAGAGATAACACACAGCCTTTCCTCATCACCACTTAACAAAACTCCAACACACTGTAATTGTAATTTATCCTAATTTAAAAAAAAAGCATAGACAAGGATTTGGCTTTCAGACCAAAATATTTTACTTCGGTATGATACCAGCTTTGGCACCTCAGTATCAATTCTACCATACAAACAGATGTTAGGGTAGACTATTATTGTATTTTGTATGACAGATTTGCATGTAACTGGAATATTTACTAATAACTCAAATATACATGAAATCTGGCAGATAAGGCCCATTTGTCATGGAATTAATTAACAACTAATTAACATATTTCATAACTTATGAAAAACAACGATCATCACAAGGTGCATCTCAGCATATAGTTTCCAAATGAATTATTACTGTTTTAAATAATTCTTAGTGAATTAAAATATTCCAGTACATAAAGGTAATATATCATAATTGAGCAAAATAAAAGTTAACATTTGCTCAAATGGATCGGAAATACAAATATGAATATTGACCAAGGAATCCACGTCAAATTTCTTAATTTAAAGTGCACCCATTTCTCCTCAGTCTTGCATGAAGTTTTAGATGATCTCGGCAACACAGTGGGTATTATTATACTAACGATATTATTATATATTATTATAATAATTGATTTATACATTTCATAATCAATACATTTAATTTTGATTCTCAAATCATGCACCAATGCTTTTTTACACCCTTATACAGCAACTCTGTTTTCACGTTTCAAGTCACATAAATTATGTTTGTATGCTGGTATTGTAAAATTTAAAAACAAAATTTAGTACCGCGGTGGTGATTTTGTATCGTTATACCGCACAACCCTAATAGACCCAGGGGTCTGGGAGAGTACTGATCTGAACAAGCGGATAAGCTGGACACACAGGGTGACAGTACAGGTACCTGGTGGGCCCCTGTGGGCGGCTGGGCTCCTGCTGCTGCTCTTGCTCTTGCTGCATGCGCTGCTGTAGGCCCCGCGCTCTCCTCATGCATTTTTGCAGCTTGGCGTCAGCAGCCATAGTCCTGCTATGAGTGTTAGCACTGCCCTCATGCATGGAAAATCTTAGTTTAGCTATAATGCAAAAGAACAACAAAAAGGGAAAGGAAAGAAGAGCAGAAGAAAAGAAAATGCAGAAAAGAAAGAGGTGAGTTATGAGGGGCCGGCATGCGGACCATTTCTTTGTTATAGAAAAGACAACGTAGTGAAATTGAAAGAAATAGGACAGGGTGATGGTGGGATATATTCCACCTTTCACCCCAGAGTGAGGTCTAGGCTGTGTTCAATAGGCAAAGCTTTGCACGCTAGTTTGTCAATGTCGTCACACAGTTGACTGCATTTATAACAGTAGCTTTCAACAGAAGTGTCATGCCCATTTTAAAAGTACCATTTAAATAATAAAAAACACTTTTAGAATTACAATAAAGGTATATAAAAAAGGTGTTGTGGCAGAAGTCATGTTCTCAAATTTATTTTTCATTTTTAAATGTATTTATTATTTTCTCAATTTTAATTTTTTTCCCTCTAATATTTTATATTATTTTACATTTATTTTTATACATAATATTATATATTGATATTATAAAAAAAAAATTATATTACATTTACAAACAACAACAAAATAAAAAATAATAATAATAATTTTCAGTAGGATACAAAGGAGTTATCATAATGTCAAAACCTTTTTTCATACAAACAAAATGCATTGTGATTGCTATCTGCCAAGTTCAATTGAACTTTTACTTGGTTAATTTAAACAAAATTTGTATATTATACAACCCAGGTCCTCGCACATTACACAAAAACTGTCCGCCTATAGCTCCAGAATTGCTCGGAAAAAAAATAGGTGCATGACACTCCTGAGTTTCATCATTTGCATTTTAAAACACATTTCCTGCTGTTATGCAGCGTTTTGCTTACTGAACATACCCGTCCATAATGAGTGACATAAACAGAGTTCAGAAAGACCATAATATGGAGAAGCACTGGGCTGCTCTGCTGAACGACAAGAGAGAAACCAACAACTGTGGATGAGCTTTTAAGCCCTCGTTCACAATGTGAACTAAACAACATGTTGATATTCATCACACCGATTAACTGTTAATTGCCTTCCCCAAAATGAGTTTGCATTAGGAAACAGTTGATTTGGTTGCTCTCCCGTCTGGGGCTGTTATATGGAAAACCGCATGGGAGGTTAGTGTTGCCATGGTTCCCTTGAACCTGTTTCGTTTAAGTCTGGTTTAGCATTAATTCTGCCTATCATAAAAATGCTATTATCAGAACATTTACTGCTGTCAACACCAGCTGCGCCTGAGCTAGCTTTAACTGCCGATGACGTGCATCGCTTTCAATGGGTTGAAAAGGAGCTCTGGGAGATGAAAAGGGGCAAAGTTTTAGGACGGCACACCACTGAAGACACAGGAAGCAGGAGCGACAGCCAGGACAGACATACGAACGTGGACACACAAAACCAATAATGAATTGCAGGGTTGTGGCAGGTGTTGCTTTCATTTGGCCAGAGGAAAAGGAAACTATTTTTTTATATAGTGAAGGCATGACCTTATAGGCTGCCACTGAATCTTAGAGGCCTGTATGCGCTTTGGGCCGAATCAGATCTGTCTCGACGAGACAGTGAAAGTGCTGCTGGGATCTGGAGAGTGGAAATATTTACAAAGGCTGTCTTCCCTTTACATATATTAGTGTTTTGCTGCACACATACAGACAAGCATGCACATATACGCACACACCGTGAGCAAAGCGAGACAGAGACGGAGGGTTTGCAGACCTGGATAGTGGTTTGCGAGCGGTATAAATAGATTTGTGGAGAGTTTTGCATGGCTGAAATTGTTCTCTGCTCATTAATCATTCAAGCAAGTATGCCAGCACCTCGGACAAAACCGTTGTTGTTCCAGGTAAGCGAGAGATACAAAGCCACCTTTTTTGTTTCAATTTGAAGAGTGCTGAGAGATTTAGACAGGATTGTGTGGCAGTATCCACACACAACGGCTCAGCAGAATCACAATCCAATCCTTCCAGCAAAGGGGATTTATAGGGGTCGGGAATGTTATGATGGTGAATCCAGAACGGATTTAAGCTCTGTTAGCGTGTGGCTGTGGGTGAGGCCCATTCAAATGGTGATCCAAATGGAGGGCTCACGCACAGAATAAAATGTTTTAAAAAAATAAATAAAAAATAAGATTAAAATTGTTCCAGCCTCTGTCTGGCACAGATCGGGGCTCTCAAATGGCAAAAGCCAAGCGCATGTCTGGCACAGATCAGGGGCTCTCAAATGGCAAAATCAATAGCACGCCGCTATTAGCGGTATTAACAATCAACAGGCAGAGCCACATTCCCAGTCATCCAATCAGATTGTGAAAATCTGTGCAAATGGTGACTCAGATCAGAGCACTAAGAAAACAAACATAGGGATGCATCAAATTTCAAATTACAATAACAAAATACTAAAAGTATACTTTTAAAAATTGTAAATACAATAAATATAAACAGATTTTATTAAAAAAAAATAATAGGCCTAATTATTAAAAAAACTATTCTGTTCAATACAGATAAGGTGAATATTATTTTCATGTTATCAATAACTCAGTAAATAAATTCTATACTATTTTTTATTAAAAAGTAAGTTAATTTAGGCATGTACAATTAAGCATGTACAATTTTACCAAAAATATCAATTCAAAATTCTCAAATATTAACTGATATAGTACCAATATAGTGCATCCCTAGAGACCAAAAAGAAGGATTGGATGACAAATAATATTTCACACACATAAGCGAGTAGACCAGCACACAGAGAGACAAACAGAAGCAAACACACACACAGGGTGCTGCAGGAAGGAAAGGCAGTGTAAAAATGGTTGGTTTGTGTCGTGTTGCAAGGACAAGAATGTTTTTGGGAGGTGCTTTCTTACTAAATGGACCTAGAAAGTGCATATATTGGGTAAGTGCTGGTTACCCGAGCAGATAGCGTAGGATTTGGGCGTAGCAAGCAGAGGCAGGTTAGAATTACTTACACACAGCGTGGTGGGAGAGCGCCAGGGCTGTAGCTGTGTCCCCAGCTTGCTCCAGACGCAGCGACTGCTCTAAGAGAGAGTCAGCCTCCGCCAGGCAGTGCTCAAAACTGCCCCCCTTCCCTGCAATTAACACACCAAGGCCAGGCCTCTGAGAACACGCTCATACACGCACAAACACTGCTCACAGGAGCCCCTGTGTGTTCCCGGGAACACGCCACTCACAACGTTTGCACGGCTTACCGGCAATGGAGATGTCAACTGACACACAAGTGCACACAGTATAATGACTGCCACCAGCACAACTCAAACACAAGTAGACATGTACAGTAAGTACACACACAGTACACACTGACTAGGGAAATCGCTGATTTAAGATTAAAAATGTAGCATTTTAATTGATTTAAAAAAATACTGCAGAGTGTATTGGTGAATTTTTATGAAATATGTCTCTCATCTACAATATTTATATCATGGTACATGATATTACAGTGATATTTCAATTATTTTATTATTTAAATATACTAAGACATTGGATTAGATGTAATTATAAGAGAGTAGAGTGTAAACTTTTACTTCTAAATATCTCTGCTGAGAAAAAAGCTTGAACCGGCCTAAAGTGGTTAGCTGGTTTAAACTGGTCTAGCTGGTCTCCCAGCAAGGCTATTCTGGAGTTAAACTGATTTAGCTGGTTGGTCAGCCTGATCAGGTAAAAAGTGGGCAAAACCCTCTAAAACCATAAAAACAGACCAGCCAAAACAGGTTAGCTGGCTGTCAAAATGATCAATTAATAAATGTATAATATCAACCGATAATTAATATGGTACCAATGTATTGTGCATCCTTAGAAACCAGCCTAAAGTCATTTGCTAATCTTAGATCAATTAAACAAATCAATTAACAAATCTCTAATATCAACTGATAATCAATATTATACCAATATATTGTGCATCACAAGAATCCAGCCAAAAGTGGTTTGCTAATTTTAGCTGGTTTATATGGTATATGGCCAAGTTGGTGTTAAATTGGTCTGGTCTTCCTGCATGAAAAATCTGCTGTTAATTTGGTTTAGCTGGTCAGTCAGCCTGATTAGGTGAAAAAGAGGCAACCCCCCAGAACCATCAAAGCTGACCAGCTTTAACAGCTTATTAAGCCAATATTATGACCAATATGGTACCAATATGGTACCAATATATTGTGCATCCCTAGAAAACCATCTAAACACATCAGTCTAACCGGCTTAGCCAGGCTGGGAGACCAGTTAACCAGTTTAGGCTGGTTTAAGCTGTTTTTTTGCGGAAGGGATTGCTCATAATGCAAAGCTGTGGCTCTGTCAGCTCTCTCTTTAAACACAAATTCTATCTCTTTTCATTTGGTTTCTGACTGTTCGGCCCAGTGTGGCATTTACCCTGGTGCTGAAGTTCGTCCAGGTCCATGAACTTGCTGGGTCTGGGGTTGAAGCCCTGCGCTGCTTCTCTCTCCTTCTCCTTCTTCCTCTGGAGCTCCTGCTGCCTGGCCCTGCGAGCAACTTCCTCTTGCAATTCATCCAGCTCGCTGCGCCCCTCTCCTACACACATACACAAACACATAAATAAATAACAGTAATATTCATGTCTTAAGTTGACATGAACACCTTGTAGCAATAGTGGGTTAAATGCACAAAGGCAAAGACTGGCGTTGAGACGGTGACTTACCGAAACTCAGTGGAGTGCTGCTCCAGGTGGGTGATTTGAGGTCTTGCAGGATGGCACTGCTGCTTTTGGACTTGGGCACTGTGCGCCAGGAGGGCCCAGAAGTTACTGGCCTCTTACTGCCACTGTCCCTAAGGCAGAGTGGAGCAGATGTCATGATACTCAGACATCATGAAAGTCAGTCTCAGTGTCTATGTAGTAAATCAGCTTGTGTAGGCCTATACATAACATTAAGGCTTATGGTTAATATTTGGCTTATTCGATATTTTGTTGCCAATACACAATAAACCAACATTGTGTGAATATTGAAATAATACCATCATATAATTCTATGTCTATTAAGTAAATTTTATGTATTGACATTTAGAGTAGGTCTGTATTCATAAGAGTTGTGTCAAAATATAACATTGTGTCAAAATATCAAATATGATGCAGCATGAATTTGAGGTATCATTCTAATATGCTGATTTGGTTCTCAAGAAACATTTTGTATTATTATCAATGCAAAAAAAAAAAAAAAAAAATTGTGCGGCTTAATATTTTTGTGGAAACCTTGATACATTGTTTTTCAGGATTCTTTGATGAATAGAAATGTTAGAACAGTATCTATTTGAATATAATAATACATTTTTCTTTTCAATATTTATATTTAATACACATACCTGTGAGCACTGGTGCTCTGGTTGTCGCTGAGGGGCATGTCCATGCTGATGGGGCTATTGCTGTTCCTCTCACTGCTTTCGTAGCCACTCTCCATCCTCTGGATCAGCCGAGGCTGCTGTTCTACGCCTCTTAAAGGTGGTGGGATCGGTAGATGTTCCACTCCTGTCTCTGACACGCACCCTGAGCCATCGGTCATGGCTCCAGTCTCTTCTGCTACAATATTTGACCCTCCCGCCGCAGCCCCTGAGACCAGCTCGCTGTGCACCGGTGAAATCGTGTCTTCCGGCAGCGGGGAGGGCCCGAGCGTGGCGTACCCAGGCGGCCGATGCCTTTCCCGGCTGAAGATGCTGTCAATGTTCAGGGCCTCTCTCCTGGGTCTCCAAGTGGGCCGATAGCGCCCTCCGCTGGAGCTGGACTTAGACTCACTGCTGGTGCTCTCGTCTTCCCAGTCCCTCGACCGAGCCCCAGCCTCCGAGCCGCCCACCCCTGAACTAGAGGACGATGAGAGGGGTCTGCTGTGGATCATATTCACAGTCTCTTTATAATCCTGCAGATGGCCAGTAGAAGAGGTTCTTGGTGTACAAAGGGGAGTGGCCTGGTCTTTAAGAACCTCCCCTAAAAAAAACAGACTTGTACAATTATCAAAGTTAGAATATATATATATAAATATATTTGAAAGTTGCATCCAAATTTGACGAGGCACGTGCCTTCACAGTTGGATTTCGCATGACGATTTGCTGGTGACATTTATATTAGAGCATGTTTGTGTTAAAGTACCTGCAGTGTCCACGCTGTTTTGGGAACCGCTGCTGTCCTGATTACACACCACAGTTCCCTGAGAGTCAGAAGAGAAATAGGAGGCCATGGACTCATGGTGTGATCGAGAGTGCTTGTAGCTGCAGCTGTCTGTGGAAGAGTCTGTGCGTGTGTCACTTGAAATTGAGGGCTCCCTCCCTGACGACAATAACAACAACAGCAGAGAGGGTATTTAGAAATAGAGAAAGTTAGCTTCAGCTATGCAACTGCGCAAAGCCCAGATCTTAAAGGGATAGTTCACCCCCAAAAAAATAAATTCTGTAAGCATTTACTCATCCTCATCTCATTTTAAACCTTCCACAAAAGAAGAAAATTCAAAGTATGATTGTACTTTTCAATGCAAATGACAACAAATACAGACTGAAGCTTTCAGACTTGGATGTAAAAAAGGATGTAAAAGCTCTATACATGTTGCCCATATGATTTGTGCACTATAATCCAAGTCTTCTAAAGCAGTGGTTCTCAGCCAGGGGTCCGGAGATCACTAGGTGGCCTCAATGGCTTAAAATGTTGTAAAATAAGACAAAACAAGGAATAAAATATGGTAAAACAAGATTCAATTCACTCCCTAAACAACAGTTTTTCTCTATGAAGAATCAGGATTATCTTAAAACACCTATACATATGAGTAAGCACAAGTGTGATTTCTAGTCCAGGAAAAGTCATAAAACAGAAGTAAAATAATGGGGAAAAAGTCATGGGGTCTCTGAATATTGTTGTGAATATTACTTTGCAGTCAAAATGGCTGAAAACCACTGTTTTAAAGCCATACTATACCTTTGCGTGAGAGATGGAACAAAATTTAAGTTGTTATTCACTGAAAATCATCCCCTCCATTGAGCTGTAACTCAAGAAACACTGTAACTGCATCACTGAGCAGTGATTTGTGAACCAAAGTTGTTAATCCGTTAACCAGATCAGGCCAATGCATGAATTTAATCATTCAGATAAAAAAAATTTAACCTGATTCAATAAAAAGCAAATTAATTAATTTTTTTTTAGTGTATATTGCTTTGTTTGATTCTGAGAATTAGACATCATAAGTAGTATTGTTTCTTTTGTTTAACCCTCTACCTCTCCGTCCTGCCTCTCACTTCCTTTTAGCCTCACCGGAGTCTTCGCTGTCATAGCCAGCCTTGCTGCTGTGATGCAGGTCTAACTGCGCTGCCAGCATGTCCTGCGATGACACGGGCGTTCCTCGAGGGTCAGCATACAGCAGCAGGAGTGGCTGGTAGTGGCCCTTTATACATCTCGACACCACATCCTTCCATTTGGGTCCAATCTATGACAGTTTAGTACATCCTGAGTAAACCGCTCCATTCACAATTAGAAACACTAGAATCAGCTGCTCGAGAAACACGTGTCATTACCTCCTTCACATGTGCGTCATCAAAGTACATCCACTTGCGTATCTTGGTCTGGAAGAAGAAGGTGGAGTAATGCTTGCCGTAGTAGCAAACCATGCCCACAAGGTAAAGCTCTGAATGCTTGGCCCGCTCATCCGTCACACGGTAGAACAGCTGGAGGGCAGGCAAATAAAGAGAGAATTGACCGTGAGGACCAATCAGATTTAGAGTTTGCCATAACTGCAGTGAGGCATTCAATTATTCTAAATATGAACTTGTCAGCAATGGCAGAGCGTGTTTTGAATCATAAGACAATAAAATTAACAGTTAAATTAATATATTTAAAATTAAATTATATTTAGAGTTTGACTTAATGATGTGAATAATTTCAATGTTTGAGCGACAGGTAACTGTTCATGAGAACGCATCTCTAAACAAGGTTCCATGAAAAACAGCATCGAAAAATATTTAAGAATTAGTTCCCTTTCAATTCATGAGTGTAAATTTGAATTGAATTGGTCACACACAAACAGGATGTTAAATGGGATGTAACTGATGTAATTTGGATTGCAATGACAGGAAGAAATTCACTGAATTGCAATAAAAAGTCACACAACAGATTACTTTCATTAGTTTAACAATTTTTATATTATATTAAATATAGTTACACCTCTTTATACCAAATGGCACAACATGCAACCTTATAAAAATAAACAATCACATCAAAATGTAAATTTATTGCCTAATATAATGAGTAAATAACATTTTGGGAAATTAAGTGTTCTTATTCAAAATAGGGATAACACTTCATTAAATATAATAATATCAATAATAACAACAATTATAATGATATTATACATGTGTAATGTATGTATACATTAATGTTAATTAGTTAAATATAATAATAAAAAACATCATCATTTTATATATACATATACAAAATAATAAGTAATTTAGACGTTTTTGAAAGAAGTCTCTTAAGCTCACCAAGGCTGCATTTATTTGCTTTAAACTGTAAAATTGTGAAATATGATTATAATTGTTTTCTATTTTGATATATTTTAAAAGGTCATTTATTCATGGAATGGAAAAGCTGAATTTTAGGCAGCAATTACTCCATATGCATTACTCCATTTATTCTTTATTCACTTAAATTCACATTCTGTGTCCTTTGTGCTACATTGATAATTTTGACACAGATCAAATTCAGAATGGCACACAAACCTGGTATGAAGTACGTGAGAACACTGTTACACTAGTGGGGCTATGGATATATTGAATGTGACAAAGAGTACACTGTGTTTCCTCCTTTTGTCCTGGACTGTGCATAAGAGAAGGGGAGCTGGAAGCTCAAGGTTACTGCGTTAAGGTGGCGACAAAAAGGAACAGCAATAGTGTGTTGTCCGTGCATGCATGAGTCTTACATCACCCAACCGCAGGCACGTGCCCAGGCTGTGGATGACGTCTTCAGCTAGATCAGAGTGGTCTGAGTCCCACACCAGGCCGATGCTGATGATCTCCGGGCAGTTCATCAGAACCCGCCGAATCCGCAACATTTCGCCACAGTTACTCTGAAATGAGACAAAAGAGAAGGCATCGTGATTAGGGCTGCACGATATTAAGCAATTTTTTCTGCGATTTATTGCGATATGAATACAAAGAGTTTCACCAGATTACTTGAATAGCCTCATTCTAGAATGATTGGGGTTGAAAAAAGCAATAATTAAAAAAAGAGCTGAAAAATACTTTTTACTATGAAGATTTTAAATGTGAAATCCTTTTACGGCTGAACAATTTGGGGGGAAAAAAATGTGAACATTTTTGGTGTTCATACTTAGGGTTACTCTTTACAATAACCACCTCAAACCAAAAAGTGAAGAGTTACAAAAAAAAAATACAAAATTCCGATAGGCCACATTCAAACTGCTTTGACCAATTCCATATGAATTATGGAATGTGCATGTGTGTGAGAGAGAAAAGGTGAAGGAGAGATGAAAGAGCACTTCAAACAGTGCAACACGGTCCAGCAGGGCCTTATGTTCAGCACCCAATGTTCTTGCTGTGCTCTTTGAGTCACCGCCCTCTGCCGAGCGCTTTGGCAGCAGTATACGGAAACAGGCATGGAGAAAGGCTCTGGCGACGAGCACCACTGCCAGCCTGACCTCTTCCTTTAACGTACAAAAACCTATCCGAGCACTGCTTTTGTGGAGCCGTCAGCGGGGCGGCACCAGGCTGGCACCAGACCTGGGCAGGAAGGGATTAGACAAAGAGCCCAGTTCTCAGAACCATCCTCTCTCTTTCTCTCCGCCTCAGTCGCTCCATCACGGACAAACACAGAAGCGAGGCGGCCAATGAACAACCAGCAGCGGCAGCACTGCTGAGCTTTGGGACAGACACACAGTGTCCCATTAGAGATCATTGTTAGCCTCGGCTCCACAGTCAGTCCTGCCAAGTGCTGGGAATCCAGACAAACACATGCTTTCAGGGCCAGACGACTAAGCTTCTAAAGAGCAGTGACGTTACAGACTACCGTGATCTCAGTTCCATTTCAATAAAGTCATTTCAGGGAATCAACAAATGGAAAATCACTGGAAATGAAGGCATGGATTTCAGCTCAAATTAATTTGGACTCATTTCGTTGATTCGGTACAGTGTAGACTCAGTCGCTGACATGGGTTTCTCCATAAGCATGCTGAATGATGCTGGAGTGTGTTTGGGATGATGAAATCAGCCGCCTCCTGTGGAGGGGTGAGGGTGCACAGTGTGTGGTAAGAGCTGATCAGCAGCTGGTGTGTAATAGGCCAGGACTGTGTGTGTGGTTGTGTGTTGGGGGTCTTTCGTCTGTTGAGAACATAGGAGTAGTGAGCAAAAGACCCTCTCGGGGGAAAAACAGATGGCCTGTGTGGTTCCATGTGAACAGCAGAGCATAAATGAGTGTGTCTGGGTGGCTTAAAAACAATTACACTTTGGGTGAAGATCAAGTTATTAGACAAAAACAAAATCAAACTAGGCAACATTATTGAAATAAAGTAGGCATGACTTCATTTTATCCAATGGGATTTGATTGAATAGTGAAAATTAGGCTATATTAAGACAATATTACACACTCTCTGGAATACTTGATTCTGATTGGTCAAGTGATAAACTGTAAATGTTACCATTGCCACAGGTAACCAACTTCCAATATAGCTGTGCTTGTATGGACAACTGGGGGTGACATTTAAAGTCAAAATGAACAGTTCTTGTTTTTTATGGATTATTGCAGTATTTATTATAAATGATTTGTCTGCGACATTTTATTTTTAAAATTCATGTGCCCTCATTATCTTTAATCAAAGTAATGTCCCCTCTCTCTTGCAGCAACATCTCTTCTCTAAGTGTTTACTGGCGGGACATGCTGTCACTCACATGAGATTGCAGCAACCACAACGATCCAATGATCCAATCAATTCCCAGTGGACAAAATCAAGTCCCGCTCTACAGTTTCATTAGGATATAGGAAGAAAAGACTATTGCAACTTCTGTATGCTGTAAATATATTCTGTATTCTTCTTCTTTATGCTGACTTTAAAAAAATAAAATAAAGGAATACACTATCAATTTTTAAAATTCAAATATACAAAATGGAAATAAATAACTTTTAAAACGGACATTATTGAATTATTGGACATATTTAAAGATATTTAAGTCATGTTTTCAAATAAAGTAATACATAATTGTGATAATAAATAATTATTTATTAAAAGACATTTAAACCAGTTTATTTAATTAATGTCTTAAAATGTTAAACATTACAACAGTAAATCATTTTTTATGCAAATTTATAATTGCATTTTGAGTGGTATGTGGGTACAGGGGTGGCTCTTAAAATAAATTTAAAAAAAGAGCTAAAAACTGATTAGAGTGAACCATCTAAGAGTCAAATTTAAAAAAAACAAGGGAGAAAAAACAACAACAAAGAAAAGCATTTGGCACATGGACGAAACGCAACTAGCATTTTTTTTCCCAAATGTGCACCTAAAATTGATTTTATGAATTTCTAATTTCATTTCACTACAATTTTAAATATGAATTAAATAAACAGATAATATTATGCCCATTAATGGTTTATGTCAATTTTTGTTTTAATACATTGATAACTTAAGTGTCACTCCTAGTCAGTTTTGCCAAGTCCATGGTTTTCCTGCGGAATTAGGCAATTTCTAATTTCTGGTTGCCGCAGGTAGTTTTTGTAGTCAGCGGGTTGAAGTGACCCCCCTCTTCGATGCGATTTCTACCTCCTGGAACGAGATGTTTACCGGGGGACCCCTCCCTGGATCGCGATTGGGCTTTTTTTGGGCTAGGTTGGGCTAGTTTTGATTAGCAATTGGACGGGTTTTGTTTTGCAGACCTGGCAAACTTGCTCCAAGTCCTCCGTATACTCAAGATCCCCACAGTGTCTTTCTTCTCGCAAATTAAAACAGCGAGAAGATAATAATTAATAATTCATTTAATAATTTAATGCATTTTCGTTGGTTCCTGTCTTGTTTTCTTGTGATGTTGACTTCATCACCTCTCAATATTTCTCTGGTCCCAGTTCCTTGAGTTAGCAATTAAACTGACCACATGTTTCTCATGTTTCACTTTCTCAAGTGTTGAACACTGATTTGTAGATGGCCTATCACTGATTCCTCAAATTCCTCAAATGGAACACCATGAAACTATTAGAAAAACAAATGGTAAACGCTGAGGTAGACCGTAATTAGTAAGTAGATAGATAGGTGTGTATGCATGTTCTCACCGGACAGTTTCGCAGGTCGCCCATGGTGCTGGCGTTGCGGAGAAGCTCTCCAAACATGTCGGGTGTGGGCTTCTCCTTGCATTCCAGCATTCGCACAGCTTGGTTACTGCAGCAGAGGGAATAAGAGACAGATGTGTCCTCAAGCACCAATGTTAACACCACTGATGGGAAATGCACACACAATTTTACATACATCAATGTTGAACTATAACGGAAAGAATAATAATACTAAGTGTCACACCTACACCATTAATTCAGCCGCTCAAAAACCTTACAAAGTCTACAGTACACAGATGTTATATATCGTCAGTAGATCACTATTCCCTGGAAGACATCAGAAACTAATGTAGCAGCACTCGATCTCTGTTCCATCTCCACATGGTCTCCATCAGGACAAGAGCCGCAGGCCTGCACAGAAATCAGCGTACTTTACTGGCTAATGTTTCCTTAAGCTAAGCGTGATAGCATCCATTTGACATGCAGCATATCTGCACACATGAACCGTCTGTCAGCATGTCCGCATGGAGGAAATGTGCCAAGACGGCTCCTTAAGGGCTAAATACAACCTATACGCAGACACTAATTTAGATCAGACAGACAGGTCTACCCTTTCTCTCACTGTCTTACTTTCAGCATTATTCAGTGCTTTACTTGGAAATGACGGTCATACTGAGAATTACATTTAATACGTACTTTTTCACAGTAAACGCACTCCTCTCTTTGCAATGAAATTGTTAAGGTTTAAAAATAGCCACTTTGACCTTGAATCTCTCTTCACATTGTTTAGCATGCAGTGTTTATAATCTCAGATTACCGCTCATCATATTCAACACATAAATAATGCTGTTAAGAGGGTGGATGGCATCATCTTCTTTCTTTTCTCGCATGTTCCCTGCATATTCATCTATCTATATAAGCTATCACAGTCATAAATCTTAAAAATATTACCATTTGCAGGGAGTCTCAGGATGGTAATACAGACGATTTGCACAATTTGCACGATTTCCATTTAGTTATTTATTTATTTATGCTTATTTGCAGTGCCAATAACACTAGTGCAATTCTATGTAAATGCGACCTGGCTGACAATAAAAACAAACCTTGAATAAAATTATGTACATGATAACAAGTTTAATATGCATTTCATTTGGAAGAAAAAACCCAAATGTGCCATCCATAGGTAGATGCCTGGTTTATAGTGTAGAAACTGTACATCAGTTCTTTTAGAATGACAAATTTGAGCCTCTCAATACAGATAAACCTCTCCAATCTGTTTTAGAAAAGAGCGAAATAAATAAATCCTACGGGTTCCATTGTTTTCCGTTATATGTGCGAGCCTGATTAAACAGCTTTGTTTCAGGATGAAATACGCTTGAGTTAGGATTTTGAGCATATTGCGTAGTCTTTGTTTTCTGGTGTGTGTTTGTGTATGCAGGTGGACGTGGCTTCCCACTGAGAGTGTGTGTGTTCATATTAAAGCCGTTGTGTGAGAATTCAAAGCTGCACAAGGGTGCCTGCATCCAGAAGTGAGGGAACACATTGTACTATAATTTATTGCCGTACGGCCACGTGGCAAAGCACACGATTTACTGTGGAGTAAGAGTGTGTTTGTGCGAACCCAAGAGAGGACAGAGACTGCTTGTTTATGCATGTGTGCAATGCAAAACCAGCAAACTGTGTGTGAAATGGTAAAGGTTGATGAGTATTTAGCCATTAACTCTGCATGTGCATTCAGACCTGGGGTCGGTTGCACCAGCTGTACGAAAGTTACAACTTAGCCTAGTTTTTATGTAAAGGGGCACTAAGTTACAACTTACGCAATACTATATAATTTTGCGTTGCACCATTAAACTTAGTTGAAGCGTAAATCTACGCATAAACTAAATATTTACGGAAGCCACCGACCAGGAATAATGGTAGGAATAAAATAGCAGACTGACTGAATAACATCAATAAGCTGTTGTTTTACCCAAAAGACTTCAATACTTCAGACATAAATGATAATGCTGACATTTACACTAGCTTTTTAAGAGAGAAAATATTATGTGAATGAATTATTTTGTTAGCGGCTTTTCAACACAAGTTGTGAATGTCAAATAAAATCAGTCATAAGTTATTTGCATCAGTATTTATTGATCCTTTTTAATTACAAATACATTTTCTGACTGTTATTTACACATACAATACCTGTTATGTTATTCATGATTAAGTAGTGTCACATTTTAATGGAAACTTATTTTTCCATTATTTACATGAGGCAAAAGAAGTTAGAATCAAGGATAAACTGAAATTCAGAGAACGAAAAAGAACTTTGCTGTGAGTATCACAAAATGAATATTTTCTAACTCCACCCTCCCTTTCAATTTCTTCTCCTTCATTCTTAAAGGGTTAGTTCACCCAAAAATGGGTTAGGGTTAGGGTTACGCACAACACAGACGCGCTGCGCTAAAACACTACGTGAAAAAACTTGAGGCCCAGAGAGAAGGAAATGAAAAGTGGAATAAAGTATTTTTGTGTTTTTTTTGCGCACAAAAAGTATTCTCGTTGCTTTATAAACTTAAGATTGAGCCACTGTAGTCACTTGGACTACTTTGATGATGTCTGTATTACCTTTTCTGGACATGGACAGTATACCGTACATACATTTTCAATGGAGGGACAGAAAGCTCTCGGACAAAATCTAAAATATCTTAAACTGTGTTCCGAAGATGAACGGAGGTCTTACGGGCTTGGAACGACATGAGGGTGAGTCATTAATGACATAATTTTCATTTTTGGGTGAACTAACCCTTTAACCTTGATGTTTGCTGTGCATTTATTTATAAGGTTCGCAACTTCATTAAAACTATATAACCCCCATAACCTTAGACCTATTGCTTATTTTTACATATTCTCAAACCAGCATTTCTTAAAGGGCATTCTGGTTTGAGTGAACGGCCCTGAGTGGACTAAGCGAGTGGAGCAGAATCTTCAGAAAAGCGCTTTCAGCTCCAGACGAAATATTACCGCTCGCATGCTCTGGTCTTTCATGTGATTTTAACATCCAACTTTGCATGATTTATGTTGATAAAAGTGCTTCCTGTATCGTTGAAGACCCTGACCTACATGCTCAGTGATATTAGCTGTGTCCCAATTCGAAGGCTCCTTCAAACGCGGCCTCGAAATGCATCCTTCGTTTCCCGGGCAATGAAGGATACAACAGACGGACCTTTCGCGGCCTACCCTACCCCAGAATTCATTGCGCGCCAGTGACAACAGGATTTTCTTGAGAGAAATTGCCGTTTTGTTGCCGAACCATGTTTTGTTTTCAAACAGTTGAATGTAACTTTCAAAAAAGCCAAGTACAAACGCCACTGCTGCTTGTCCGACCCATTTAACAACGCTCGGTTCTACCTTCGAACTTCGCGGCCACGGCTTTGAAAGATGTCTTAATAAATCAGGCCCTGAGTGGCTATTCCATCATTTGGCAATGCATATCAAAACAAGAAAGTGAAATTCTGAATTGTGTTGGAAAGCTCAGATGGCGTAATAGTGATTCTTTCTGATGTCCTAGAGAGTGTGCTGGGGACAAGATTCCACAGGGATTGATGGGTAATGTCCTATCTGTGTCCTCAGCGGTCCACTTTCTTATAGGAGAAATGGTCTTATCGAGGTCTAAACATCAGATGTGTTGTGAAGCTCTCAGAATGAAATACTGTACAGAAAGAAGAACGTTTCAGGAAGAGTTAAGAGTAGGTGTGTGCACATATATGTGGGTTTTATATGTGGGAATATAGGGGAATGGGGATGGATAGAGAGAGGAAAAGACATAAAACATGACAGATGAAGGTTGCATGAGTGTGTAACAATACATACACTAGAGTGGGAGAATAGGTCATGAGGGAGGGGTTTGCGGAGGGCACATTTCCTGTACATTGCTCTAGCAGATGACTCTCACGGGTCTGATATGTACGATGACAGCTAATAACCTGTGATATAGAGCCTCATTCCAGCCTAGCAGGTCGGCTTTAGCATTCAGCTGGAGCTGGTGGCTCACTTACCCGATAAACACTGTGGAAGGCTCCCTTGCCTTCAGTTTCCAGTTTGATGTGTAAATCGAAACCCTCACTCAACATCAAAGTGACAAAATAGCCACAATTGTCCGTTTCCAGCAGTAAACGGCGTACACACACCCCTCTAAGTCTCAATAGATCACCCTCAACCGCAAGAGTATCCATCATTTGTGCAGCACAAGACAAACTGAACCAAAACACAGTGAAGTGCAGGACAGTTGGCGGTAATATGGCCACAGATCTTTTTTCAGGTTCAAGATCCGTGGAGGCAACTGAAGGTTGTCGGATTGACAGGGGTGCTATTAGCATTGGGATCTTGAGTAAGACGCTTAAAGTCACCACAAGTCAGCAATGTTTTAGTTTTTTTTATGAAATACTGCAGTATATATTGTAAATTATTTATCAGTGCACATCATTATTTTTATTTATTTATGTGCCCTCATAATTTTTAGTCAAAATAACTTCCCTTGTAACGACATCTCTTATCTTCTCTGATGACGTTTGATGGCGTGAGGGTGGGACAAGTTCCCACTCACATGAGATCATAGCAATAGCACATCACAACAATCCTATGATCCAATCAATTTCCAATGGACAAAATCAAGGCCTGCCCTACATTTTTTGTTCGAAAAGCCGTTTCACTCGGATATACTTCACAATAGGGAAGAAAGGTCCTATTGGTGAATAATCTGTGCAAGTTAATCCACAGAAAAAAATCTTTATAATCTTTGGTCAAAGGTAGAGCATCCTTAACCACTCCCAGTCTGCTGCGAGCTAGAGATGGTCGCAACTTCCGGTTCTTTAAAGTGTTTAAGTCTAAATGGCTAATCAATGGTTTCGTTTCAAAACAGTGAGCTGCCTACGTAGACAGCATTTTAAGGAATCATAGCTATGCTTTCAACGCAAATCGTGTGCAATTTGTTTTACTTAATTTCATTTTACCCAATTTAAACATCCTTCACAAAGATAACAATCCTAGAATGCATTATGACAAGCTCTTTAAAATTAATACAAGGCTGCATTTATTTGATCACAAGTACAGTAAAACAAGATTGAGAAATATTATCACAATTTAAAATAACCATTTTCTATTTGAAAATTTAAAATGTAATTCATTCCCATGATAGCAAAGCTGAATTTTCAGCATTTATTACTCCATGATCCTTCATAAATCTTTATAATATGCTGATTTAGAGCCAAAGAAAGATTTCTTATTATAAGCATTATTGTGCTGCTTAATATTCTTCGGCAAATGGTGATATATATATATATATATATATATATATATATACATATATATATATATATATTTATATTTATATTTATATTTATTTATTTATTTTCAGGATTTTTGATGAATAGAATGTTCAAACGAACAGAAATTTTATATACTTTACTGTCACTTTTGATCAATTTAATGCATCTTTGCTGAATTAAAGTATTCAATGCTTGTATCATCAGCTTAACAACATGCTAACATTGAAAATGAGTCTCTATTTTAGTGGAGTTGCTGCCTATGTAAGCATTAGAAATCAGTCACCAATAAGGTTTTTAGGATGCTGATTTAGAAAGCAGCTGTCTATGTAGAGAATAGGCAGTGAGACGCCTGACTTTAGGTTTTAGAACAGAGCTAAATACTTTCTAGGAGCAAAAAACCAATGACACCATGGTCCTCCACTTACCAGAGAGAGGTGGTGGAGATGTAGTGCACCATCTGAATGAAAGGGAGAGGATCCGACGTGGCTCCACAATTATTACAAACACACTGGAAGAGACAAAAACACATACATAGAACAAATGTTAGGAACCACATAAAACGGACAATAAAGAAACACACAATGTCCCTCACCAACCTGTTCGAAAAGTGTCATGGCAAACTTCTGATGTGGGATGCAGTGCTTGGCCGTGCAGATGTCCTCCTTGGACTCATCCGAGATGTGGAAGTGGATCCGCATCAGGAGATTCTCCTGGAGAAAACAAACACTGAGCGGTTGGATCATTTCTAGTAACTGTGTGTGTGTGTGTGTGTGTGTGTGTGTGTGTGTGTGTGTGTGTGTGTGTGTGTGTGTGTGTGTGTGTGTGTGTGTGTGTGTGTGTGTGTGTGTGTGTGTGTGGCTTTCTCGTTTCTTTGATCCTGCTTTGATAAACAATTCTGGAACAAGATGTTTAGTGCCAGTGCAGTATAATGTCGCCTATTCTTACAGCATTTAAACAGTGAGGCATCTCTGAACGGGTGTTTGTGTGTGTGTATCAGAGACAGTGAGTTGTGTGGTCCGGCTCTTATATTCATTTTTCTCTGTCAGCACTCACTTCACGTTAATCTGATCAAGTGAGAACAACACATCTATTTTTCATAAGAGTCCTTCTGATTCCCTGGCTGAACAAATTTAAAATCAATCGATCACACTGCAAGTTCCTGACAAAGGACAAAGGAATACAGGGTAAACGAGGGAGTGGGAGAGAAAGTGAGAGAGGTGAATAAGACCATACATCAAATCTCTCATTCCCTTCCTTTCATCTCACTAACAGCATGGACCACGCCTGCAAGACCCGTATAACCACCAGTGCTGGAGAAGCTACATGCTACTCCATTTTCCTCAAAACAATTCAACTATATTCAAGCTGCTAATCTGAAAAAGTATTATTACAATTAGTTACTAAGGAAAAGAAGATTCATTGAATCTATTTAAGGCAACACTTTGTTTTATACATAACAACATACTTTTTTTTGCAATCAGATCTAAGAGAAATAATAAGGGTGAAAAAATGAAATGTACAAAAATATGAACACTAAATATAACTAATATGACTTAAAAACTCCCTAGTTTATGTAACTATCAACATAACATTCTAATAGCAGCATTTAACTAAATATTTTGAGTGGTAGCATGTGGTTTTGAGAACTTTACTCTTATATATAATACATAAGAATTATACATAATAATATACATACATATAAGTAATTTTTAATATAACTACTTTAAAACTACGGTGTTATTTGTTTACTATTATATGATTTTTATTAACATTTTGAATTAGCTTTTATTTTTTTTATTTTCAGGTTTCATTTAAATTTTACGGTTTAGTAATTTTATTATGTGCTTTTGTTATTTTTTATTCGTTTTTTTAAATATTTCTATTTAGTGTTATTTTTATTTCAGTTAGTTTTAGCCATTTCAGTACTTCAACTTAAAACTAATTTCAGCCTTGACAAGGCAATATTTCCAATTAAGATATAAGTGTAATTATTATTTATTTATGCTTTATTTTATTTAAGCTTTATTGCAAAAAAACTATTTTTTTAATAGTTTAGTTTTAGCTAACAATAACAACACTGCTATTGAATAAAATGTATTAATCTCACATCGTCATCTTGGATGGGAATTTTGCAATGCATTCTTGTATTTCTCAAAGGATACAGTGGTTCCAAAAGGTTTTCAGACACTGCAGTCACTCTTAAGAATTTGCAATACATAGCAAAATATCAAAACCAAGTGAAATGTATTGTGAAAAAAATTAATAAAGCACAAGCTGGTAAAACATTTCATGAGACGAGATTAATTGGAACAACTCAATTTCACTCGGCTACAAAGCTTTCTGCACTTTATCATATAAAAATCAGCAAAATAGCATTATGTCATACTACTCTTGCAGAAATCTACATGGTTTTGAAACAGTCAAGCTACTGTCTCACATTTAAAAAATACAGTCAAGTAAGTACTGTTGCTACTAGTTACAGTAGCTACATCTCAACACTAATAACTCTGAGTTCACCGAGCTCGGAAATAAAGACTCTTCACACATTTTTCACTCTGAAAAATGTCACATCTCATGCCCGCCGCTAGACACTTCTCATTGAGTATCACACAACAAATCATTAGGGTATGGAGCGTTTCATTTCCGGCTCAGATAATAACGCAGCTATTTATGCAGGGGTGCAGATGTGCAGAAATGAAGAGTTGGCATTTCGCTAATGTACTGCCTGTCGTCTGGTGCACGTGAGGAGAGGGGTTGGCGTCTAAAAGTGGAGACGGATGGCACAACGAGCGCTTTGGCCCCGTGCCTACATCTGCCTCGCAAATGCGCCAGTCAAACAAATGGGAGAAATCATGGCAGTTCCATTCAACAGATCCTCGGCTAAAAATAACGAGCCCGCAACAGAAACAGACCTTTGTTACCGAACTGCAGACGAGGTGCTAATTGAGCTAAATAACACTTTGATGATGCTGTCTTTTGTGACCTTATGAGTAAGCACAGCTGCATTCACATATCTATTGAGAAAAAAAAGAAAGAAAAAAACCTGACATAGACAGTACTGGCTGAATATAAATGGGTATTTAAGATGGAGCCAATCACAGGGTCTCTCGGCGAGCTATCTTGATTGGACAGCTCAGCCACTCGCCCGTGAATGATCGTTCAATTGCTTATTTGCTTAAACGCAATTATCTGTATTGATGCTCATGCGGTGTGTCCTTTAAGGACATAAATGTGAGATAAACACAATCTATGGTCCTTAATCAGGTGCGGCCAAATAATCAGGTCTGGGGATTAGAGGAGTGGGTTGGGGAGTACAGGAAGACCTTATAGAAAGCTTCCACATCCTTAATGATCCCATCCGAGCTCATCTAAAGCAACAGCAGGGCCCATTCATATGCCTGCCAACTCCTGCTGTCATATGCCTGTAAAGCCCATGACGTTCACAGCCATAAATCTAAATGTCTACTTAAAAAACAGCTCTGTTGCAAAACTCTACATAGGCCAACCTTACATACAGTGTGTTCCTTATGAACCTTTTCTATGGTATTATGGTATTGTAAACCGTCTAACTGTTTTTGAATGCAAGAAAACATCTTGCTTGAAGCAGTGTTATTATTGTTAAAACAACTACAATAAAAACTAAATGAAAACATTTTGCCACATGGTACATTATAAAACTTGAAACCTAAGAAACTAAATTAAAACTAAGAATGATAAAGGCAACAAAACTAAACTAAATTAAAAAGATGCATTGAAAATAAAAATAATTAATTCAAAATTAATTCAAAATGAAAAACTAAGGAAGCCAAAATACTGAAATAGATGCTTTAAAGAGAATGACTTGAAACTGATTCATTTTTAGTGACTCCACTAATGTTTGTCAAATGAAATGCAAGTGAGGCTCTTCCATTACCACTCACAATATATTTCAAGTTAGTCTGGGGCTAGCATGCTAACATCTTCATGCTCAGAGCAAATAAAATACATAAAGCACACATGCTGCATGAAATAGTCGCTTTTAATTAGATCAAATTACTCTTAAGTGCTGAATAAATTATATTAATTGGACCATTTTTACTGAGCTTGTCACAACGCATTCTAGGATTACCTCATCCAAGACAGAAACAGTGGTCCGCCAAAAAAAAATTACATTTAAAAATTTATGAATTTTTGGTGCATTATAAGTGCCATTTATTTTAAAGAAATAAAGCACAAACATTATTTTTAAGCATTTCACGTTTTAAAACAGATATAATGTTCCAAATAATGACAAAAGGAATCGGTTGTCAAATGATATTAGAAAAATATAATAATTCATGTGATGAACTAAAACTTTGGCTACTCTGCTTGGGGAAATTGGCTTTACACAACACATTCATTAAAATCTCCAGATGGTTAAAAGTCATTGAAAAAAGTCTCAGAATTGCAAAGTTAATTCTGGAAAAAAAGGTCTATTGTCACTTGATTTGATATTTTTATCTGGTGCAATATGTTCAAATATAAGTCTGCAAGTACTTTTTGCTGCCACTGTACATACATTGCTGACAAAACATCCTTCATGTGGAGATGTCAAAAAACAATGCAGTTCATTAGCTCGCTCTTGGAACATAGCTAACCAAAGTTCACAGAAAGAATTGATATAAGATCATGTCGCAAAATCATGTAAGACAAAAGCTATCTCCCAACAATAGAAAGAAATATAACCATCCCTTACTTCACAGTTAAATATAGATCAACCTCAGATGGTTTTATTTAAAGTCTCATTGCATTCTAAGAGAATCCTTTCAGCCAGACATTTAGATTCAAATTCACTTATCAAAAATACAACATGTCCTGCCATGCACATCGCCAAAACACATCTTTTTCAGTAATATATGAATATTAAAGTTGTCAAACTTCAGCTGTCTGCCTTTCTCCGAAGTTATTTTCCCTACGCTGCTCAGACTCCATGTTTCCATTTCTACCACTCTTCAAACCACACAAGGATGTGCACAAGCAGCAGTGCTTGAAATTCAACACCTAACATCTCTGGAATCTAAGATCAAGGTTGACAAAATCCAAGAGAGGAACAGAAATAGACAGAACTGAGTGAGGTGATGCGAGGAGAGACGAAAGTAGGGTTGAGGAGAGGTGAGAAGAGGAAATGCCTGAGAGAGAGAGAGACAAAGGGATGAGAACAGAGGAGGTAAGACGGGTATAGCTGATCACTGTGTCAGCAAAAAGAGAAAAGTAACTTATTAGGAGAAAGCGTGAAAAAAAAAAAAAAACGGTGAGATGGGGATAAAAACAAGTCTTACAAAACACTCAGCCGCGTCGTCCATGATGCCCAGCTGGAAGCGCTGCTCGTCTTGGAAGGTTTTGGCCAGAGCGCTGCGCAGAGCGTCCGATGGGAGCACCTTTTCACTGCTGAACTGGAACTGGGCGAAGATGCTCTGAAACCACAAAGGGAAACAGCACCTCAAAAGTAAGAAAGAGAAACGCTACCGCACACAACAGCTTTCGGCAGCCTGCCCGCTCACTGTGGAGAGAAAATACACATCAAGAGAGGAGGGCTGACATACTGTACTGTAAAAAACATTACACTGCAATACAACCAATCACAGACTAATCAATAAACAAACACACAGGCTGTTTCAAAACCTTGCCTACTTAGTCCTTAGAAAGTATGTTTGTATATGATGGTCAACAATGCAGTCTAGCTACATAAATCAGCAGGTTTTGTTTAGGTTTTATTTATTTAGCCCATTACAATTACAATATAGTCATTCAAAATTGCTTACGTTAGTAGAATAAAAAGGAAAAATACAAACAGTCCATTTAAAAATGTTTAGGCAGCTGTGCACTTGTATGTCAAAATGTGTCTATGATGCCCACAAATAGTAAGTAGGAAGCGTGCTTACATTTTTTTACAGATTTTAATGTCCAGTAAACCAAGAAAATGTTCTAGTGTGCCCTACCAATTCCGTCTAAATGGGAAGCTCAGTATGTTTTGAAACACAGCAAATGTTCAAACGTGTATAAGTAGGCAGTTCACTAGATTTTTAAGCAGCTAATATTGGAACATTTCCAATAATGTCGAAATGTTGTCTAGGTAGGCAGCTTTAAACTTTAAACAACTAATGTATGAAATATCCAATAATGTCCAAAAGTACAACACTACATTAAGTTTAGTAAGATTTTAATGTTTTAGTAAGATTTTTTTTAATGTTTTGAAAGAAGTCTCACCACGGCTGCTTTCTTTGATCAAAAATACAGTAATACTGTAAAGTATTAATACAATTTAAAATAACTTTTTACGATTTTAATATATTTTAAAATGTAATTTATTCATGTGATGGTAAAGCTAAATTTCCAGCAGTCATTACTCCAATTTTCAGTGTCACATGATCCTTCAGTAATCATTTTAATATGGTGCTCAAGACACATTTCTTATTATTATCAATGTTAAAAACAGTTGTGCTGCTTAATAGTGTTGTGGAAACCATGATACTTTTTGAGTATTCTTTGATGAATAGAAAGTCCAAGAGAACAGCATTTATTCGAAATAAAAATATTTTAAAACATTGTAAATGTCTTAATTGTCACTTTTGATCAGTTTAATGGATCATTGCTGAATAAAAGTATTAACTTCTTTCCGAAAAATTCAAATAATAAAATAAAATCGTCCCGATCCCAAACTTTTTAACATTAGCGCATTAGTGAGTTTTCAAATGGGCCCAAAAATGTTATCTAGGTAGGGTGAGCTCACAAGGTTTTAAAACACTGTGGACATTTGAACATGCTTAAATGCTGTACGTACAGAAAGCTCACTGCGTTTTGAAACACAGCCATACATTCAAACAGATTTATGCCAACTTCTTCAAAACATAAAATTTTGTGGAGTCTCACACTACTTATTCGATTGGACAAGCTCATCCCTGTAGCACCGGTTGGAAAACATCTAACTAAGATACTGAGCTCATTAACAGTGAACGCTCAAACAAATGCAGAGTCCTAAATGCCTGCGGTGGAATCTATTCTCCTGTCCATCAGCATTGGCACTGTTATTGAACTCAATGAACAATGACTGCAACACAATGCTCTCTCACCAGAGGACATCCTGATAAGCTGAACAAATGGACTCGGGCAAAACTCACAGTGCAAAGGCAAATATTCGCTGCGGCTGCAGTGACACACACATACTGCAGTTTTAAAACCCTCAAATATGCAGTGGGCGCAGTGCCCAAGGCAGCCCCCTATTTGAAGGTGGGATGGGGGTTTCTCCCTGAGCGGGACAGGCCGATGGCTCTGGAACAGGTAATGCAGTGTGATGACTGCACTGCGCCAAGGAGAGAAAGAAAGAGAATGGAGGGAGGGTGGAAGAAAATGAGAGAAAGTGTGGGAGGGACAGACGTAGAGGGTTATGTACCCCACTGAGGAAACTCGATGAGAGGAAAATTCAGCCACTGCATCATTTCCCCATGCAGCTCTAATCACACACTGCTCAGCCCAGCTAAGAGCCTGAAGTGATTTTTACCTATGGACATATTTTAATGTCCTCTTCTTTCCCCATCTCTCTGTCTCTCTCTCTCTCTCTCTCTCTCTCTCGGAGCTGATGAAACACTCAGGACAGATAAGGGCCAAATGGAAGTCAGGTGTGTGTACGCAGCAAATATATCACTCTGGCAATCAGTGCCCAACCAAACTGCAGTTCTGTTCTGCTCTCCTCAGCGAGAGTGGGACAGCAGCACACGCCCTTACATGCTTGCAAGTTGCGACAAACTCTGAGCTCAGATCTGATGTAGAAGAAAACAAAAGAAGAAGAAAAAACAACTGTTGAACAAGCAAAGTCTTTCTGACTTGTAAGAGTGGATTTCCTGCAGGGGTTCAGGCTGCAAGACTGCAGAACGACTAAAGAAACGTTGTTGGCAAGATGGTAGAAAACTGTACATTTCTTGTCTATTACCACCCACTGCTAATTACAACGACGGAAATAAGCACAGTTACAATAGCTTAATACGTGGGAGAGCGTTGCTATAGAGAGTGACGATGTTGTATTGCAATAGGTAACACTTCAAAATCAATACCAAATCAAAACTAGTTAGCACATTATTTGTAACTGAAAAGGTTTAATGACAAATATACACTTAAAATAGTTAGAAAATAGATGTATGAGATGATAAAAACTTGTACCATTAATTGTACCCAGCATGTATGTATAATGTTACCTGACAGATAGAAAGAGAGGGAGAGAGACTGTAGAGAGTAAGAGAGAAAGAAATGAGGAGCCAAATAAATAGTGCCCCAAGAATGGGAGCCAGAGAATAAACGAGACAGAGTAACAGTTACAATCTTCTTTTATCCTTTCCCTGACCATGTGCTAAAACCCAAATGTGAGATGTTCAAACTGACCAATCAGATAATTAAAACTTCCCCCACCGTACTAAAGGTGTGCCAATTTATAGACCCCCGAAGTACACACATCTTGGCCTACAGGCCGTGATCACTATTTGTGCCTTTAGGAACTCCAAATGGTCATTGGGGTAAGAAAGTGGGGGTTGAAAACAGTAAAGCAAATGTCTTTGTTCATTTTCAAATATCTTGGATTATTTTCAATCCTACAGACTGACATGAAAACTCAACCTATCACAATTCGTTATGTTTTATCTGAAGTGTCAGTGTTCATCTGTGACCGGCTGTACTGAAAACATTGAATAAATGAGTGGGAATGTGCATAGACTTTATAATCAGAATTTCTGTCAAAGCAAAAGTAATATTTCCACTGAAAAAAGTGTGCCGTGACACACCAAGTCGACTGTCGGTTCATCGTTTGGACCCGTAGTTGGACCCACATCCGCGGCTTTTCAAACAATTGAGCATGTTGAATTGGCAGCAAAGCCCATCGATTTGCTGTTCTTGGAAAAATGGAAGTGATAAAATGACAAAATGGTAAGCAAGTATATACAGTTTGTAAAACCATAGTCTTTTTTCTTCTGATTTCCCTTTTTAAATGACAAATACAGACTACTGCCACTTGCAGGCATGAAGAGTTACTTCCTTTCAAGCAGGTTCAGAACATTCGTGCTAGCTGGCCATTGGCTGTAGTTTTTGCGATGTTCCAGCACAACTGGAACTTTTTGGCCCAGACACATGCAATGTGAGGCAACAGTCAGCTTTTGACACCGCTAGTTCTTTGATATCAGTTTGATTTGTCTGGGCCTTTATAGTTCTGGCCAATCAGGTCTTCAGCTTGTCTAGATTGTCTCCCAGTCTGGCCAGCTGAAGAGGGCTCAAAACCTCTTTAAAATAAGCCAACAGACCAGCCTAACCAGGTGTGGAGACAAGTAAACCATAGACCGTTTTCTCAGCAGGGATAAACTGATTGTTTTACAGAAATAATTAAAACATTGTGGAATATTCAGTTCTGCTCATGGATATCTAGTTAAAGGATTAGTTCACTCCAGAATTAAAATGTCCTGATAATTTACTCACCTGCATGTCATCCAAGTCTTGTCTTTCTTTCTTCAGTCGAAAAGAAATTAAGGTTTTTAAGGAAAACATTCCAGGATTTTTCTCCATGTAGTAGACTTCAATGGAACCAATGGGTTGAAGGTCCAAATTGCAGTTTCAGTGCAGTTTCAAAGGGCTCTACACGATCCCAGCCAAGGAATAAGGGTCTTATCTAGCGAAATGACCAGTCATTTTCTCTGCGATGCGCGTCCACTAGTGATGTAGGCGGAAGTACAAAAAACTCTCGTATCATTTTCTCCTCCAACTTCAAAATTGTTTTTTTTTTGTAAAGGGCATTTGATTTAGTCTTTGCACGTTCACTTACACACTGGGTCGGTACTTCCACCTGCGTCACGTGTGACCTTTCCAACGTGATTACGTAAGGCGTGAAGTCGTGGACATGGGGGGTAAGTAAATTATCAGGAAATTTTAATTCATGAGTAACTAAGTAACTAATCCTTTAACTTGCTACTTGCCTCAAACAAAACTCTTGAGTATCTTTTAAAGACATGATACAACTAACCTGGAAAATGTACACAAATCCAGAGACTAGTTAACTCCCAAGCTAACTTAACAAGCCAAATTACACCAGTCAACCTGCTTCCCTGGTTTTTATTCTGTTCAAAGAGCTAGCCAACAAATACTGACACATATAAACCAGTCTGAACCAGTCGTGACCTTCCCAAAAAGGACATTCATATAAACTTCTCAAGTTTCAACCACAAGCTGCCTTGAGTCTTTATATTACATTATAGAGTGTGTAGAACTGGAAATCCCATTTGAGGGTTGAGTCGTCCATGTGTGTAATAGCAGTAATGTAAAGTGTGTCAGTGTGTGTGTGATGTAAAGTCCTTCTCATCTCTAACAAGGACATGGAACCCAACTGGACAGGCTCTACTCAAACCATGCAAGTCCAGTCATATGCATACATACTGTATACATTCACACACACAAACCACCAGAGATTGTGTTGTCAGCTGCGAGCCCTCAGGCGTAGCCTGTGAAATAAGACATTAACCTCCACTCAAAGACACTAGACACATATCATCTGCACTGCTCAAAACTCACAAAGGCAATGAGAAAATATAGACATGCACACACACCCTGACAGGAACAGCAATCTTGTGACGCACGTAAATATATTAATATTAAACACTCCCTGGGCTCAGTTTTCAAATTGCAGAGGGATTGAATCTCATGCTGATTATGAGTTTGTAATTGGGTTTAACTCAAATCGCTGATTCGCACTACATAAAATGGCACAAACATAGAGGTGTCAGTGGAACTTCTATAATAGGAAACATCAACGTAATAAAGGTGGCGGCTTGTGTGAGTGACTGTGACTTTGCATTTATTTAGTTTGTGTATGCGTGTGTTTCCTGCCTCCAGCGCTGCAGTTCCTCAGCGGGGCTGATGGTCAGTAGAGGTCACCAACCTCAAGGCACTATCACACCTCGTGAAGTGGCAGTAATGTGGGCCCTTGCCACCCAATGTCACAATTCAGCCACTGTGACATGCAGCCTCTCTGGTGACAAACATTATAGACTTAAAAATGCGGTTAGACCGTTCAGGTTAATTTATTTAGCACAAGTATGCTGCATTCAATGACATTTAATATTAATGACAACAGTGAGATTATCCGTCTGAATTTATAGTCTCCCCTAAATCTGCATAAATAAAGTAATTGAATAGCAACTGTATTTAGCTAAGAGAAAATTCATTCTTGAACTTTCTATTTATCAAAGAATACAGAAAAAAATATGAAGCTTAATAATGTTTTCAACATTGATAATAATAAATGTTTCTTGAGCACCAAATCAGCATATTATTTCTGAAGGATCATTTGACTCTGAAGACTGGAGTAATGGCTGCCTGAAAAATCTACTTTGCCATCACAGGTATAAACTTCATTTTAAAATATCTTCAAATAAAACAATAGTGTATTTACATCAAATAAATGCAGACTTGGTGAGAGGATTTTTTTCAGAAACAATTAAAAAAATCTTACCAACCCCAAACTTGTGAAATGCCACCCTCTCATAAAAAGACAAACTACTAGTAATAAATAACGTATAAAGTAGTTAAGTTGAAAATGCAATGAAATCAAAGGAGCAAATCAGTAAATAATATTGGCCATTCTTGTGCAAACAATCAATATGAGATTTTTCATCTCCATACCCCTCAGCTCATTTACATCTCAGTAAATGAACATGATATTCCCCACAGTCAGTATGCTTCAAACAAACACATTTGTAGAATTTTGCGGTTTGTAGAAAGGAGCGGTGTGGTGAGGGCATATTTCAGCACTCATTAGTAGCGTAAGATCATTAAATTTCAATAACATGCCTGGCAAGCAGGCGGCTGGCGGGCGGCACGCGTGAGGAACTCTCATAACCAATCGGCCGAAACTAACGTTCCTCCATAAAAAATTGGTGGTGACATAGAGCATGCCATTCAAGGCCACGGCATGGGACAGCCAGAGCCACTTGAGATCACATGCCACCAGTCCACAGAGGGTTTGGCAGGAAAAGAGCTCAGGGTGAGACCTGAGGGACTGTAATCCGCCTCAGAGTCAGGCATTGAGCTTCACCACAGAGCAAACTTTTAGCACAGGGCCTAAACAGAAGCACGCCGTCATGTTATTAAGAGAAAAAACTAATGCTGCCTTATCACTGTTAAAAAATGATGCAGTCAACTCAATGACATATGTCATTTCAGGTACAGCAAGACAAATTATTTTGAGAGCCACAGTCATTCCTTTTCCCATTCAAAACATAACGGAGGCTTAAAGCTTGTTTGCTTGGACGCGATTAAAAGTCTCTTTCTAAGTCTGCAATTTTGTTCTGAACACATCACCTGGACAATATCAATTGCTTTTAGTCCCCGAATGGTTTAACAGTGAATAGAAATGGAGCTAAATTTAGCAACAGGTTTAATACAGCGAGAAAAGAAGAGCAAGAGAGAAACAGCAAGAGTGTGAGTGACGAAGAAAGAATGAAAGAGCAGGAGAAGGACAGGAAGAACAGATCCTGGTAAACGGTCATAAATCCTAGCAAATATGTAAAAGCGTTCTCATGATACGGCTTTGTGTCACCACAGCAGAGTGATTTCTGATGCCTCAGCACTTCACACACTTCATTTAGAGAGAGAGGGAGAGAGAGAGCACATTTCAATCACTGTGATGGATTTCACACAGGCTCATTTGTGTTTCATACCAACGAAGTAGCCCAGAGAAAAAAGCACAAGCACACACAATTCTATCTATCTATCTATCTATCTATCTATCTATCTATCTATCTATCTATCTATCTATCTATCTATCTATCTATCTATCTATCTATCTATCTATCTATCTATCTGTATGTTTGCATGTATGTATGTATGTATGTATGCATGTATGTATGCAAAGGCCAGAGCTGCATCACCACATGCATGCCAATTTAAATATTCAAGCACAAGAAGAAGGGAACGCAATTAAGCCACAGTCACACATGCAAAATATTTTCGGACACTGCAACGGTCTTAATATGACAATGGCCGTGAGTATCCTAGTAAACATAGTCAGTTATGTCTAAGTAAAGTAAACTAAAAGAAAGAAACCACATGTATATCAGTTTATTGGATTCGTGCATAGTCTTAAAGTGCTGCTGTCTGCGTTTTTAATGTTAAACAACAAAGGACAGAAAAAGATCACTCACTGCTCTTAACTGAATAACTTTTGTAACTTTAATAAGGATTAATTTATTTCATTTATACAATGAAGAGTTTTAGCTGTGGTATCGAAATTGGCTATTTTTATGGCCGGTCATTTTTCTTAAGTCACCGGTCATTGGCAGGTGTGGCAAAAAGTTAGCTTTAGGCCCTGCATCCATCTGTCTCTTCATCTATCCATCTATCCAAGTTTTACTCCATGCACATCACTCATTCTCCTTGCATAAAAATAATTCAACAAAACAATATTTTATGGCAATTTATTATTTTATTTAGCCATGTAATAAGGATATTATATAATCAGCCAGTTACTACTATCCAACTATCTATGATCCATCCAACCATCCAACAACCAGAACCAAATACATAAACATTAAAGACTCAGGACCATAGTTTCTCTATCATCATTGAGGCAGCACTATGAAATAATCTCAGTTTGACTTCTGCAACACCCTATACTGGACAATTCAACATAGCCAACAAATCACTTATGTTGAATCTCAGAACTAAAGACAACCAACTCCAAGGCAACCAAGACCAAAAGGCAGAGACTGTCTTTATGACATCATGTGGGCGTGACACTAAGCTATCAGAGAACAGAGTAGCCAAGGTAACAGGTAGCCGTGGAAACAATGGAGCAGAACCCATGCTTACATCAGTAGAGGAACCAAGTGTTCAGCACAGAGAGAGCAAGATCCCTGGACATGAAATAAAGTGGAAAATTACCCAACACCAGAACAAGATTAGACCAGACACAAAGTAAAGAAAGAAAAAGACCTCTCGATCCATCAGGCTATTTGTACTTCTCCTTTTCTCTCAGGCGTAAACACAGCCAACTAGAAATGTTGGTATTTTTGGAAACAAATGGCCAAGTACAAATCTGACGGCAAAGATTTCTTTTAACTCAAAACAAGGAGCCTTTTAAAGAAATATGTCAGTTTTGTTACTTCTTACTGGTATGTGACACCTTTAAATAGCACAGCTACTTTTAGCCTGAAGGCGACTAGAAAACAGGATATTGTTTGAGTGAGAGGCCTTTGCTTGTTATTTAAAAAGAGACCCAAGTTGCTTTTCCTAGCATACTGTATATCTCCCTCTCCTCCTCCACCTCCCGTCTCTATCAGCCGCCAGGCAGGAAATTAAAAAGACTTCCTCGAAAAGAGCGACAGTGCTCTTGATGTTGAGAATCTCATTTCCATTCTATTCCTGTGATACAGTAAGGTCAGCAAGGAAGTCAATTAGTCCGAGCAGCCTCTACCCTTACCTTGCTGGATCATTAGAAGAGCAGCCTGGGCACTCTAGGAGACTCCTGTAGCCTCAAGCTACTTTTCTGAGAAGGCAATACTAACAGGAAGTTCATTTTAATTTGCTATGCACAACAAGGCACTTTTTGGGAGGACCTGGTAACACTCACCTTCAGAGCGCAGAAGATGCACGAGTCCTCCATGCACTTGTGGGTGTTAAGTTGACGGAAGCTTCTGCGGAAGATGTCAAGATGCCAAAGGACCTGTAGTCAAGAGAACAGAAGGGTTAAGTCAACTAGAGAAAGTGCATTAAATTCGAACTGTCAAGTGGACACTGAAGTTCCTATCAACAAAAACATCTCATAAACGACTCTCATTCAAACCACCACCATTCCAGATGAAAAGACCAGTATGTTGTGTTTTAGATGATTCTACCCACCTTGGAATACAGTTTTTTTAACTAGCTACCAGTAAGACATTCTTGGCTATCCAACTTCACCAGAAAGACCATGCTGGTTGACCAGTATTTTTGGTTGTCATATATTATATATTGAGTAACATATTGTATGTTTTGGGCACGCTTACGGTTCACCTGCTAGACCAGCACAAAACCAACATGGATGACCACCAACCAGCAGAACTAGCAAACCCCCTATATTTCCAATATCATAAATGCAATTTTACATTTTCATAGCACCACGCAAACATCACCAAACGACATTGCAAAAATTTTCAAACACACTTCGTCTGCTTCCATTGTTCAGGCCAAACAAGCAGGTTCCATCCCATCACAAACTCCATTAGTCAGGCTTTTCAGGATATCCATGCAAATTAAACAACATTGAAAGTGCCACATAGCCACAGTCTTTACTTTTTTGGTGAAATCAACATACCAACAGATGGCTTACTTTCTTAGTTGCCTCTGCACAGGACACTGGGATAGCAGAAAGTAATTCAACATAAAAAAACAACACTCGCACTCACCCTCGGGGCAGGTTTTCACATTACAAAGAACAGCCCAGAGGCTTCCTGGCCCCGTCCCACGGCGATCGGCCAATATCTGCACAATTCTCCAATCCTGTCAATAAATATGAGCCAGTCTTAGCTGCTGCTCTCACTCTGATCATCTGCCAGCTGTCCACTCCACTTAATCCTCTCAGCAGACCAGGAATCCAGCACTTCCAGTAGCCGTCCCGGCTCCGGCAGAGGTTCAGACCCGGATCCCGGTAGAATGAGAAGACAGGGAGGAGAAAGGATGGAGTGGAAGACAGTGAGAAATAGAGATGTGGGAACACAAACTGTCTGGGAGAGAGAGGTGCGATCGCACATGAGGAAGAGAGATGGAGAGGGAACGAAGGAAGGGGAGGGGGGAAAGATAGAGCGAGAGAGAGAGAGAGAGAGAGATATGGTGAAGTGCGTAAGAATAAGAATGCGTGTGGAACACAGAGGGGGAGATTGCTGCAGAGATATGAAGCTATGAATAACCGAGACATGCGGTACACGCTGCGGATCAGAGTTGTTTGGAGTTCACCTGCCCCGGGCACGACTCTCACTCATCATATACAGCGAGACGTAGAGAACCTGCAAAACTAAAGTGGAACAAACAGCGAAACTGCACCTTTACCCGCAAGCAACCATCTGGACCCGAACACACACACACCATTGATCAAAGCTTTATCCATTCCTAATGTATCCAGCACTGCCAACTGGGCCCGAACACAAACCCATAATATCATCATCACCCAAAACTGGGCTTATACACAAACAGACCACACACATAACAGATCAGCATTGTTCTTCAGGAAAGCAACAAAAAAGGACAACAATGCAAAAAAGCAGCAAAATCTCACTCTGTGTGGAAATCAGTTTTATCTGCTAACAATGCAGGAATGCCATGCTCAGCTTGGGAAGCTGTGCTTTATTATTTTCTGTAGGGCTTGTGAGCATACAATAGCCTGTCCATACCTTACTGATAATAATTAACTAAGGCACCGTGTAGTAAATCCCCAAGCATATTTGGACATCGTCAAAGCACATTTAGTCCTAGATATAGGGTCAAACATAGAATGAAATAGCAATTGTTGAATATCCAAGTAAGCCAAAGCAAAATAAAACTTTAGTAAAACTTACTAGTAAATAGTAATGCCAAACAACATGTGCTGGTGTTGTTGGCTGCGGTTTAAAGCGGAATTTTAAATTTTTAAATTTTTAATTTTAATTATTGTATTGTATTGTTCTGAATATAAGACAACCCTGATTACATGACACATTTTTTCAAGATGTACCAAGATGTAAAAGGCTTTCATATTTCATATTTTAATTCATTTTTATATTCAAAGTATGGCAAATACTGGCAAAATGTACCAACAATAACATTTAAAACTAAACATTTAACAGCATACCATAAAAAAAACCTGTAGTTCTCATTTCCACTAGCTTTCACAATAACTGATTTCTCACCTTTTTTATGTAACAGATGTTGGCATGTCAAAAAACACAGGTGTTTGATCTGCATTGCCTATCTGATCCAGGGAATATGAATGTTTTTTCCTTAGGCCTATCACATAGCGCTGAAAAGACAGCAGTTTCTCCCTGATGTCTGAGGGCACGCGCTGGGGCAAGACTGGTTTATGCTGCATCATTTTTACGCTGATTTAAAGCCAGTTCACAGATGCATTGTTCACCTACTATATCATGAATACTGAGCATTCTAAAGTTCTACTTGACATCCTCCTTTTCGCATATTCTCTAGCAGGGAAGGACACATATTTGGACGCAGTGTGTGTGACGACAGAAATCTATAGCAACCTGCTGTGATTCCTCATGTGGTGACACATTTGCTGCCCTCTGTGCTTCAGAAAGCCATCGCATTAACCTGTGCGTGCAGCTCTAAACCAAAGCTACTCTCCTCTGAAAAAAGGCAGAGACAAACAAACAGGGAAATAATCACAAACAAATCGCTAAGTAAAGGACTCCCCTGAGACTGGTGGAAAATAAATAGATGTGTTTCATAACTAACATACAAAGCATCTGCATTAGGTCCAGGGAACAAAGAACACTAAAGCCCCTTTGATTGGGCTAAATATGTGGAATGGGATTATATAATGCTTTTTTCCTCTATATCTCCCTCTCATTCTAACACTCCCAGTTTTTTTTTTTTCAAGCACCCACTTTATGTCTCTAAGTATTATGAAATGGTCCTTTGGGTCTTTACCTAGAGTCAGGATGTAGATAGATTATGCCATCCTTTTACTACATTAAACATTACACCCCTATCCTTAACACATCAAATGGCTTTCTCATGTCCTCTCAAATGCTAACACACAGGGTCACACACACACACACACACACACACAAACATATTTAAACATGCATACACAAAGCAAAGCTCTGGAGTCTCAGCTCTCTTCTCTGTTCCCGAAAGCCCCGTGGCAGCACTAGATGATTGTCAGTTCAGTCTCAGGGCAGATTTGCTGCTAGTCTCTGCAGCTCTTAAGCCTGGCCTGGTTTTCTCTCAGCAGCAGCACATCCTCAAAGAGCTCTGCGCTCATGTGCTCCGACCTGGCTGACCTTGCTTTTTCCTCATATGAACTCTCTCACTCTCTCTGTAAAATAAAATGCAAAATTTGACATGGTGCTGTATTGGTTCATAAGGTACTTTGTTACTATATACAATAAAAGTTCCGGCGCAATATAGCTGCCGTCGCATCATCCAGGTGGATGCTGCACATTGGTGGTGGTTGAGGAGAGTCCCCCTTCTGTGTAAAGCGCTTTGAGTGCTGAGAAAAGCGCTATATAAATGTAATGAATTATTATTTTTATTATTCCAAAAATATATACAGTCGAGCCCAGAATTAATCATACCCCTGGTAAATATGATAAAAAATGGCTGTAAAAAATAAATCTGCATCGTTTATCCTTTTGATCTTTCATTTAAAAAATTGGCAAAATCCTAACCTTTCATTGAAGTAAAAGAATTGAAAGTGGGGGGGAAATCACATTATAAAATAAATGTTTTTCTCCAAAACACGTTGGCCACAATTATTCATACCCTTTTATTAAATACCTTTTTGCAATCTCCTTTTGCCAAGATAACTGCTCTGAGTCTTCTTCTATAATGCCTGATGAGTTTGGAGAACACCTGACAAGAGATCAGAGACCATTCCTCCATACAGAATCTCTCCAGATCCTTCAGATTCACAGATCCATGTTGGTGCTTCTTCTCTTCAGTTCACTCCACTCATCAGGTCAGGGAACTGGGACAGTCATGGCAGAAGCTTCATTTTGTGCTCCCTAACACATTTTTGTGTTGATTTTGATGTTTGTTTTGGATCGTTGTCCTGATGGAAGATCCAACCATGGCCCATTATAAGATTTCTAGCAGAGGCCGTCAGGTTTTGATTTTTTATCTGTTGATATTTGATAGAATCCACGATGCCAGGACCTCCAGCAGAAAAATAGGCCCACAACATTAAAAATCTAATGGTATATTAAATTGTACACATGGGGTACTTTTTATCCTTGTGTGCACTAAACCCATCTAGTGTGTTTGCTGCCAAAAAGCTCTTTTTTTAGTTTCATCTGACCACAGAACCCTGTGCCGTTTGAAGTTCCAGTCATGTCTGACCACTGAACACTGTAAAAAAAAAAGTCAAAAATTTCAAGTGACCGATAACATCTAAATTTTTCAATTAGTCTGACGTATTATTTAATACTAATAATATTAAATAATACAAAAAAGCTAATGTTAACAGACTATTGCAACAAGAATTTCACTTGGGCCAATTGAAAAATTTAGATGTTATCGGTCACTTGAAATTTTTGATTTGGGAGGGTTAGAAATTTTTTACAGTGAATATGCTGGAGTTTGTTTTTGGATGAGCGAGGAGCATTTTTCTTAAAACCCTCCCAAACAACATGTGGTGATGTAGGGGTTGTTTGCTTTTTTTTAATAGGCTTTCTGACCCCCAAGACTCAACTAATCTCTGCAATTCTCCATCTGTGATCCTTGAAGAGTCTTTGGCCACTCAAACTTTCATCCTCACTGTCCATTAAGACAATATAGACACACGTCCTCTTCCTGGCAGATTCGTAACATCTTTAGTTGATTATAACTTCTTAATTATTGCCCTGATGGTCAAAATGGGGATTTTCAATTCTTTAGCTATTTTCTTACAGCCACTTTCTATTTTGTGATGCTCAACAATCTTTTGCTGCACATCAGAACTATGTTCTTTGGTTTTACTCATTGTGATGGATGATTCAGGGAATTTGGCCTTTGTGCTTCCTCATATTTAAACTCCTGTGAAACAAGAAGTCATAGCTGGACAATTTCATGTTCCTAGTCACCCTGGTGTGCTAAAAAAGGTAAATATTAATGGGAATATACTTCAGAGATATTTTATTCATAAAAAATTCTAGGGGTATGAATAATTGTGGCCAACGTGTTTTAGAGAAAAATATTTATTTTATAATGTGATTTCCCCCCCCCCCCCCCCCCCCCCCCATTTTCAATTCTTTTACTTCAATGAAAGGTTAGGATTTTGCCAATTTTTTGAATGAAAGATCAAAAGGACAAACGATGCAGATTAATTTTTTACAGCCATTTTTGATCATATTTACCAGGGGTATGATTAATTCTGGGCACGACTGTATATATATATAATTATTTATTTAATTAAATAAATTTAAATTTCCCATTTCTGTCTACAATATATTAATTGCACGCTATAATCTTTGCACTTAATCCCGGATATGACTCGTTTAACATGATCTACCCACTTATTTTTGAATAATAAACTGGAAATATTCCTTCACTTAAACAACTTCAATTAATTTGAACTAAGACTGGAGATCGTATCAGAAAGAAAAGTGAATGAAAGCATTGCGAGCATTTTTTATTTGCACCATCTTTATGTAGCCTATTAAGGTTTTACAGTATGTGTTGTATAGCCTACCTTGTTTAATTCTAATGAATGCTCTTTAATGTGATGTGTTGTTTGTTTTAGCTTTTTGTATTTCTTTAATAAAAAGGTCTGCGTTTTCTGCATATTACACATACGGTAGCCTAAATAAATATTTGCGAGTTCATAAAATGTGTTGGAATAATGAGACAACATTTTTGTTTTTTCATCATTCAAGATTAATGTTGGGAAACTTAAATTGGTGGATTAAGTACTGGTACTATATTTGTGATCGATTGTACATTGAATCACAAAATTCATGTGCTAGCACTGCCATTGATAGAGGATAAAGCAAAAGTTGTTTTACGCTACTAGACCATTTGAAGTTTCTGCCTTTCGAATGCGTCAGTGGTAAAGGCCTATTACAGACTAAATGAAAATATTGTGCTGGAAACAGAAATCCGATCAGTTATCCAGATACAGAGGCCATTTGATGTAAACAAATGTAAACTTGCAGTGTCCTGATTGGCTGATGATCCGATCTGCTTGATCGGATCACGGTGATCGCATGTTAATGCCAAGTATAAATGCAACTTAAGTGAAGTCTCAAGTCTTTGGGTCCAAGGGTTGCAGTTTATTTTACAGTACGTGCATACGTGTACTTACAGTGTAGTTACCTAAGAAAGTACTGGTAATATAAGGTAAATTAGTAATATAAGGAAAGACAGACAGGGTCATAAAATGCATAAAAAAGTGTCCGTCCACTAGTCAAGATGCAAATTAACTTGGTAGATTTTGATATTATATGCATATGGTAGCAAAAACATGAAAAGGACATGGAAACATGGACAGCAAGCAATATATATACAGATGTGGTCAGAATTATTGGTACACCTAGTAAATATGATTAAAGATGGCTGTAAAAATAAATATGCATTGTTTATCCTTTTGATCTTTCATTAGAAAAAATCCCAAAAACATAACCTTTCATTGAAGTAAAATAATGGGGGGTAAATCACATTATGAATTAAATGCTTTACTCCAAAACATGTTCCATATATACATATAATAATGCCGACTTGGTGTGTTTACAAATTGATAAGAAATGAAAGAATAAAGAAAGAACAGTAAAATGTTGTTTCATGCTGTCATGTGGGGTAGTAAGGAGAGATTGCCGTACCAAAATGACTCAAAATGAGTCTCTGTCTTCATGTCCAAGTCAAGTCTCGAGTCAGTGGTTCACAAGTCCAAGTCAAATCGCAAGTCTTTTTTGTGTGTGTGTGTGTGTGTGTGTGTGTGTGTGACTTAAGTGCAACTCGAGTCTCTGGTAGACTGTAATGCAGGACAAAATTTAATAATTTAATTTCTTTAATAAAGTATCTTGAGTAAAGAAATACATTTTTAAATAAATAAAAATTGTAATGTAATTTATAAGTAATTTAAATGAGTTAAAGCATTTATTTATTCTTTGGAATACATTGATTAATCTAATGTCCTTCAAACTGACAGATTTATTAAATACAACTTGTCGGTTGGTTCCTGCTCTCAGTGCAATAGTTCAAATCTGGTTTGCAGCATCTCCTAATCCTATTCTATGTCCTGATCCTATTTCTGTAATCTAGGGGTTAATGCAGGGGACGGGGGTGGGCGGTAAAGATGAAGATGATGAAGATGAAGAGGTCAAATCAAAGGCCACTAAATCACTAGGATACACCCAGGAAAGGCTGAAAAAGGCACATAAGCGATGATGTAAGTTGTGTGCCTAATAGCGCAGGAAGATGAGACCAGGCTTAAGCAGATTAAGCACAAACACTGTTCCATTCCAATCCACTATTAAATGGGCCTAAACCGAACTCATACACAGCCTCTACAGAGAGCCCAGTTCTATGACCTGTCAGGACTTTAGCAACACACTTCAAAGGAGTGGGGCTGAATTTAAGGGCTACAGCTGAAAGAGAGGAGCTTAGCAGAGCTGAAGGAGTGAGAGGAGAGACGCTGGAGGATGACAGATTGCATTCTGGTGCTGGCATATGCGCTTTTCTCTCCCCGTCCTTATTTTATTTAGTAGTGATGAATCGGCTACCTGCTGAACAATGAGCTGAGTGGATATGGGTGAGGACCGGCAGTCAGTTCCGCAGTTGCAGAGAGGGCATAGAGAGAGAGATAGAGTGAAAGAAAAAAAGAAACAAAGAAAGAAAGACAGAAAGGAAGGAAGGATAGAGCAGGGCGATATATATTAAATATGAAATTTCTAATGCGAGAGACATTTTAATAGCGTATTTGACCTAACTCTAATACAGTTTTTGCTACTGATGAAATTTAAGTTTGATTCATTTGCATAAATGAGTTCAAACTGTTTAATTTTGCATTTAAACAAATTTTCACAGAATAAAAAAAAATAGAATTATTATTCATTTCGTAATGCTTCATTGTTCTACAGGGTCCAAAATGAATATGTCAAATGGCAAATGATGGTTTTGCCAAGCTGCTCGCAAATAACTTTATACAAAACAATTTTAATGATAAATGATAAAGATTTTCTCAATTCACTCCCCATTGAAAGGTTGACGTTCGAAGTATTGTCAAACAAAACGGAGGCTAGCTTGACCTACCCTCCCTCATCATCCCGTCCCCTCCCCCTCCCTTCCATGCTTCCTGAAACAGTCATGAACGAGTCGGAGGCTTTTCCGATGTAAATTCGGGACTTTGCACGTTCCTTCTCCTTTTCCCTCTTCTTTGCTATTTGTTCATCGGAACGTCGTCTCTTTGGTCGTGTGTCGGCCATATCAAAATTCAAGAGAATATAATTCTAATGTTAGTCGTTGTCTACGACATCTCTCCTCTAGCTAACTTCCCTCTTCATGCATCTCTCTCCTCATGTGCACGCGCACTAACCCCCCAACCCCCACCCCCAAATCATTCTTGTCGGTTATTGGCTGGAACACTCTTTGTTATGTTTCGTGGTCCAGGCTGGGCCAGTTTGTTTCTGATGCCATTTGTGGAGCCTGGGCTATCTACAGAGACCGCGTTTTTTTACAGTGTGTTCAGGGGACAAGCAGCTAGCGGATAGTGAGGAGATGTTTGCTGTATGTGACAAAAAATGTTTCGGCCCATAAAACGTGTGACATCGCTTAGAGCACCTTTAATTACTGCAGAGTCTAAATAGGCAGCATTCTGCAGTGTGGGCCCCAGCTAAAGCACTCACTCTGGGTTTTACATGGTGAAAATATGACGAGGATCTCATGGAAACAGAGACAACTTTAAGCACAGTGATAAATTACACTCTCCGTCAGCAATCCTGCGGAGAGGGCTCTGATGCTATACAGTCTTGAGTAGGAGAGGGGCTGCGTCGAGCAGTAAGTGTGTGTGTTTATGTGAGTGAATCCCATGTGAGCAGGCTGGGATGACTCAGAGTGACAGATGCACACGCACCACCATACCCCTCCCATTCAACGTCAGTGACCAATCGATCATCCCTAACTCCTGAGAGGAAGGCGAGTTTGCGGCACTATGCAGAGGAAGAAAAACGGCAAAGATCTTCAGTCAGAGGTTAATTGAAACATACATATATTCAAACTCTGTGACGGCAGTGGCACGGATAGAATGCAAATCTCCTGCACTGCTGAATCTTCAACGCCACAACAAAAGATTGCGAGATGCTAGCGCAATGGTCAAACATATCGGTCTAGTGCAGGGTTGCCCAATCCTGTTCCTGGAGATCTACCTACCTGCAGAGTTCAGATCCAGCCCTGATCCAACACAATTTGTAATTATCAAGTGCTCCTGAAGATCTTAATTTGCTGGTACAGTTGTGTTTGATCAGGGTTGGAGATGAACTTTGCAAGAAGGTATATCTCCAGTATTGGGCACCCCTGGTCTAGTGCACATTTATATAGAAAAACTATATAAAAGCAGTGCATTGGGATGTACAATCGCATTTTGAGTGAACGGCCTCTAAAACCGGTTCTTTTTAGTGAATCAAAAACATACAGTGCAAATGTAGTCTGATTCCCGAACAAATAGTTCAAAAAGATTGGTTTGAATCAGTCTGACAAATACTGTCATTGTCAGTGAATCATTCACTCAAACAATTCATTAAAGATGCTTATTTATTTTGGAACAAACCAAATGACTTTCTTCATGAGTGGATCAATGAACACACTAAACTGAATCGATTCTTTCAAAAATGTTTATTCACTCAGGAATGAAACGCAGCTGTTGTGTGGTTGACGGTTTATTCTGTTTTGACATTAACTGGAAACATGGAGTCTAAAATGTAAGACCTCAATATTAACCTTTTGGTTATTGTAAAAAAAAAAAAAGGTAGGTAACATTTGTATATGATTGGCTATTAGATATGTCCTCTATTCTTTCATTAATATCTATTAGAACGGGGTAAAAAAAGCAAGTCCAGCCAATCAGTCATCATTAAAGACTGTGGAGTGGACAGCTTCCAGAAGACAATTTGTAAACGTTTGAAACAGGCTCTGAAAAATGAACAAAGCTATAAGAAATGGGCCAACACAAGGACAAAAACGAGAGAGAGGGTCTTTTCATGTCCTTCGGCACTGAATGGTCTCCAAGCATCTGCTACCTGATCAGGCCTGCTAGCCACATTTTCATTTCTCTGATACTCTCACTCTCCTCATCCCTTAGGGACAGTAATTAATACGACAGACATTCTGTTAGGTCGTTGTGAGTGTGATTAATTTTGTGGGAGTTCTAAAAGAAGTGGTCCTAATGAACTCTTTTCTCTTTGTAAAGTCATATAGAGTTCTCTTACCCTCTCTCCCATTGTTTCATCCTCACGCTTGTACTATACTAATGCCTCACCACTATAGAAACAAGCCAAGGAAAATATTACAGGCATGTTAACAGTTCTTTCTAATAAGACAGAAATCCTACAGATATAAAATTTGGAGGGAGATTCAATCTTTATAAAGGTGGAGATGGTATATTCAATTCTGTCCATTCATGAACACAAAGAGAAAGTTTTGCAAAGCCATGTTTCCAAATGCTTTGAAACCAATATGTTATCTCTTCTTTTAGATTTGATTTGAACCTTATGTTTAAGAATAATCACAAGCCAGAGGGCAGGAACTCAGAGAGGACCTTACAAAAAGAATGTATATTGAGATGAATATACCAGGGGTCACCAATTAGCGGACATCGCTTGCACTATTTTGCCGTTTATATGGTATACATTTTGTTTAAACGGTATACTTTAAGTGCAGAGCATTAAAACAACGGAGCTGTACACAGCACAAGCACACAGGGACGTTAATGGTAATGATTTTTCTGCATAAAGCGGGCTCATTACTGATTAAAAAAAGAGCTTCAGTAAGATGATGCGGTTATTTTAACAAAAGTAACGAAGGCACTGTGGTGAGCAGCAAAATAGACTGATATTCTCATTAAAACAATGTAGAAAATTAGGTTCTTCTCAGATTTACATTTTCAAAAAAAATTCTTAAGAGGACAATGCTGATGTCAGGTTTCGTACAAACGAAGCAGGCAAGATGGTAAGTTTGATATTTTAATAGCAGAATGGATCGAACACAGCGTGAAAGGTGAGTAAACAGGAAGTAGATAATTGGATGAAGCTTAACTGAATGATAACAAAGTCTCTCTTTCTCTTGCAGATGCAGATGAAGATTCTCTGAAGATGGACTGAAGACAGGCTGAAGAAGATCGGGATCGACGGTAAGTATGCAGGTAGGTGTAGGAAGGGAGTCTGTGTGTCTTGTATAGACGAGACCAGACGATGACTGAAGGTTGAGTGCTGAATATAAAGGGGTGAGATGACGAGATACAGGTGATGATGATAATTACTTAGAGGAGAGTGAGGAGAGTGAGTGCAGGTGTGCGCCAAGGAGGATTCTGGGGAGTGTAGTGCAAAGACAGATGAGGAAGACAGACGGTGGATGTGACATTACTCCCCCCTCCCGCAAGGCGCGACCCGCGCCGAAAGCAGCAGAACACGGGAGGGGGGGGTGGGAATCCTGGAGTCCGTGATGGGGAGGTGGACCGGGTGTAGATGGACGGACTCCAGGATGGTCCAGACCACCATGGCGGAGCAGACTGGTCAGGGGACTATGGCGGAGACTTCCCTTCGGGCGGCCATGGTGAAGCAGGCTGAGGAGGTGGCCATGGTGAAGAAGGCTGAGGAGGTGGCCATGGCGAAGAGGACCCTTCGGGTGACCATGGCGGAGAGGACCCTTCGGTTGGCCATGGCAGAGAGGACCCTTCGGGTGGCCATGGCGGAGAGGACTTATAGCCCCGCCCCAAAATTTCCTTGGGGAAATTATCAGGCTTTGACACTGGGCTGGATGAGGCAGGGGGCAAAAGTGGCTCTGGGCTGGACAGGACAGGACCAGTGACGAAGGCAGCTCTGGACTGGACAGGACCAGCGGCGAAGAGGACTCTGAGCTGGACAAGACCAGCGGCGAAGAGGGCTCTGAGCTGGACGGGACCAGCGGCGAAGAGGGCTCTGAGCTGGACGGGACCAGCGGCGAAGAGGGCTCTGAGCTGGACGGGACCAGCGATGAAGAGGGCTTTGAGCTGGGCAGCGATGAGGGCTCTGTGCTGGGCAGCGATGAGGGCTCTGTGCTCTGTGCTGGGCAGCGATGAGGGCTCTGTGCTGGGCAGCGATGAGGGCTCTGTGCTGGACGGAACCAGCGACGAAGAGGGCTTTGAGCTGGACAGGACCAGCGGCGAAGAGGGCTTTGAGCTGGACGGAACCAGCGGCGAAGAGGGCTTTGAGCTGGGCAGGACCAGCTGTGAAGAGGGTTTCGTGCTGGACGGGACCAGCGGTGAAGGCTCTGTGCTGGACGGGACCAGCGGTGAAGAGGGCTTCGTGCTGTCGCTGTGAGCAGTCTCAGCAGGGCAGTCGCTGTGAGCAGTCTCGGCTGGGTAGTCGCTGTGAGCAGTCTCGGCTGGGCAGTCGCTATGAGCAGTATCGACTAGGCAGACCCTTGCTGGCTCTGGCTCGACTAGGCAGACGCTTGCAGGCTCTGGTTCGACTGGGCAGACGCTTGCAGGCTCTGGTTCAACTGGGCAGACGCTTGCAGGCTCTGGTTCAGCTGGGAAGACACTTGAAGGCTCGATATGGTTCTGGATGAGGATGGGTGAGGAAGTGAAGATGACTGGCGGTTGTGGATCAACTGGGCCGATGAGAGGAGGGAGATCGGAGAAGTCATCCTCCTTAAGTTGCGTTTCGGACCCGAACTGAAATGCCGGCTAGGCAGGAACCAACCGGATGATGAACAGGGCTGCGTAGAATAATGAAAGCTGACTCATCCTGGAATCCGAAAGATTCTGCATCTTGGTCTGGTCTTCTGTCAGGTTTCGTACAAACGAAGCAGGCAAGATGGTAAGTTTGATATTTTAATAGCAGAATGGATCGGACACAGCGTGAAAGGTGAGTAAACAGGAAGTAGATAATTGGATGAAGCTTAACTGAATGATAACAAAGTCTCTCTTTCTCTTGCAGATGCAGATGATGAAGATTCTCTGAAGATGGACTGAAGACAGGCTGAAGAAGATCGGGATCGACGGTAAGTATGCAGGTAGGTGTAGGAAGGGAGTCTGTGTGTCTTGTATAGACGAGACCAGACGATGACTGAAGGTTGAGTGCTGAATATAAAGGGGTGAGATGACGAGGTACAGGTGATGATGATAATTACTTAGAGGAGAGTGAGGAGAGTGAGTGCAGGTGTGCGCCAAGGAGGATTCTGGGGAGTGTAGTGCAAAGACAGATGAGGAAGACAGACGGTGGATGTGACAGCTGAACCCTATATCTTCTCTATGTAAGCCTTATGGGCAACTTTACAATAAGGTTCCATTTATTAACTATGAACTAACAATGAAAAATACTTGTAATGCATTCATTAATATTAGTTAATGTTTATTTCAATGTTTACTAATGCATTATCAAAAGTTGTATCTGTTAATATTATTTAATGTGCCTGAGCTAACATGAACTAACAATGAACAGTTAACTAATGTTAACAAAGATGAATAAATACTGTAATAAATGTATTGTTCATTGTTAGTTAATATCTTAACTAATGTCAACTAATGGGACCTTATTGTAAAGTGTTACCAACTTAAGTGTTATACATACAGTAGGTATCTCACTGTAAAATTAAATAAACTAGTGTGATTAAACAGCTGATCTTACCTGGTTATATTCATATCCGTTTTAGCTTGACTGAATAAATATTTCAATAATTTTATTTTTATTTTTTACAAAGTACCACTGCTGTCCATATGGACATTTATATCTATTGCAGAAAAAGTTTTGCCCGGACCTCTGCTGGAAAAGTAACTTTAAACAAATAAAGCAGATAAAAACTCCGAATTTATGGAAATTTTACAACCCAAAGCGAAAAAGCGACGGATAATGATGATTTGTAGTGGAACGTACTTTGTAGTGCCAAAAAAAACATGAAAGCACTTCTTTCATACTACTTGTTAAGAGACTAAAACGAGTACACAATATGGACCAGAAATGAGCATCAAAGTCCAAACATACAGTAGAACATTACTAAAACATGTTGTGCGCTAAAAAATAGACTTTTTTCAGATATCCATAAAAATGTTCTATTCCGCAAAAGAGTGCATACATGTTTGACAACACCTGACTTCCCAAATTTAAATACATAATTCCTTTATTATGAGACCAGGAGGTTACACGATGGTGACAACTAGCACACACCTCCCATCTTCCAGAGAGAAGTGTCCCTCTACCACCAGCAGAACAGCACAGGCCGTAAGGCACGCGAGGGCAAGGGGTCGACTGACAGGGAACGTGGTCTTATAATCTGGGTCACTGAACCTCTGCAGATTATGACAGGTGTGAGAGGAGAAGAGACAGGTTGTTGCCCCCTCTATAGGGTTATGGGGAGGTAAGACTGTCAGAGCGGCTTCCTATGACTAGATCTTCAGTCAAGCAGACGGCACTGAGGGAAAGGACTCGGGCGAATGATGGTCAATTGAATGAAGGATGTCATGAGAATGTTCCAGCCAAGACCCTGGGAGTCGTTTGAGTGTTTGCAAATAAGTTGTCAGAACTCAAAAAATGTTTGCCGTGATCTGTTACATTTAAGTCAACAATCTCAGATTAAATCTAAAATTTAGATTTTGCACTACACAAGAATGTTGAATGCAATTTAATTGAATAAAACTTGAGGGATTTATCCTTTGAAGATACATCTACATCTGCATCCACACAGTTGTGTGACAGGAACAGCCAGGCTATAATGGCCCACTGGGACTCGTCCATGCAGCTTCTAGTTCCAACCCAGTCCATTAATCCCAACTGTAAACAAGCCAGTTCCTGCAGATGTTTGCGTTTCCTCCAGCACTTATACGCAGCTCTATGACCAGGAAATCACGGCCCACCTGGATTGTCAAGTTAAAAAAAACACTCCAGCTTCATTCCAGATCATATTTGTCCTGCTCCAGACAGATATTGAATGCTAAATATAGGTACCTTTAACATACACGCTACAGACATATGCCAGTGCAGGTTAACTATTTAAGGTTTATTTATGTTGTTGCATTTTGTTTCCCACAACAGCTGTCTTCACACTTGCCGCGACATTTTGTATTGTGAATGAGGAGATGACGTAGCTGCCATTTCACACGGATGCACACCAGACTAGAATTACGGTACTGTTTTGGTCTCTTTCAGCATAGAGTGAAAGTGCTGCAACATCACAGGCACACAAAGATGATGGCCATTTCAGTTTAATAGGTGTTACTGATCTAATTTCAAGCATTAAACAACCATTCAGAACAACAAAGGTCCATATTACACTCTATTTTTGAAGTATGAAGCATGCATATAGTGTACTTCATGCTCTAGGCATTTTTTTATATATGAATCCTGTATACTGTAAGTAAGCAGTAAGTAAGCAGTATGGTAATATTGCATACCAAACATAGTTCATTTTGGGGTTTCTCAAGGTAATGTTTTTAGATTCATGTGCACAGAAGTGAACAGACACAGTTCTGTGTCTTAAAGTGCATAAATTACCATAAATAAATATGGAAACATATTTATCCTTGAGCCAGCATTCCCCAATCGGTTTCCACAAATAATGTAATGGTTGTCTTTCTCTGTTAAAGCTCATCAGGACTCAATGTTTTGTTGTTAATTGTTTATCTTATCATACTAATGAACTACTACTATATGAACATGACAAGAAAGGAAAAAAGAAAGACGAATAAAAAGGAGGAAAAATTCAAAGGAAGGAAGGAAGGAAGAGTGGATGGAAGGACTTTGGGAATGAAAATTAAAGAAGAAGAAGAAGAAGAAGAAGAAGAAGAAGGAGGAGGTTGAAATATGAAAGAAGTGAAACTAATAAAGGAGGAAAGAAAAGAAGAAAAAGGACAGGAAGAATGGAAATGGGAAGAAAAAGAGGAAAACAGTAAAGAAGGAAGGAAATAAGGAAGGAAAATAAAAAAGGAAGGAAAGAAGGAAAGACAAGAAGAAAGGAGGAAGTAAGGAAGGAAATAAGGAAGGAAAATAAAAAAGGAATGAAAGAAGGAAAGACAAGAAAAAAGGAGTAAGTAAGGAAGGAAAAAAAACAGACAGAATGAAGAATGGAAGGAAGAAAATAAAAATGAAAGGGAAAATGAAAATTAAAGGTTAAATGAAAGCAAAAGAAAGGAAGGAAGGAAACAATGGATGGAAGAAAAGAAAAGAAAAGAAAAGAAAGGGATGAAGGACAAATGAAGAAATGAAAGGAAAGAAAGAAAGAAAGAAAGAAAGAAAGAAAGAAAGAAAGAAAGAAAGAAAGAAAGAAAGAAAGAAAGAAAGAAAGAAAGAAAGAAAGAAAGAAAAGCCACACTGTTTCACAGTTTCAGTAATACAATGGATATTTTGATTATGCAAATAAGTAAAAGAAACATTGGCATGCTCCATTAGTTCCTTTCTGTTTTTCTTCACCATTTATTCTTTTTTATCTCAAGGTATTTCTATCAATGATTGCATTCACAGCTGGTATGAGGGAAGACAGCTGAAAAATGGCTTTTTAAGTGCCGCAATCACCATAAAATCTGGATTTGATCACGTTGGCTGGCAGAGGAAATAAATGAATGAAACCACGTGACCCGGGCCAGAGGGGAGACAAAGGTGGCATGGCATGGGCCGGGATAATTACCGGCAGCAGTTCTGGCCCAGCTTCAGTCAAGGACATGGGCTGTTTATTCAAATGAGCTCTGATAAGGCTTAATGTGGACAGCGGCTTATTGCTCTCGTCCTAATGAGAAAAATCACAACACTCTCAGAACAGGTGCTCCGGCAGACAAGCAACACTGACAGCGCTATGTAAAACAGCACTAATGGCAGCTGAATAAGGGGAAAAAAAGAGAGAAAAACGAAGAAAAAAAAGTCATGGTATGCTAACAGGACAGGTGACACTGGAGGCTGTTTATAGGCTAAACATATGCTTCATTATGAGCCCATCTATCCATTTAATACTCAAACAATCATGCATAGAGAGAATTATTCCTCTATTGTTAGGTACACTGAAGGATGATTCCACCAAACAGGTGCCATTAATGTTTCTCATTTCCATAAGTAATAAAATGATTTCAACAATGAATAGCTGATGCCAAAACACAGTCCTTCCGTTGTCTTCACATGTGTTTACAACATCTTTCTGATTTTCCAGTCTTCAGTTTCACATGATCCTTCAGAATTAATTATATGATGTTGATTTGATGCTCAATAAACATTTCTTATTATTATCAAAACTGAAAACAGTTGTGCTGCTTTATATTTTTGTGGAAACCGTGAGAAGGATTCTTTGATGAATACAAAGTTAAAATGAACAGCATTTATTTGAAATTGAATTGTTTGTAACAATGTAAAAGTCACTTTTGATCCACTTAATGCATCCTTGCTGAATAAATATATTAAAAAATGTCTTACTGACCCAAACTTTTAAACAGTAGTGTACGGTATATGGTAAAACTGTCATGTTACTGTCAACCCAGTTACATTTACAGTATGAAAGGATAATTATATTAAAACATGTATTAAAATGTATTAATTTAGCTTGAGATGGCAGTATGCAATTTATTAACACTTAACGCATTATCTATCTGACAGACTATCAAATCTTACAGAAAAGTACTTTTAGAAAGAAAGGCACAGAATGACCCTGCAGTAGTTTAGATACTTCTGCACACATTTTAAAATTAGATATGATTAGTCTCTTCATGAATAGAAAAAAGTGAGATATGATTAGACACTTCATAATAAGTGCATGATTAAAATGTGTATTAATTATTTCAGCAAGGTTATCTCAGGATACGGTAAAGTAAGCCCTGAGCTCACAACTGAACCACTTCCAGATTTCAGAGCAAGAAATATATAAATAAATATATATATATATTGCTAAATTAAGAGCCTTTCGTGTTACTTAAGTCGCAGTGGGATGAGAATGTGCATGAAGGGGGGAAATTTAGAACTCAACTTCCAGGCTTAAATTAAACACCTAATCTCTGGAGGAGTCTGCAAGACCTTTTCCAAACTGATATTAAGTAGAGCCTCCGAGGTCTCGGAGCGACCTGCCTTCCAGGACAGTAGACTTAAAGGAATAGTTCATCCAAAAATGAACTCTCCCTCATGTCGTTCCAAACCTTCCAATCCTGACTCAATCTTCTGCTGAACACAAATATATTTGGAAAAATCTCTATACAATGAAAGTCAATGGGGTCCAATCTTGTTTTTGACCCCAATCTTATTCAAAACATCTTCTTTTGAGTTCCACTTACCAAAAATAAGTCATACAGTTTTGGAATGACATGAGGTAATAAAAGGCGAGTAAATAACACAATTTTTCATTTTTGGCCAAACTCTCCCTTTAATTCTCAAGGAAACAGTCAAGTCAAGTTACCTTTATTTATATAGCGCTTTATACAAAGTTTAACTGAAGTCAGTTCAGTGTTGATTCAGTTCTGTTCTCATTTAATCTATAAATCAGTTCTGCAAAAAAAAAAAAAGTCATCCTCCAGCTCAGTTCAGTTCTCATACAACATCGTCACTACAGTCAGATCAATAATATTGTTGAATATTAAGTGAATATTAAGTGAGAAAAGTGCAAATTGCTCCCATGTCAGATGCCACTGACACAGAACTCATTTAGCCAATCCTCTCTCCTGCATTGTGTTCCGATCACAGGATTAGTATAATAGCCCATTTTTATTTTTCATTACCTATTAATAAGTCTCTATTGCGAGATGAAGCCCGGACCTTTTGCTCCCGCACACCTGGCTGGCCTGATCCAGCTGAAAATGAGCACATCCATCGCTGAGCCCATTTTGGAAAAGCTCAGACAGATCTGTAGTGCTGGACTTGGCTTTTGAATGAAGCGCCCTAAAGGGTTGAAAGAAGCGCCCCATTTACAACAAAGCACTCAGGACGAAAATGCAAAATCCTTTGGAGAATCAGCTGTGGTGCTACAGTCTCTCACACATGATGAGCTAATCTAGAGGGGACTCGCTAATAGAATTCCTGTCTAACGGCTGATAAGAAGTTAGTTTGACTTCACTGGATCTGTGATTTGATTTAGCTCTTTTAAGTATGTTGCGACTGAACAAAAAGGAAACATGAAAAAACCCTGGAGCATAATTCTGCTCACTCATCCCTGTCCGGTACTGTTACAGCGACTATAAAGTGATTATCAAGGATTCCTCTAAAGTATGGAGAATAAAAATTTTATGATTTGATAACTTTTTCTTCACCCTTTCTCTTTTTTCTTACTTCCTCTTTTGGTATGTATAAATCGTATCCCTCTTTTGGGCATGTACAGCACAAGAGAGGGGTGATTCTGGAATGGTCTGTTTTTGTTCTTTAAATCTATCTATCTATCTATCTATCTATCTATCTATCTATCTGTCTATCTGTCTATCTGTCTATCAATCTATCTATCTATCTATCTATCTATCTATCTATCTGTCTGTCTATCTGTCTATCAATCAATCTATCTATCTATCTATCTATCTATCTATCTATCTGTCTATCTGTCTATCTATCTATCTGTCTATCTATCTATCTATCTATCTATCTATCTATCTATCTATCTATCTATCTATCTATCTGTCTATCTATCTATCTATCTATCTATCTATCTATCTATCTACAGTATCTGTCTATCTATCTATCAATCTATCAATCTATCTATCTAATTTTCTTATGCTGTTGAATGCTTAAGCTACAGTATAGACAGTACGATAATTATGTCAGAAAATACCACAGTATAGTATTACACAATTGATTCAATATTGATTCATTTGTAAATATTTCAGATAGGCTTACATGTTCGTTTTTCTTAAGGAACTAATACTCTAAACTATACAGGGAACCCTCTCATATGGTGCATTACTACAATTGTAAAGGTTAAAATGATCAACAGAGCTAAAATATTCAACTGCTATTTATTTTCAGATATAATAATCACACTCAAATAACAACTGAGTTGTATACAAACATTTTAATTGCACATAAGGTAGTTTTCATAAACACTTGTCTTGTTCATTAGCTCCTATGTAGTGTTTTTTTTTAGCTAACTAATAAACTGTGAACACTGGATGACTTTCCTGAGGTAAATGAAACATTAAGTGACATTGTTCAGATGTTTTATTGCTGTCTTTCTGCGATTGAAACCATGATTGAGTGATTACATAAGAGATGATACATTTTAGTAAATTGTACTGTTTCTTTCGACATACCTTCTGATGTTCAATCATGTATATTTCGTACTATAACTTGTAGTTAAGTGGAAAAGATGACTTGCGCTCCACGCTTAAACTCAGATGGACCGCGAACTTGGCAACACTAGCTTGAACGACGGGTGATTCATAGGACCAACAGAACCTGTATTAACGTCACTTTTTTAATTCACAATCCCTGTAATATATGGGAACTGGGGGACCTGCTGTTGACATGTAATGTAATGGCGTAATCGGAGTGTATATGTATATATATATATATATATATATATATATATATATATATATATATATATATATAGAACAAAAAAGGTCTACTGACTAGTCTATTATAAAAGTATGGGATGAAGTTTTGAATATCCCTTATGAAAGCAGTCAAATGGCTTTCAGAGACATTTTTCAAGGCTATGTTGGGTAGGTAACACAGAGGAATGTTTAATTTATGAGCAGACAGAATGTTTGGCCAGACATATTGGTGTAAGTGAGGACAGCCTACACAGAAGACCCAGATAAAGCTCTGCTAAACTGGGACCGGCATAGACTAACAGTGACATCAGATACAGGCGCATGAAAAGGATAAAATGGGAGAGAGAGAAACAAGAGAGAAATCCAGAATACTCTGAATGAACTCTACAACTATCCCAGCATACTAAATACCGCTTCAGCCGCGCAACAACTTCTCTTTGACCAATCACATTTGTTCTGTGCTGTTCATACAAGGCCCAGAAGAAACTTTTTGCTAACTATTTTTGCTAGCTGCCAAAAGGTGAGTGAATTGAGAAATTGGGATATGTAGTGTGTATTTAGTGTCCTTTTGACAAAGGTATTAGTTTCCGTTGCGTGTTTGTGACAAACAAAACAAACGTCATTATGTCACATGCAGCGTCGTATACTAACGACAATATATACATTTTGCTATTTTGAACTTTCTATTCATCAAAAAATCCTGAGAAAGATGTATCATGGTTCCCAAAAAATATGAAACAGTTTTCAACATTGATAACAACAAATGTTTCTTAAGCACCAAATTAGAGCCCGACCGATATATCGGCGGGCCGATATTATCGGCCGATATTAGGCATTTTCCAAACTATCGGTATCGGCATTTATAACGGCCCATAAATGAATATTTAAAAAATAAAATAAAAGCGGACGAAACACCCTGCAACCATGTTATGAGTGTTGGCGCTGCATAGTTTGTCCACCAGAGGGCACTCTACAAGGAAGACTGCTAACATCAATGAGCTTGGAAATCACAACGAACTTATTCTGCCTAAATAAAGTAATGATTACTGTATTTATAACTAGCATATCTGTAGTTCCAGTCCCTGCATTGTAAAACGTAAGTTAGGCACGCGAGGAGTGAACATTTAGACATAGAGAAGAAGTATCAAACATAGCCTGTGCATAAAAGTTAGCTTTGTGCGTTGCTGACTTTGTTTAGCCGCAGCATTAAAGGACAATTCCGGTGAAAAATGAACCTAGGGGTAATTAACACATGGTTACCGAGTCGATCGTTCCCTGGGATGTGTTTTCATGAAAATCGAATGTAAAGAGTTTTAAAAGAGTAAGTAAAAGTAAATCGCTAGTTAATGCCACTAGCAAGGCTCAAAATAGCCTCACACTAACACGGTAGCATAATGAGGGTCCCTACATACAAACCGAAGCATTGAGAACTTTGTAAGTGTACAGACAGTTTAATAAGAAGATACTTTATAAAGACAGTACATTACGCGTTTCAGGCATTCGTCATCTTGGAAAACAGTCTCAACTAATCGAGTCACGAACGCCGTGCTAAGTAAGCTGGTCGATAGGAAATACGTTTGTGAAATCTAACTTAGCACGGCGTTCGTGACTCGATTAGTCGAGACTGTTTTCCAAGATGAATGCCTGAAACGCGTAATGTACTGTCTTTATAAAGTATCTTCTTATTAAACTGTCTGTACACTTACAAAGTTCTCAATGCTTCGGTTTGCATGTAGGGACCCTCATTATGCTACCGTGTTAGTGTGAGGCTATTTTAAGCCTTGTTAGTGGTATTAACTAGCGATTTACTTTTACTTACTCTGTGCCCCATATACTAGTGTTAAGCTAATCTGTTTTTAGAGATAGCTAAAACTCTTTACATTCGATTTTCATGAAAACGCATCCCAGGGAACGATCGACTCGGTAACCATGTGTTAATTACCCCTAGGTTCATTTTTCACCGGAATTGTCCTTTAACGAGTCACATAATGTATTTAGTGCATCACTAAGTAGTAGATTTTAGAAGGCAGGCACCAAATGATGATTGAAAATGGTTTGTTGTAGCTTGATGGAATAGATGGATAAAATTAGGAGTGACCTTTGTCTTGTTTAATAATAATACAAATGATGATGATAATAATAATATCATCATCATTGATTTTTTTTAAATTATTACTGTCAATATTAATAATAATAGTTGATTTTTTTTTGTTCAAAGGACTTTAAGTTTCATATCTTAAGTTTGTATTTTTAATATACATTATATTTATCAGAACTTTAATATATTCTGTTCTGTTGTGACAATAAAGTTAATTTAAAAAAAAATAAGTTTATTTTTAAACTGCATTATCATATTATTTTAGTAAGGCTGAGGACTCTTAAATAACTACAAATAACTAATGTTAGGGAAAATCTGTTCATGTTTTGTTACGCGTTTCTGGATTTAAAAAAAAAATATATATCGGCCGATATATCGGAATATCGGATTTTGAAATCACCAAATATTTGTATCGGTATCGGCCTTAAAAATCCTTTATCGGTTGGGCTCTACACCAAATCAGCATATTAGAATGATTTCTGAAGACTGGAGTAATGATGCTGAAAATTCAGCTTTGCCATCACAGGAATAAATTACATTTTATAAATATATTGAAATATACAATCATTTATTCATTTATCTAAACTACATAAATAATATTTTATTTTAAATTGTAATATTATTTCACAATATTACTGATTGTACTGTATTTTTAATTAAACATTTTTTTTTAATTGACATATGTTTTCAATAAATATTTACAGATGTCAACATAGCCAATAAAATATATATTTTTGATAATTTGATTTTGATAAATGTATATTCACTATAGAAATGTGTGTTTTTTCCATGTTTTTTTAATATTTTATTTGTTTCCATAACTTTTTTTTAAGACCTGGAAATCACCGTTTTAAAATTCCCTGATATTTCCAGGTTTTCCTAATAGAAAACCACAAGCCAACAGTTTCTTCAAAGACAATTTCTTACTTGCATTTGTCACTTGGCATGTTAAATTTGGACCCTGTGTGAACAGCATCTGTAAAGTATAACACATTAATGTCATAAGGCAAATTTCCATCCTACCTGTAGCGCACTGTTTAGGAAGCAGCTGTTCTGACCCGGCTCATTGCTCAGGCCTTTGCTGGGTGCGATGGAGGTCATGGTGCGTGGGGTAAACATCCCCTGCAGCCCACTGCTGCCTGACGCAAAGTAGTTCCGCTTCCACGACATGGGTCCAGCTCCGCTTCACTCCCCCCTCCAATCACCACAAGAGCCACATCCTTCGCCAGCTAATCACGCTGGAGGAGGAGGGCATCCTGAATACAGTGCAGATGAGTGTGTGTGTGTGTGTGTGCGTGTGTGTGAATGAATGAGAGAGAGTGAGCAGAGAGTGCCTTTGCTGGGCTGTTCTCTATGTTACTCCCATGAGAGAGGAATATGTGGGTCAGAGATGGGTGTTTGGTCAGTGAGTACAAAACAAAATTTATAATGAAGGAATCTGCCAACAGGTGTGAATATAATAGTGATGTTTTCTCTCGAGAGGGGGGGCGGGTGAATCTCACTAATGTCTGTCTGTCTAAACGCCTTCCTGCACCTGAGGTGGTAAAGTGGGGTCAAACGCAAATACTGGCCTGGTTAAAAGCAGCTGTGTGACTGTTGCAGTGTTTGTTAGAGTAAGTGCTTGTGTCTATGTCTGTGGTCCGAGACACTGTCCTCACGAAGCTGTGTCCACTTTCTGTCCGCTGACTGATCTTCACTTCTGAGCCTCTGCAATGTGTTCTCTCTTAGCCCAGCTGGTCTGAAAAACAGAAATAATAATTTACACTCAAAAACTTTCCTTTTATTTAAAAAAAAAAAAAAAAAAAAAAAACTCTTTCTGATTTTAATCTGCATAGAAAAGGAGGGGGAGTAGGAGTGGGAAACCTGTTTGAAAACCATCATCATTTTTAAACTTTAACAGATTTTTAAAAAATGGTTCTACTTTCCTTATACTTTATACAAAAGAACATGAATATGGTAAATTACTTTTTGGATTCTGTGTCTCAGATATGCACCCCCCTCTCTTTATATCTATCTCTCCATTGATTGACACTATTTTGGATAATCCAAGAAAATAAAATGCTTTTTATTTGTAAAATATTTATTTCATTTGTATATTTTCATCTTTTTTTATAACTTGATGGATGCAATCCAAAATATAAGATCATAAAACAAATGAATTGTCTCTAATCAGTACAAATACACATTTATTTTTAAATGTTTTTGAAAGAAGTCTCTTATGTAGACCAAGGATGCATTTAGTTGATCAAAAATACAGTAAAAACAAGTGCATAATTCTATAATTATTATAATTGTATTTTCTTTATATTTTATTGAGACTACATGTAATATTTGTACTTTTAAAAATGTATTTGTACCACCACAGCACAATTTAAAATTATTTTAAAATATGAGTTAATAAATTTGTTGACTCAAAACTTATAAGAAAAAAATTTATGTAAAAATTATACACATGTACATTTGAGCCTAAAATCTTTATTGTGGTTTACGGACAGGTTATTTGTCAACTACCTATTTTCACATCACTTTATGTATTTTTACCCCTCTCATATGTACAGTACACACAGTAAAGCAGTCCTGCACACCGATTGCCATGCAAATATATCAACTTAGGTATAGATGCAAAATCTCCACTCTAACAAATTTGGACCATCATATGTTTCATACCCTCATCCTCTCCCCTTTCCAACCAGTAGAAAGCAAGTGAGAGAGGAAGGTAAAGAGGGAGGGAAAAGGGAGAGGAAAGACAGCAGCACTGCAGAGACACAGCTTGCATCACAGAGCTCTCCTGCCAGGTTGGATTCATGTCCTATTCCCACTACTACATAAATACACACCCACAATACACACTCTGTCCACATGGTCCAGCCCTGCAGTATGTCCTGTTTTCCTAAGGCAGAGGCATGGAGAGGGATGTTCTGATGTGGAAGAACAGTGTGTGTGACAGACCTGAGGCAGGTGTTACGTGGGGTTCCCGCTCTTCATAATCAAGGTCAGTGATGTTCATGATCAACTACTGATCGATTCAATGACATTGGTCATTTAATAAATTAAGCTCAACAATTTCAAAACAGTGATAGTTTTCTAACACAATAGGAAATATGTCAACACAGGACAGAAAACGTGTCTTGTCAAGCTATTTATTGGGGTCTAACAACAGGTAAATCGGTTTCCCTGCATTATCCCACCTGACCATAATGTTGTTGCTCAACAGAGGACAGTGTAGCGTCATGCAATGTATTTAAACTGTGTCCTTTATTGACTTAAATATAAGCAAAAAGTAATATACCAAAATATATAGTGATCCATAAAGTATTATTTTATGTTTAGCATAGCACTCTTAGCACTTAAACATAGCACTCTTATTTGACTGAATTGCAATACATGTTGTTTAGCTTAAATTGAATTAGTTTAATTTGCTGTTAATATAGGCTATTTCAATTAATAATAATGTATACAGAAAATATAGATGGGACCGTTCAGTAAAATATCACTTTGTGGATCAATAAATATTTTGGACATTACTTTTTGGTCATATATTTAATATTTTTTGCAAAATATTAAAAAAAACTTCCGTACTGATGATTTCCTCATAATTTTTATACAACTGTACTGTAATACATTTAGGAAGAGGGAAATATCAATATTCAAGTTATTTTAATTATTATTTAAAAAAAATATTAAATATATGATAATATCCACAAATATTTAATGATCCACAAAGTAAAGAAAAAAGAGTCATATATACATATTTTCAACACACATTATTATTTTAGAGTCATGAATTAATGGCAAATTAAACTCATGCTAAATAGTTTAAATCTATTAAAATAGAGTAGACTAGAGCAACATTTAAAGGTATTTTTATTTTTAAATAATACATTTAAATTATAAATATTTGAAAGGTACACCATGTAACTTTTTTTGTGTTCAAAATGAACAAAATTTAAATAATGAGTTATTTCAACCTCATCAATCCTTCTTCCAAAAAGTTTTTTGTCTTACCCTGATTCACTATGGTAAGCCTATTTTAAGTGTAGCTCCGGTTACTTTGACTCGTGCGGGAGTGGTTAGTTGTCACAACGAATGAGAGAAGTTGACATGGTGGCACTACTACATTGTAAAGCATTATCTATTGTGAAGAGTCATTTCATTATGGTTGTTGTAGTGCTGTTTCGGAATTTATTTTCAAGGAAGTAGCCTACCATGTCTATTAATGGGTGTAACTACAGTAACATCTTCAGCTAGTTAGTTTGAGATCCTTTCCATCTAAACCTGTTATATTTTTTAAGCCTAGGAGTAAATGTTTTATGAGAAGTAGGATAACCATATTCATCCACACATTCAAGCAGACCCGAAGCACAACCAAAACAATGTTCTTTTGCAAAATTCATGCAGTTTGAAAATGCATGCACTAGAGGGCCAAAAATGACATGGTGTACCTTTAAAAAAATATGTGGCGAACCCCAAATACCATGTGCATGATGCTATTTTTTTAAATGATTTAAACAAATAATTTATTTATATAATAAAAAAGTTGCACATTTGCTATATGTCAGCTATATGCATCTTATTATATTAATGCTAATCAATTAACTGTTCATTTGAATTAAAATTGATAATGAAAATACCTGAAAAATGAAGCATGATATGCTGCTTCACATGCATGTGTGTCTTGTTCTCCATAAAACAGGTGTGAACACTCATTCTCAGTGGGCGGCACTGCTGAGGTCGGTGAAGGAGTTATTCACGGTTGGAGTCATGTGACCTGAGTAGCACGGGGTACAATTGTGAGTCACAGGCTGCCATGACAACAGCGCAGTCCACCCCCCACCCCCCAAGCAACGTGCCGTTCGATGCCCCGACCGATACCGTCATACACTAGCTGGCACTGTGCAACCATTGCACCAGAGGGTTTATGCATTTATATAATGCACTGCAGAGAACAGCACAACACAGCCAACAATTACGAAGAGAGGGACAAAGAGAGAGTGAACTAATGAGAGAGAGAGAGAGAGAGAGAGAGAGAGAGAGAGAGAGAGAGAGAGAGAGAGCGAGGAGAGAGGAGGAGAGAGAGAGAGAGAGAGAGAGAGAGAGAGAGAGAGAGAGAGAGAGAGAGAGAGAGAGAGAGAGAGAGAGAGAGAGAGAGAGAGAGAGAGAGAGAGAGAGAGAGAGGGCCTTTCTGATTATCCAAATAAGCTCAGCCCAATACAGCTCCTAATAACATGCACAATACCAACAGCTCTGAAAAGGATGTGTCCTCTGGAGCTGGGTGGATAGGACCGTTTCATTAACTTAGCAACAATCAGACGCTCGGGAACCAATTGAGAGCTGCTATCAATCAGACCAGGTCAGGATGAACTATGGGAAGTAATCGCCTCCTGGCTAGTGTGTTAGTAAACATGTTATGTAACACTCTGGTGCACTGTGTGGCAAGCGCAAAGCCCCGCCTCCATACCTCACAGTTCTGCTGGCCACCAATGCCCCCCCCCCCCAAACACACACGCGCATTTCCCTAAATCCCCTTTTAATTCCGTTAAATGGCAGAGTTCCAGTGCCACACTGCCAGGATCCACAGCCGTGGAGATACCTTGGCAACCACACAGAGGGCACTGGGATTCTACAAAGAGAGAGAGTGAGAGAGATGGACAAGCTTGTAGCCTCTCATGATCCCTGATCTTCACCTCTCTTGGGCCTCCATATAAAAATCCCCAGGATTCTATTTACTTATTTCACAGAGCAAACAGGAGAGATTTCTCTTAAAGTCCCCCTGTCGTCTATAATTTTATCACTTAAAACTCATCTTTGATCTGTGAAAATTATTTCTTCATGCATTAAAATAGCTTGAACATAAATCTACACCCTTTCTTCATTTAGTATGCAGATGCATGAATATGCAAATAAGCCCCACTTCTTCCTGATCCACTCAGTCAACTTTACTGTAGTAAATGCTACACAAATGGCAAGTGGAAATACTGGTTTAATTCAGCCGTACATGTTTGAACCAGAAACTGATTCAGAAGAAGAAGAGGAAGAGCTAATTATACAGGTTCGTCTTCAAGTCGATGTGTCAGAATGGTAATGTGTTTTATGTATCGCTCTCTACATCAGACACATAATGGTAATTAATATGATTCGCCTTTGGCTTAACTACGTTATCAAATGGCTAATAATGTGTTGCTAATGTTTCACGAACCATGCTCCCGTTCTCCATCTCAGAGTCAGACAGCTGCCTTCTAAAAATCAGTATCCATAGAAACGCTTTGAACAACTTAGAACTTCAGTGGAGAAAGGCATATAGTTTATTATATACATAATTCACCCTCTATATTGCTCAATGTATCCGATTTTTCATATCAACAGAAAAATATTCCGGGACGTTGACAGGATTGGTTACATTTTTGTGACGTAGAGAACAGGGATGATTTAATAACAGGTTTTTGAGACTGTTGAAAAATACTCAGAAATGGTGTTGACTGATGAATTTGCACATGGTTTGTCTTACAGCATATTACAAAACCACACAGACATATAAACAACACTAAAAACTTGATTTTTCAATATCATTAAACAGAGGGTCCACAGGAGGTCTGCCAATTAATATTTGATGACAAATATTTTTTGTTAAAAATTTTTTTTAAATGCACCCTCAAACGAAGGCAAGACAACCCTCAGTTGATACTGTAATAATATATTGGCGAAACAGATTTGGCATACACTCCAGTGTGTATTTATGTTTGCACTCTACGCAGTGTCGAGAAATGTAGCCAATCACATACATGGTCAGGGGTGTTTAATTTAGTCAGTACTAAGTAAGAAATTCATTGTGCAGTGTAGACAACTTCATTGATTATAACAGATCTTCGCGATGAACTAAGATTAGTGACATCTTTTTAGTGAGAATGAAGGCAGCGTTATTTGCGCTCTTTCGAGGCTATACTGTATACAATCCATTGAATAAAAGTTTTGTTTTTCCATGCTGCTAAGAAGACCGACAGCCAATTACATGCTGCAAAATTTCAGAAGTGACATTTACTAATATAACTATGATAATATGGTTGGTTTCGTTTAATATCGAAGGCTATACGCTTAATATGTAGCTGTTTGACACATTTTGTATCGGGGGTCCCTGCTCCCTGTCTCTATCGCCTAAGGGGTCCTTGCCCTGAAAAACATTGAAGACCCCTGTCTTAAAAGGATACGGTTTCAGCCCAGTGTATTTATCTTCCCAACCTGTCAACCAGCGCTGCAAAAAGCACGGATAATCTGAAAACGCAGACAAACATGTATGTTGGAGTTTAGCGATGTTCATTGTGAAATTCTGCAAAACCTCTGTGCTACAATACAAGGTAAAAATGTTTTAATATTAGGAATTAATAAAAGGAATTTCACCATTTTAGTTTTTTAGATCATAAGCTTTTTTAAGGTTTTACCAGTGTTTATAATGTAAATCAGAAAACTACTTCGCCACCGTCTTTTTGCAGTGTTTGGCAATATCAAAGATGAAAATGGTATCGTTTTTTGCGATCTGCACAAATTACCATTTGTGGAGCAATCTAGATCTGTGGTTTGTCTTATGTGCAACTGAATTGCTTCTCTTAAAATATCTAACGTGAAGGCAAATTGCAAAGCACTCACCAAAATCATGATTATCAGTTTAACCATTATCGTGCAGCCATAACTGTACAGCAGCAAAACCCAGGCAGAAAGAGTGTTAGCGACTCATTACATCAAGCTCTTTAATTGGTCTCCTTCATTCGAAATGTGAAACTGTTGAACATGGAAACACATAAATACAAGTCAGGGCATGCTCCAAAATTAATTAGTTTCACACCTGCCAATTGAGAAAACTGAGACAAATGGATGACCCTCAATATATAGGTGTAAACAGGGTCTAAAACGTTTTAAGCTTGTCCATTTTTGACAACTTCCAGAGGTAGTTGAAAATGCATTAGACCGGATTGCTTTCGTAGTGTATGTGGTTAAATGCGTTTGAATAGTGTAAAATAGCAAGGGTAAAACGTAAACGGTGTGAAACACGAAACAACATAACCCAGGATGTTTACCAAGGGTTTAGAATAACCCATAAAAACAAAAGAAGAGCCACTACAGGAAAAGTACAAGAGCAAACGTGTAGTGCAGCACTGCAGACTCTCACTAAAGCTCCAGCCATTAACAGAGCCTTTATAGTGCTGCCACTGGAGACCAGACTCACTCATCCATGAACACTCTCACGAGCCCTGAAGAGCACCTTACCATTTACACAGTCACACTAGTGACAGACTTAAACCACCTCTGTCAGAAACAAATTTCAGCTCATGTATGTAACTGCCAATTCAGTCATTATAAACCGGTGAAGAGTCTTTGTGATTTACATTTTTTAGTTATTAGTTAGCGGTTACTATTGTGTTACTCATTCATTTTCTGTGTAGTTATTCATTAATGATGGAACAGTATTCTAAAGTGTTACCCAACCAATATGATATTTCCACAGTCAACAGGTGTCGATGAAACCAGCTGCTAAATGGTCAATGATTCTTTCTTTCCATTCCACAGAGAAACTGAACTAAACAGGGAAAAGAGCACAAGTCATCAACTCAGGCATGAGGAATCCTTTCTTCAGCTAGCACTAAAGTAAAGGTGAAGAATGAGAGATAGAAAATGTTTCTCTTTGGGAATGGGTGTAATCAGCTGAAACTGAATCACTAGCCCAAGGGCTTGAACATTTCTTGAGCCTGGGTGCCGCACCGCAGCCGGAAGCGGGCGCTCTGATTTCTGGAGCCCGCAGAGAGGCTGACATGTGTCTGCATGTAGCTTGCACCTCTCTCCGCCTCCCACTGATAGGGTTTGCGTGACTGCAGTACGCCAGCAGGAGAGATACGCCATGGAACTGTCAGGCTGAATCCGGGACAATGTAATCCGGTGTCGTTCACTGCTCAGGGATCAACAGTGATTTTATTTTCTGCTAGTCAGAATTTAGTCACTATACCTCCCCACTGCTAGCATTTCATTTCCACCACAAAATTTTATTTCTACATAAAAAGGGTAAAAAAAAAATTATATATATTTTCATAAACCTTTTCACACAAAATGTTCTGAATGAATCTTCCGGATGAATGCAAGTCATTCTCAAAAAATTTCACCTCATCTATTCAAGCCAGATAACGTGACAAGTATACCATAGTGACAAGTTTATATCTGAAATATTTGTAGCAATAACATTCAATATGTCACAGAAAACCAAACAGTTAAGATGCAAGTAAAAACACAAACAACATAATCAATAAAGATGTGTGACATTGCAGAACTGGTCTGATAGGGCTCTTGACAGTTCCGCCAATTGGCCCACAACTCTCACGTACTGACCCCGGGGCCATTGGTCCAACGTTACTGTTGAGCCCTGCTAAAGAAACACAGGTTACTGGAAGAAACAGCGGTTTTCTTCTGCTTACAGGCGGGACTCTCACTCCTTCGCTTGTTATGGAGCCAGAAGGATCACTGTTCCGCAGAGGAGGTGTAGGCGAGAGCGACCAGTGGGTAAACCTAGGCATGCGCGTGCAGGTGGGGCTTTGGGTGCTCGAGCCCCTGCCCTTTTTCAAAATTAATCAAAAGTGCCCTTCTCAAACAAATATCAATGATAATATTGTGGTCAATAAAACAAATCGCATATGATTATAATTAAAATTACAATGTGTACAAAACTAAAGTAGCAGTCTGTCTAAGGTGTCGTTGCCATAACGCGTTGCTATGGGTTGCGTCTCTTTGTGTGACTGTCTTGCTTCGGACTTGACTTTACAGGTCAGTCTCCGTTTTCGAGGGTCTAAAACTCCGGAGGAGTGTGTGTGGATGGCAGGTGCAACCGTAGCAAAGGTTATGCGTTTTAAAATGAAAATGCACTGGTGTAAACGTATCCACCTTATTCCTGACGACCTTACTGCGTTTTTGAATTATGGGTGGCACTTCTGGTTTTGGGGAACTTCCATTCAAAAAGGCTGAATCAATTTAGCACATCCTTGCTGAATAAAAGTATTAATTTAACCAAAAAAAAGAAAGAAAGAGAGAGAGAAAAAATTGCTGACCCCAAACTTTTGAACGGTAGTGTATATTGGTACAAAATATTTCTGTTTTAAATAGAAGCTGTTGTTTTTTTGAACTAAGAATCCTGAAAAAAGTATCAAAGGTTATAAGTATATTATAATAGAAAACAATTATTTCAAATTGTAGTAATATTGTGAAATTGTTTGTTCTGTATTTTAGATAAAATAAAAGCAGCCTTTTGATAAGCATAAAAGGCTTCTTTCAAAAACATTAAAAATAGTAGTGTCCAAACTTTTGGCCGGTAGGCTACTTATACACTATTATACTTACTTATAGACTTATAATACTACTATATATATATATATATATATATATATATATATATATGCCCCTTTTTTGCCCCTGAGGAACTCTCTGCATGTCCCTGAACCTAGGCCAGCGCGAACACCGCCAGTGCTGAGAAGTTTAGATGCCAGCGAAGCCGTTTCATTTCAAGGGAGCTTTTAAAGGCTTTGTAGTCATTCAATTCAATTTTGCTGTGGTAAAGTGCGCTTCAGGGGATAGACATGCATGCCAAGAGCAAACACGAGCTCTAGACTGCCTTTTTCTTCACAATTTAGCTGTTTTTCTGACTAATCAATCATTCTTCCTCTTCACTCATTACGGCAGCAACGTAACCAAAAATAGCACAAACATCTGCTTGCTGACTTTAAAGTCCGGTCGTTTAATTGTATTAGCATGCAGTTAATATTTTTATGTAATCATCAGCTTTCGTTGCAAATCCAATTTCAACTACCTTCCCCCTGTGACGACGGCGGGGCAATAATGAACTTGCGGTCACCTCTTACCATCCGAGTCTTACTACTACTGTTCTGCTTCTCTAGGGAAAAGAAAAATTAGCACAGACTTTCCTTCTTGTCTCCTTCAGAGACACCACTTGAAAGCAGACATTAAATAAAGGAGCGCCCCCATGTCGCCTCAGGACCAGGCACTTCAAAGAGGACACCAAAAAAAAACAAGGGATGATGGAGGGAAGCTGAAGAGACTAGTGAGGACTAAGTCGAATTATCGGAACAGCGAGAGAGAGCACCACCACAAAAAAAAAAAGTGCTAACAGCCCAAATTTGGATGGAACCGTGCAAACACTGTACAGTAGATGCACACTATACTCCCCAACAGAGGATACAACTCCAGGATACAAAAGCACAAATAGTTCTCTCACAAAGAGCTTAAAGTGGAATAGGATCTACTCAGAGACATGTTCATAGTCACACACTAACAAACACACTAACAACCTGAATAAATACCCTCAGGAGAACAGATGGTTCTAAACCAGCTTTCCAACATCCTAAATGGAGATTGTCCTCAAAAGACAAACATAATCATCCAGAGTGATCCATTTTTCCTCTTCATTTAGCTATATTAAGCCAGGATTTTATTATGTTAGCCACTGCAAAGAATGGTCAACTGATTCATCCAAAATATAAGTGTATAAGGGACAAGTATTGATTGTTGACTAGTGGTGCAACAACCAACTAGTAGAATACACTGAAAAAAAAAATATTTAATTGATAAATAAATAAGAATGAATGAATAAACAAAAATAACGAGCATACCAAAAAAGTCTTAAGGTATTACTAACAACAAAGGCATTTAAAAAGATTTGAGGTTATAAAGGTGTATACTCCTCAACTTTCAAGCTAAGAATGGGGTGGAGACTTTTGGCAAGGGAACTGATGCTTTGAAGGTGGGAGATAGTGATGCCAAAGCAATATTTTATGAAAGCACAGCCAATATCATATGAATGTTGAATAGTGTTAAATAGAGTTGGTGGTCAGCTCTTGAGCAATTCATGATCTTCGCTCTTTGCTTATACAGTTTGTTTATTAAATTAAACATATTATTCTGCATAATCCATTAATTTTTGGTCTGATATGGGGGGGGGGGATTATAAGCCACGAACAGTGTCAGATGCAAAAACAAAACACAAAAAAACAGCCAAATTATACAATCAAAAACAAGTAGTCTCTCAATATTGAAACCATGTCATTTAACATCCCTATGACTGCATAAAAACATGAGACTGTATGTGTATGATTCTCCTAACACTTTGGTTGCTGTGTCCACACAGAGCAACAGAGAGTGTGATTTTCTGGCCATGCTTCTCCGACCATCTAACAGTGACGAAAACCCAGGGTGACATTGGCACATAGAAGGAGCGCGAGCGACGTCAGTTTGATTGCATGTTGTACAACATCATGCTGAAAATGTAAACATATTCAAGCAACATTACCATCTATGATAGTGTGTGTGTGTGTGTGTGGGGGGGGGGGGGGTGTACTAGTTTATGTATGTCTAGAAGAGGATACTATTTTGTAGAACATTATTATTTTTTTCTAATCAATAACATTGATTCTATGTTGATGCACTGAAAAAAATGATTCGTTGAATTCAAAAAATCAATTTTAGTTCAACTTAATGCATTTGTTTAAATGTAGCTAAAATCAATTGTGTGCAACCACTTACCATAAAAAAATTGATTAAATTCAACGAATCATTTTTTTCAGTGTGCGTCTGTTAAATGATATGAACATTCTTCTAATAATAATAATAATAATAATAATAACAATAACAACAACGATAAAAATACCAATATAGGTTTAATTTTCCTAATTTATTTTGTTTAACTTATTGTTATTATTACATAGCCTACATGGATATATTTTTTACCAATATTTTATTTACGATTACCGATATAACATTATATTTTTTTCTACTTAATCATAATCAATAGTTCATTATTTGTGAAAAATTCATTTTTGGGGGGATATTTTAAATTAAGTTAAATTAAACTAAATTTGAAATATATTGCAATTATTATTATTATTATTGTAAACAACAACAATAATGGTAATATATTTCAAATTTCATTTGACTTATTTACTTTGTTTTTGGATATTACTCTTATTTTGCTATGTATTTTTGACCAATACTGAATAATTGATCATGTACAGATATTGAAATTAGTGGTCAACCCATATATCGCCATGTCTGATATATTCTATGCTATATTCAGTTGCACAATATGTCATAATCGTGTAATTTTCACTGTGTGTATGTAAAATGAGAATAACAGTGTTTATTTTACAGATTTATTTTTTTTAACACATTTTCAAATTATTTATTTGTAATTTATAAAATAATACAAGTTTTGAGAAGATTTGTGAAGTAGGAAAATTAAATTCAAGGTCTCCATCTGGCAGAAACTTTAAGTAACCCAAATATCACTGAATAGACAAAAAGCAGCATGAATTTATCACACACTCAGGAAAGATTATTTTTCCCATGAACCATCTCTCTCTGTAGGTCTAACCCCCACAGGCAAACTGGAGAACATTGCGTCTGCTTTAAAGCTGTACCAGACAAGAGAGCAGCTGTAGGAGAATAAGGATGAAATGCCCGGCTATGAGTAACTGCAAGAGGCTGCAGTGCTCTGATGAACTGCCAATCGGCTGGTACGATAAAGACTTCCACATGCATCTCTCTGCTCTGCGGAACCAGCATCCATCACTGAGGCTCGGCACCATCTGTGTTATAGGGAGTGACCTGAATCTGAGCCAGAGAGATGGAGAAAGCCACGTTTAAGTAGGAACACGCCACAATGAAGCAGTCACGAAATTAAAAGTGATGATGTCTTATGCTGTGGATTCCAATGATGGTACTGTACGTAAGAAGCTTTCCGACGTCATGCCAGTGCAGTGTGGAGAAGGAAATCTGATCTTTTTCTTAAAGGACAGATGGAGTGTAATGGTTGGCATTAGTGTATAAATGCCCGTGATTATTCACATCCAAACAAAAGCCTGAGCTAATCCAAGTCATTATCTTCTTTGTTGACAATTATATTTGTAGCAAGCGATTATGATAAAACATGTCTGAGAAAGAATGACAAACTCCTCAATTGATGCATTTGCATCGAAAGTTTTCTCTCGAAGGAGATGTTCGGAAACGCAAAAGGGCTTTTCAAAAGAGTAGAAGTTACATCACACACAAGAAAGTCTTTAGTGATCCTACACAAACAGACACACTAGGCTCTTTGTGATTATTACATAATCAACTGATCGTGATTACTTGATCTGATTATTCAAGATAACCGTGATCACAGTGCACTTTGAATTCAAATCAAATACTGTTATCCAAATATCAGAATTGAAGAAAAAAAAATTATATAACATGTTTTTTTTCCATACAAACACACACCACTCAAAGGTTTGGGGTCAGTAAAAGCAGTAAAAAGAAAATCATTTTGATAAGAAAATAATACTTTTATTTAACAAGGATGCATTAATTTAATCAAAAGTGACACTAAAACATTTATAATGTTACACAATATTTATGTTTCACATTAATACTGTTATTTTTTTAAGCTTTCTATTCATTAAATAATCCTGAAAAAATGTACCATGTTTCTTGAACACCAAATCAGCGTATTAGAATCATTTCTGAAGGATCATGTGACACTGAAGCCTGGAGCAATGGCTGCTGAAAATTCACAGCAATAAAACTACATTTTAAAATACATAATTTATAATGATACTGTTATTACTGACTTTTCACAACTGAAGTAGAGAAAATATTTTTAAAATGTTAATTATAATAGTGTTCTTTATCATTATTTTATTTAGTATGCTATTCATGTCATTATATCCTGAAACTTTAACAAAATAAATAAATCATAAATCAAATCACAATTTTTTTTATAATCGTGACAACCCCAACACGCACAGTCACTCTTCTTCTGATGTAACCTCCTCAGGATTCTAAGAAATGATTCACATGGCAATGCAACCATCACACTGTGCCCGTCTGTGTGTGTACTTGGAAGTAAGAGAGCATGAGGGATTCAAAGGAGGATAAAATAAAGTGTAGTCATGCATTTGAGCTTTAGACACCAAGGCTCTGTTCACAGTCCCCAAGTGCCCATGATTTATTCAAACCAAATCTTCAGACTGCCTGTATATACAGTAAGTGATGAAATCTGACAGTGCGGTCAATATCCAGTAAATCTGCACTGGTAATGAGCTAAGAATGTCATGTGAATGAAGCTAGAAGACTGTCATTGTGACAGCCAGCAGATACAAAGAAAAGAGAAAACAATTTTTGTCCAAACAAGTTTTTTGAGGCTTCTGCACAACTAAAAACAACATGAAACAACCTCTGCCTTAGTCAAGTGAAGCTCTAAAAAGCATGTAATGCCACAAAGAGCCGGAGCATCTTGAACAACCACCACATGTTGAGCCTTTGAACAGCGAAATGGTGTCAACAGACCTGAGCTTTTGGCAATAAGAAGCACCCAAATAGTTATTGCTCCTTATTATCAACAAAGAGTCTCATTTGTGGTAAAGCTGTCAATTAATCTGTAAGTTTGTATGCAAACACAACAAAAAGGAATTTACAGTAATGCACACAATTCCTGTAGCTCAAAGCAGCTCACATTCTGTGATCAATGTCAGGTTTCTGTGTTTGGATCCCAGAGAATGCATCAACTAATAAAATGTATTCATGAACGCAATGCAAGTTGTTTTGGATAAGAGCAAATGCATAAATGTAAATATACAACAGACGTCTATTGGGTAAAATCAATGAAAACAGAACTTAAATGAACTATCAGTAAAATGTTTAGTATTTGATCTCTACAGAAGTCTAAGGGTCTGTTCACACTTGGCTGTTTTGGTTCGATTAAAACAAACTCTGGTGTGATTGCTCTGTTAGTGCAGTTCATTTGAATAAGTGTGAATGCTGCCATCAGAACCTTGGTGTGCACCAAACAAATGGACCGAGGCCGAGACTAGGGCTGCATGATTTGGGGAAAAAATCAAAATGTGAAGGACACCAGGTTTGTTGTGCTTGTTAGTAGTGCTGTATAATTTGTCCCAAAATGTTGTGCTTGTATATTAATATGACTAATAATAATTATTATGATTATTTATGATAAAAAAATCTGTGACAATAATTTCTTTAATATGAAATATGAGCCTCTTATGCATCCACTGTGAAAAAAAAAACTACAAAGGAAGTTATTTCAAACACTCGACTGACGGTATGAATTGAGTTTGGAGTAAACACGTTATGAAATGTTGTCTTTTGTTGGACAACATTTTTATAAACACTTCACATTACAAATGTGGGAAGATGTTTGACGCATGTTACTTTTTTAAATGCACGTTATAACAGACTCGAACTTGCAGTCCTTTCAGAGATGGAGCAGCATTTACTACTGATCACAGAGCCACTCTTAACAAACATGCTGTGCATATATTTATTTTATTTAAAGTCGGGAAAAGATAAAAAAATGCAGTCTTTGTCGCACTAAGCCAAATCGCGATTTCGGTTTTATTTCAATTAATCGCGCAGCCCTAACCAAGACCCACTGCTCCCAAACGAACTATGGTGCGGTTCGACTGGCAACACGGACCAACGACATTTAAATTAATCAAAAACAGAACGTGATGTCACAAGATGCAACCCTTAGGACAGAATGCTCAAGGATACCTGGTTCTCGCACAGGCACTATATGTTGCCCACTACAGCTCAGTACAGGCGTCAGAATCACCGTCCAAAAGAACCAAGAGAACTAAACTACAAGTGTGAACATACCCTAAATCACCTATGAGGTGAGTGAGTTACTTTCTAAGAGGATGAACTTCTGGTCATGCAATAGCCTAAACATAATTCATGCAGGTGGAGTTTACTCAATGTTAAAAGCCCTTTATGGACAGTTACTTCTCATGTCCTGCACATATATCATACAAGACTTTCTGGGTTTACCAGATTTACATGATCATAACTTAAAGATCTTGCTTATGCACGGGATCCAGTTTGCTTGTGTAATGAAGAAAACCGTGGATTGTTCTCTTTATCTGCCAGTGTCTAGGCTGTGAGGGCTAAATTCGCAGATTCAGCATGGAAGAGAGAGCAGATCGCCAAGGTGCTGCTAATGCATATTGATGACTGTAGGTCCCGGAGGACCAAAGTGACTCAGCCCATGACTCACAAAGAGAGCATGCGCTTAAATTAAACTGACAATTCAGATGGACCAATAGTGTGTCGTCACCAAGAACACACACAGAAGGCCCTTTCAAATTCATTATTAGAGCTGATATAATGACATCAAGTTAGAACATATTGCTCTCTCTCTTATTTAACGTAGGGGACACTGGTACCAATAATGAGGTCTAATATGCATGATTGTAGATAATAAACTTGGATTCATTACGTATTCATATTATCATATTCATATAGCTAGTGACAACAATTAATATGCCTGGAGCAACATTGGCAAAATAAATAAATAATAATAATACTCTGATTCTCTGCCACTTGTTTTCATCAAATCACATACCCACACGTAATCTAAATACATTCTCTATTAGTTCTGAATTCGATTCGGTAATGATTTAAAGGCAGTGGCGAAACGTAAGAAGAATTCTTTTTAAGAGGGACCAGCTAATGCATTTTCAGTGCGAGAGGATGAGAAGTAATCTTTTATTGATTGGGAGAGTGTGGCGGAGCTGGGCAGAGGAAGATTTACTGCTGGGATGGGTTCATGAAAGCCTTGGAGAGATCCAACAAAGAACTCTAGCTGGATGAGGTTGCCAGTATAGGGCTACCCCTATGGCAAATCAAATAATGCCTTGATAATGGAACAGCCTTCGACAGCTACACATGATGTAATACATATCCAAAGCATTCAACTGATGGGAAATTATAAATATAAAATATATATTTATAAAGCAATATTTACCTACATATTACACATATTACAAATATGTAGGTAAATATTGCTATATAAATAATAAATATACTTACATATGTTATACTAATGCATAGTGTTGGGGGTATCATTACAAGTAACGTGAGTTACGTAATCAGATTACTTTTTTCAAGTAATAAGTAACAAATTACTTTTAAATTTACAACAAAATATCAGTTACTTTTTCAAACAAGTCCTCCTGTCCCAATGTTGAGAGAAATTGTGAGTGAGGTGCAGAGGCGTTGTGTGCGCTGTGTAGCCTAGACATGATGGTTATTGTAGATCTAGACTAAATGCGAGTAGGCATCTATTTATCTCACTTGCACAAAAACAGATTCAGTATTCCTCAAAATGAATAAAAACACAGTGAAATTAAAACTATTAAGCAACCCTGCAATAATACAAATGTTAAATAATACATAATTTATGTTATTTATTTATTTAATCTCACTTTAGTAACCAATGTCTTTGCTGCTGACCTTCAATGTTCCAATTTTACCATACTAATCAGCAAAATGGCTTTAGTTAAACATCACATTTGTGTTTCAGTTTTTTTGTTTTTATTGCTGAAGAGTGTTATTGCATCATTTCACTTTTGGAGTGAAAAGGCCTTTGGAGAAAAAGTAAGGCAAAAGTAATGTAATGCATTACTTTCCATAAAACGTAACGTCTCGGTTACTAATGTAACCCTCGTTCCCTGAAGGAGGGAACGAGGGACGTAACGGGAGACGTAACGCCGTCATGACGACGTAATTGGGATCACTTCAGGGAGCCCTATTATCTTTGAGTGTCTACAGAACGAGCCAATGACTGTTGGCGTGCGTGAATCGCGTCACGTGCCCCGCCGCGCGGGTATAAACAGGAAGCGGGTGTAACGGGTCTAATGTAACCCTCGTTCCCTGAAGGAGGGAATGGGAGACGTAACGTCCCGTCGCCACGTTCCCTTTCAGTCGCTCACGTTCGACGTAACGGCGACATGACGACGTAATTGGGATCCCATGGAAAACGCCACGGTTGCTGCCACATCCAACGCTCTACGCAAGACTCTCGGACCCCCAACTGGCTGGGGCGGAAGGCCTGCGTAGAGGGAGTTCAAACTGCCGTTCTGTTATACCCCACACAGTGGAACTCTTGGATAACAATGGGAAAGCGTGCCTTTCCAGGGGAGAGGGACGCTGCGGAGCCACATCCTGCCCGAAGGGAGGTACCAGTGCAATTATGGTATGTCTCTGGGGTGGCTCCAGCCTAAGAAGGGGGAGGCAACACCAGACAGTGACGGCAGAGCGGACTCAGCCAGCTCACCGCAGGGACCTGATCGTGGAAGAATACGCATATGGGATCGTCACAGGGATCACCACATATGGAACCCAGACTAGCACATGTTACATGAGCATACGAGCACTAGGCCTGGCGTCGGACGCTCCGCGAGGGTGGTGAGGAGGGAGGAGCCCATAGGCCGTAGTCTGGCACTATACGGTGCCGACCATGACCTAGTGAGCTCCTCATGCACCTCTGGGAAGAAAGGCACAGAGGCGGCGCGCTGAGAACCAGTACGGCCCACCCTGAGAAACCAGTCATCCAACTGAGAAGGTTCGGGACGTGGTGGAGGGTTCCACTCAAGCCCGACCTTCTCGGCGGCCCGGGAAAGCATAGCCGCCCATTCTGGATCGGACTTGGGCAATGCTACACTCCCCGAAGGGGGTAACGCAGCCGAATCCTCATCTCCAGAGGACAGTCTGTAGAGTTCAGAGATGAACAGGAAGCTCGGCTCCGAAGTGAAAGACAATGCGAACGCGAACGTTCATTGGCTCGTTCTGTAGACACTCGAAGATGATAGGGCTCCCTGAAGTGATCCCAATTACGTTGCAACTGAAAGGGAACTAAAACTATTAGTTACTTTTTTATGGCGCAATGCAATATTGTATTACTAATAAAACAAGTAATAAAAACTCGGTGAGTGTTTTAGCGCAATTTTCTCACCTCATGGGATCACAACACTAAGAGATAGTAAATCTTTTCCTGGATTTTTTTTGTGCGTTCCCGAGATTAGACCTTCCTTAACATAATGCCGAAAACCCGAAGTCTCTAGGTGGTCTGGTTGAGGAGTAGATAGAAGTGCAAGATTGGTGCGCACAGACGCACAGAACAGAAATCATGAGTTAACCAGGAAATTCCCCCCGAAATTGCGCTAAAAATCTTTCCCCAACACTGCTAGTGCATATTAAAAAAAATCAAATAAAAAAAAATCAATAAAATATTACATCAATAATTTAGTCAAAACATTTTGTAATCTCTTGATTAATTAAACTAGATTTTTACTAGTTTATTCCTAAAATTAAACATTTCCATCTGCTTTGCTGTTGAAACTACAGTTACTTTTAGTAAAAAAAAAAAAGGTTTAAAAACAATCTTTTTCAATAATTTTTTATCTATAATCACAAAGCCCTAGTAATTTATTTCCCCATATATTTTAATATAAATGCCCTATATCACTGGTAAGAAAATCCAGCCTAATAATGTAATATCACAAGCGGAGGAGTAAAGAGCCTATCACTATTTAACAACGCAGCATAAATTTCAGCATATCACACTAGCTGACTGTGGGAGATATGAGAAAGCGGAGCAAGGGATCTCAGCAAGTTTGCGCTCGTACAATCAGAGAATAAACCCCTCATCCCTGCATGGATTCCTCTGCCTAAATGACACGACATATTAAAAGCTCACTTTAGTTGATAATGGTCCATCCCTCCCACTTATAATCTTCTCAAAGGGACCTGATTTGAACTCGGGTCTTTGAACCAAACAGATCTTAGATCACAATTTCCTCTTCATGTAAATCTCTGCATTATCCAAAAAAAAAATCTATGGAACAAATATGAAGGGAGACTCGTATTACTAGCAGGGCCCCTTTTGATCACTTTTTTTTTTTCATGAGCACCAGTCTCTCTGATCCAAACATTTATCTAACAGTCAGCACTAATTAAACTAAACACTCCTCAAGAGGCGTTGGCACATACTGCACTATCAAGTCATCAGAGAGGAAGAGAGAGATATAACAGGCCATCCCTTACAAATATAGATGGAACAGCCAGAGAAACACTCAAAGCCAAGGTTATTGGCCCTCGTAATCTGGGAATATGACAAACGGTGGACGTGGACTCTAAAACTTTTGAAGTTCCTTTATGGCTTAGTGCACAACACAAAGGCCCTTCTAAAACATCAAAATCAGCCTCTTTGTCATGCAATCCTGTTTATTCACGCCAATTCCTCTGTTTTCTGATGGAGGATGGAAAAATAGAAACAATGGCTGACGCTAAATCGGTTTGGTACGGGTCAGTGAGACCGCTGAGAGCAGCACAATGAGTGATTCATGGTGTGAAACAACAAGTGAGTGATGAGAAACAAAGATCTCCCTGATGACCACACTGGGTCTTGCTCACAATAGAATGGATGCTTTATGCCAGACCACATGAGGACAGACACTGAGTAATTAAAGAACAAATTCAGGGAGATTTGCAGTCTCCTGGTACCTTGCAACTAAAGCCCCTTGGCTTAATGTCTGTGACAGCCAAGTCAAATTTGTGGGTAGTTTTTAGGGATGTCAAAGTTGATACTAAAATAAAAATGAAAAATAAATAAATTACTTGTAGTTTTTAGTTTTTCAATAGGGTCTATGGATATACAGCCTGCCGTGTTGTATTATGTTGATAATGTAAATATAAAAGATATATTGTTTACTGCCCTTACTTTATTAGTTCTGACTGTCTACTTGAATAAATAGTTGGGAAGACTTTGTATGCTTTTGAATTTATTTTTTACATTTTTATTTTAATATTTAACAATTGTATCTTTGTAATTTTTACAAAGATACATTCATAAGTGAGATGATTTGAAAACACAACAACTTAACTTTTAACAAAAAATCAGTCAAATCAAGATTTTTTTATGATAGAACTTATGGGCTGGTAGTGATCCAATGTTTATAATTGACACATTATTCAGTGTTTCTTAAAAAAATGAACAATAAAACAATAATTCTACTAATAAAATATAAAACACGCTAATGTCTGATAAGCTGATGGGCTGAATATTAATTACGTTGTCTGCATTTTCTAAAACTGATTTGCAAAATGTGGACGGTAATAGGTGAGCACTAACCAATGAGAATGCTACTTTCTCATTATTCCAGCCCACTACCAAAGGAACTAGCTGTCAATGGCTTCCGGTTAGTCTTAAAGGCTAAATAATTCTGAATGAACCCAGTCATATTGTCAGGGGGAAAAAACAAGAAAGAATATCATTTACATGTAGAGCGTCAGTTGTACATGTAAGACTCTCTCTCTTCCATTGAAATCAATAGGAATAGTGCTTCACTGTAAAGACATCTAGTCAGAGTCAGTGTTCAAGTGTAGGCAAGTGAAAATACATTATATCTGTGCTACACTTAGTCCTAGCCTTTATCTCGATCACTGGCAAGTGAAATCTAACAATTTATTAGCTAGTGGCTAACTACAGACATTATTTAGTCACCTAGAGTGAAATTTATTCGCATAAGCGAGTGATTTAGTTGGGTTGCAATGCAGGTGCTTTTGAGCTCCTTATGAATGTACAGATTAAATTTGTATTTCTTGTTAAAATGTAAGGCACCACAAGCAAGAGGCATCTTCAGAGAATTTGGAGCAGATCCAAATCTTAGGAGGCCATCTATCCCTCCAAACGCTCCTTTCATCCATCACCAAGCACTGCACTGCAGAATGCCCTTCTGGGAGCACTCTCCTGATTTCTATCTCACTGTCTCTGACAAACACCCGTCCCTCCCAACCTGCTGTCTCCATTCGGCTGGTTTCTGGCCTCCTTCCAGCAGTCAGGGTCTTAATGTGCGATACGCATGCACAAATAATTTAATGGCTACATTAGCGGAGACAAACGAAGTCCAAAACATTTTGGTTGGTTGATCCATCAATGTCCCTCTTTTGCCGGGCACCCACAGGAACAATTAGCCGTTAAATATATACAAGCTTTGGGAGATAGACAAAAAGAACTGCACTCTGGGAATTCCCAGGGTCATGACAGCAGATAATGTGTGTCAATACATGACCTGTGTGTTAAAATGGAATGAGGTGAAAAGGCAAAGCTGTTTTTCCAAGGAAGACATCTAATGACACTGGGATGCACATTTATATTGGTATAATATTGGATATTTAATAATTACATGCTCATTTTCCCTATGCACATTTAGTCAATTAACGCTTGAAGTAACTCTTCCGCAAGAGGTTTGTTCTCACGCGTCAAGCAGGTCCTGTTTATAATTAATTTGTTACAACGTGTATATATATATATATATATATATATATACATAGATAGATAGATAGATAGATAGATATATATATATATATATATACATATATGTGTGTATGTATGTGTGTTTAATTTCGCTGATCAATGTTTATTTTTGAATAAAAGCCTAAATTCAATCTGTGCTTCAGAGAATGTGGACTTTTTTTTTTTTACTATCACTTTAATTAACTTTTTTTTAAATGCAATTCATTTATCAGCCTTTAACTAGGCATAACATAACACAAAATAATTATTGGCTTATTGTATAAACCAGAATTATTTGCATCCCTATTGAATTATTTGAATTTATTAATTTATTTTAATATTTTTTTTATATATATGTGTGTGTGTGTATGTTTTCCTTTAAATGTACAATTGCCAACGCTGGCCACACACGACATTCAACATGAAGAAAAGACATTTAGACAATTAAAGTGCGGCAGCGATCCCAAGAGCTGGCACTGAACGGAAGCCAGGAAACCAGGGTCAGGAGCCCCCAAAGAAGCTCTATTTTAACAAGGTAAACGAAACCACCATGTTTAGTTCTTCAAAGAAATGGAAGCTGAATGAGCGAGTAGACACCTGTTTTATCAGCAGGATATGCCTGACACAGTCAAAGTCAAAACAGCTGGCATTTCATGTCCCACTTTTCCCTTTTTGCCTCAATTACACACAGCCGTGTGCCCAAAATGTCAGACAGGATTAGAGTGGGAAAGGTCAGAGTAGGGATGGGGGTGTGAGAATGAACACTGGTAATTCTCTGATGGAGAATGTCTCTTCCCCCACAACATGTCTGTAATAACTCTACCCAGTCCAACCCTCACAGCCCCACAATGCTCCGCTCTGCCCCATCATACATGGCAATGGCCAAGCATGTCATCGCTGACGCATTTGGACAAAGAGGCAACGCCCTTGACATGATTTTCACAGACAGCAGCGCAGCTCATACAAGCACACAGTAGCTGTCAGTCACCCGTCAGCCGCCATTCAGCTCTGAGCCTGTGATAGGACAAGAAAAAGAGCACTGAGATAGAGAACCGCTTGTGCTGCAATGCGTATAGTGAAACACAGATAAAATTCATGATGCAAAAATATTAGATTATAAGTACTTTGAAATAAAAAATGAGGTCAGAAGGTGTATTTTATTCACGTGACATTTTTAGGACTTCCCCCACTGTCAAAATCACTCCAGTCTACTGAAACATCCGCTGCCATATCAGCTGATCAATATATCCATATAATGGAAATGCCATCACCTTGTTAAAGGTACAGTATGCGACGTTAACGGTTCTGGAGATTCCACCATGACGGAATGACACGAGCCGTGTCACTGGTTAAAATCGCGGATTTCTCTGGAATTAAACATTGGTGGAAACATTTGGGATAATGTAAGTACACAAGTCAACAAAACACATAACATTGTTCTGTGTTCTAGTTATTTTTTTATATTTTAAAGTACAATTTAATATATAGTGTCCCTTACCCTTTAATGTCAAATGTGCACAAAAAAGCAAACAATCCAGCAAACTAATATTAATAACCATATTGTAAGTATTTTGAGCTTCGCTTTTATTACATTGTCAAATATATATATTTTCCTTAATATAAAAAAATTGCCTGACAAGCACATTTCATAATGGCACTCTATTTTTTAACAGCTACAACAAAGATGCAAGACGATGTGATATACAGCGATGTTGTTAATAAATACCTGCTATGTTTTAATGCCTGACCTTGTAATCATGTCACAGATAATTGAGTCATCGGTGTCCCAATGTTAGTGGATCAAGACCCTTGCTAAAATTATGTTCATGATTTAAAGCAAAAGAAGCAGAGAGGGAAAGAGGAGTAATAAAGAGACAGAGACAGCATAAATATTACGCTGACAGCACCAAGGATTAGAATATCATGTCCAGTCTTATTAAGCTAAGGATGCTTAACATCCAAGGATGTTTTTACTGTAAACACCACAGTGAAAAGTGCATCTCAAAAACCTCTAAAGAAGACCTTTAAATCCCAGACAGACATGTAAATGTAAATTCAACACTCTACAGGGATTATTACACACATAATAGAAATAAAACAACGAACAAAGTTCCTTCACATTGTGTGCTTTTTATTTCCCTGATGGGACACATTGGTCTTGGTATCGCTTTAGTCCAAGGTTAGGCCAAGATGAAACAACTAGCTTTTAAATCCTCCTCCCTTATGTAACAAAAGCACTAATTCAGCCATGAGTTCATATCTAGGCCACGCAAGTCTGCCTGGCATTACAGAGCTGTGAGCATCGGAGTGTGGCGGTGGCCTGTGGTACTGCTCAAGCACGTTTAGCAGATGACCCGAATCAGAGAACCATGAGATGAAGACCTCTAATGCCTTTACAGATTCACAGACATACAGCTTCATTAAAAAAATAAAAAAATAATAATACATTAATAATCATAAATATTATTACCTCATATTATGTTAAATTATATTACATTACATACTACACTCCATTTAAGGGGCTGGTAAGATTCGTTAGTGTTTTCGAAGTCTTTTATGATCACCAATGCTGCATTTATTTGATCAAAAATACAATAAAACAGTCAGACTGTGAATATTATTACAATTTAAATAACTCTTAATAATAATGAATTAATAATAATTCATACATTAATATTAATATTAATAATAGTTAGTTGTAGTTGAATTTTCAGCAGGCATTACATTTCAGCGTCACATGATCCTTCAGAAATCATTTTAATATGCTGATTTGGCGCTCATTAAGCATTTCTTATTACTATCAATGTTGAATACAGTTGTGCTGCTTAATATTTTTGTGGAAACCTTGACATTTTTTGTTTCAGGATTTATTTTAATGAATAGAAAGACTCACAGCTGTGCTTATATAGAGCCAAATCACATGGCTTCAAGTGTGATATTGCATTTACACAACAGTTCAACGGCACAAGTGTATAAATAAATAAGAAACAACAACGGAGTGTCTTTAAAACCCCTCTTTTGTGCAGAACTACTTCTGAAACTGAACTTTGCCCTTGTCCAAACCGATATGCTCAGTAATAGATTAATAAGACCAAAGATTGCCCGTTTGCTATACCCAAAATGAATTATATCTCATGTTTAACCACTATCTACATAAGACTAAGAGCTTAGCGGCGAATTCCCGAAAGACTGGCCGAGATGAAGCTGTTCTCTGCGGGTAGACGAGCGCTGAACAACCACTGACAGCCTGGAGCTCACATCTCCGAAAACGTCTAAACAAATCGTCAAATAGTTGCATATTTGAGTACTAAACAACTAAATTCTTCCCTAAAAACTCTTCAAACTACATTCCGTGACGCAACAACATCAGTATTTATAAAATGACGGTGCTTTGCTCTTCCACCATGACACGCTATGAGAAATCTCCAAGTGTGGGTATCTGCAGGTTGGAGTAATGGGCATGACGAAAGGTTGGGGTGTGCCGAATGGTAGGGGTGTGGAGAAAGGTTATTATTGGTCACGAAAGCTGTCTGTTAGGGTGTGGGTTAGGGGGTAGTTTCTGTTTCTGTAGCAATTCGCCTTTTGGCACGTCTCCTTTCGGCATGGCAATTACCCCAACCTGCAGCTATCCCGGTCTCAAAATGCTGCAAGCGGAGTGATGCAAACGGTGAAACGGTTCCCGTGGTGATACTAGAAGAATATCGCATGGCTGGAAAAGGCTCTCAGCCAATCAGATTCGAGAACCTATATATATATATATATATATATATATATATATAGATATATATTATTACAAAAGTGACCCTGTGAAGCTGCAAAATGCAGATCCCAGATCAAGTGTTGCATGCATTTTACTTCAAATGATCCTTCGTTTTTCACTGTCCTACCACACTAGCAGAACTCCCCTCTCTGCATATCTACACCTCCCTCCAGTAACTCCTCTGGCTTGCCAAATTCATCTCCTCTTCCTGCCCGGCACGCTGCCATCACCTCATGCACGCCTTCCACAGCTCTGCGCCAGCCAGCACTTTCTGAACTTCTTGCCGTCTCTTTCTATTGCTTGCTTTGCAGAAAAAGCAGCTCATGCAACACAACAGATCATTGTTATTTATTGTCTGCTCCATGCCTCCATTTCACATTGGTCCCACAGACGGCGGTACACACACTTTAGATGTGTGATGCATACCACAAGTACTGGTATCCATTAGCACAGATTTATTTGGGATATTTCATTAAAAAAAACCTAAAATATGTTACGAAAAAAAGTATTTTGCTCAGTAAAGTGCAAAAAGAAAAAGAAATTGTGAAGCAAAAGGTGACAAACAAGCAAGCATCAGTAAAGGTTATTCAGTCATTTCAGCATTTCCCTTGACAGTTATACTACAAATCACTAAAAATCTGTATCTGTCACTTTGATATGCCTTTTAAATTGAAAGGTTCAATATTCCTCGGTACAGCCATTCACATGGGGGAAAAAAATTCTCTCCTGGGCATCACGTGTTAGCAGGGGTGAAGAGAGGTGACGTGTGCATTGAGATTGTTGGTCATTCTGACAGGCCCTATCCTAGTGTGTGTTTGTTCAGCTGTTGTCGCAAGCCTCCAATTGTCCTAATCTCTTCCAACAATACTCATACCATCACAGTTGCTACGATTCTGATTGCGAGCACAATATGTTTGTGTCCAAAGGCAACACCATCAGAGTTCAATAGAATCAGTGACTTGAACAGCAAGATTTTGCTTTTTAGAAAACAATGAAGTTCTCAAGGGCACAGCCTTATCATGCCGTTTCAAGACGGAATTCAACTAAACCAACAACAAAACAAAAAAACGGTTTTACTTTCTTTGAGCTTGTTTTTATCTAAAGTCAATGTAAATTACTGTTCGCAACTTATTGTTTCTGCATTGTGAATTATTTCAGAGTGAAAAGAGGCAGATGAAAGAAAAAAAACATGTACAGTATAGGCCGCATCTCTAATTTAGCAAATTTAACTTTCATTTATCTCAAACCACAGAGCATGGTGCTTTCAACAGTAAGGTTATGAATGCAGAGATAATACAATTCTGTCCGATACAGATAAGTTGATTATTTTCACGCTACGGCTAATATTAAAAATCTTACTTTGTTAATTAATTTACTATTAATGAACAATGTTAACATTAAAAACTAAAATCAATTATTTGAAATGCCACAAATGGATTTTAGCATCACAGCAACATCGTAATTTACATTATGTAAAATGGATATTCATTTTGAAATCTGCTAAAGATTAATAGTGTTATTAAATTATTAGTGTTTTTAAAGATTACATAACTTAAAAGATAGTAAAGGCAATCTAGCCCAAAGGCAATGTAGAAACTGGGGAAACAAACGTGCAATGAAATATCAAACGTCAATCAATTCTGAAATTGATTGATATTAAACATAAAAGAAATCTAAATTTGTCATGAAATATTACAAAAACTAACTTTTTTTTTCGTTTTAAATCACAAAAGACCAGGAACATGCAAGGCTCAATTTTGATTTCACATTGACATTAAAGAATAACTGGATTGTTTTTTTTGTTTTGTTTTTATCAACGGAACCATTTCCTAGCATCCAACTGTGTAGTTGATAACATTTAAAAAGGAGATCATATCGGCTACATTTTGCGTTCACTTCGTGGCCTGTCTGGCACATTGCTCATTTTCTTGTCATTTAACACAAATTGATTTTGTCTAAAGGTGATCCAGTCAATATGTTTGCTGTTTCTGTGAGTTCATACATCCCACCTGCACCGAATCAATACTCTACCCATGCAGAGAATGAGAAGAAATTCATTAAAGTGCAAATGTTCCCTCTGTGTAATTTTCATCTCTTCCTGCATTTTGCCCATTAGCGAGATGTTGCCGACCGAAGCGGTGCGCACACAGTTACGTGACCACTGACCCTCACTGACTTCACAGGGGAGCCCACCATCCAGTGGGCATATGAAGGAGATGAAGGAAGAAAGAGACGCTCTAATAAAATGCTCAATGTAGCAGAAAGAATACCAGCGAATAGCTGACTGCACTCTGATTCAGCTTAATAACTGCATAAGGAGAGAAATTAAGACAATTAACTTCACACATAATGCCATCAGTGATACACACAGAAGGGAAATTGTGTGATCCTTCAGTTTCCAATGACTTCATCATCTTCAGACCTCCCTTTTATTTAGGAATGCCTGATCAAACTGACGAGTCATGCGCTGAGTTAGCTCATTCTGACAAATCGAATTGCTTAATAAGGCTTTATCATGAGGGAATTATACAGTTCGTCTCAGGCAAAAAGGACACATAAGTTCATTCTGTACAGAATGTAAAATCTCTTTTCAGTATTCATTAAAATGAATCTTTAGAAACAAATAACTTAATACTAAATTTTAAATATATATTTAAAGGGTCTATATGCGTTTTTCTGAAATTTAAACTCGCGACTGACACCTGTGGCCAAAAAACAGAACTGCTCTTCCTTTCTGCTCGCTCTCGTACGTGCACACTTCACAAGTCATCTGCTGCAAGGAGGTCAACATTATGTTTACAGAGGTAAGAACAGTCAAATACATATATTGTTTGAGATAAGTGTTCTCTTACACTGATAAGAGTAAGTTTCTCCATTGCACTGCTTGCGAGTGGAGGCTACTTGCTGACTAGCGGTGGTGGCAGAGTGATCTGAAACGTTTAACATGGGCGCGCTTGACGTCACATCCGCAGACAGCGCGGGAAAAATCCGACCCGACAGAAAATAGGAAAAATAGGATACAGGCTTATAGGTGCACCCACTGTGAGCGGACAAGGTGTCAGTATGCTCATCAGGAGATGTTTGAGTCATAAATGGTAAAATAAAAAGGCTATTGTTACGTTTATTTTGGGGAAAAAGTTGCATATAGCCCCTTTAAATTATTTAAATATATGAAAATGTATTTATATATTTTAAAATGTATTTTAATAGAATAATAATTTGAACACTTACATCTTTAGCAAATCTTAAAATCCATTTTTAAACTGCACAACTTGCATTATATGTTGTAGCATTTAAAAAGATTGATTTTGTTTTTTTAGTATTTTACTTTTCATTTATTGAGGCCCAATAGTATTAAATTTTAATTTCTGACATTTAGCAGTTATTGGCCATAACATGAAAATAATTACTGGCCTATCAGTGTCAGCCAGAATTGCTCACCTGGCTATCAATCATTAAATGGGGCATGACATGAGAAATCTAATTTGCCTTGATGATCGTTTGACATATAAGAATCATTAAAACATCCTGCAAGTTTCATTACTTAAAACGTCCTGCTCATTATAAACAAAGCATTTATTTAAATATGCTCCAAATATGGCTCATTTTGATATTGCGGGATCTGTGAATTCACACAGGCAAATACCCTCCAGAGCCGGACATCGACAGATAAACCGTGTGCTTTTATTTGCTGTTAATGTTGTGGATATTTCAGCAAAAAGTTTTCTTTGCTTCATATTCAGTTTAACAGCATTAAGTTGAAGAGGGTAATCTTCCATTATTCCATTGCATATCTATTTTAGACAATTTCATTATGTTCTTTCTCCATCCGTGCAATAAATGCAAGTCCTTGAATGAGTGCGGATTGGAAGTGTATTTACTAGGACTTCTCAGGTAATATCTATGGTTTGACCCATTTCAAAGGCGGACAAAATAAGAAATTAAAATGGACTGAGTAAAGCTCTCTACGAACTTGATATGCAATGCCGTGCTCACTAACATGCATGCATATGAATCACGGTCACACGCACAGCAATTTTTAATACATTTTTAACAAGCCGAATACAGCATCATGAAACACATAGTCTCACTGTCAGCTATGACTTTTAGCTATTAAAGTCTTTCAAAGGACAAAAAACATGAACTTTTTATTGGCTCAACATCATCAAGTCAGTCACTTTATTTTCGTGCAAGTCCCTGAGGCGCGAGCCAGTCCTGTGCGGTCGCACACTCCAGCCCTTGCAATTATCAGACAGGAGACTTGCTCTGAACTTCGGTACAATATCATATATTGCGTTGTGATATGATGACGGCATCCAATTTGGCCATACCTCATCTGCAGTGAACATGAGTGTCTTGAAGCCAGGAGCATCTGCCCATGAGGAAAAGAATATGGATTGAGTGGGGAGGTCGCACCTCCTGAAGTGACACAGGTTACCATGTCAACGCAAGTGATAGTGAGAGAGCCATTAGAAAGGCAGTCTCAGCGGGTGGCATCTACACCTTCAGCAGAATGACACATTCAACATCACATCACCTCTCATTGAGCTCACTGCATCTCTGCTCAGCTCCACAGAAAATCACTCCAGGTGCAGTGAGAAGAAGCCACAAATGAAGACTCTATGCAGTGGATACTAGATGGCTATTTTGGTCATTTTGTGTACTGTGCACTTTTGGGTAATGGGTACTTTTGGCTTATTTCTAAATATCTAAGGCCCAGTTTCAGTGTGCCTTAGAAAAAAAACATTACTGGTGTGTATCTTGAGACGAAAAAATGGCACTGACAAATTTCAGTGCAAGTTGCTTTCAGTTAAAACAGCTCAAACATGCATTTTAGTCTGGGACTAGCTTAAGCCTTGTGTGAAATGGGGGGTAAATGTATGTAAAACAGGTCAAATAAGCTTGCAGAATAAAATATTCAATATAGTCTGAAAAAAAGAAACAGAACAACCCTCTATAATGCGAGTAAATCACTCACATATGCGACCAAATTTCACGAGAGAAGACTAAAAAAATGTAATATTACTCATTACTTAAATGTATAATTACACTTGAACAAGGACACCTTGAAATAAAGTGTAACCATGAATTAAAAAAAAATAATAAAAAATCGGCAACACTTTGCAATACTGTCATTCATTGATATTGTGTTAGCTAACAAATTTACAGTGGGCAATATTTTTTCCAGCATTTACTAATCCTTGTTAATGTTAGCTAATAAAGCTATGATTTTTTTCCCATGCACGTTAGTTCACAATGCATTAACAGATGTTAACAGTTAAAATTAACATTAACTAAGATTTGTTGTTGGTTATGTTAACTAATGTTATTAACTATTGTTAACAAATGAAACCTTATTGTAAAGTGTTACCAAAAAATCTCTGATATCAGCCGATAACCACATGCATAATGCAATTCAATAAGATGTACACAAAAATGTATATAACATTTACTCCACTTTTTCGAAAAAATTAAATAAACATGTTGGTACTGGCAAAGCTGTCTGTAAAATTTGGAACTGACAAAGTGTGGAGATAAACACCAGCCGGCTAAGTAGACAGATATTCATGTATGTCCCCTAGTAGATCCAAATAGCTAAAGCTCATGGGGCTTATGGTTAGCATCCAAACCACATCCAGTCAAGTCACACCATCTCTGGTGTCCTGTAGTGAACCACAATCCAAAGCACAAGTCAGAATGCTGTGGTAAAAACATGATCCACCCCAGGCTCAACAAGAGAGATGATGAGCGCTATGAGGACACATCTTACACAACACAGTCCTGTGCGAGAGTACTCATCTTGTCCCTTTCTCTCGCTCGCTCTCTCTCTCTCTCTCTCTCTCTCTCTCTGACTTTCTCTCACTCTCTCCTTCAAAACTTAATACAGGAGGCAGAATGTGGTTTCTCAGTAAGTGGGTTATGTGTAGCTTCAAATAGACATAGCCGACAATGGGGAAGACCCAAGTTCATTCTCCCCGCTGTCTTAAGCGCTCTCGAACCACTCTGCAATGCAAGCATGTCATGGCAAACTATGAGAACACCATTATTACTTCATGAATATAACCAAAGCAATTTAGCTCTCGTCGACACTGGTTCAATTACATGTCTTGTGAAGAGGTAGCTCCCATTGTTTCTGAAACGGCCCCTCCTGACAATGCATTAAAACTCTCCCCTGAACTGCTTCATGCTCACATTTGGTCATAAACAATTCTAGTCTGTTTGTCAAATTTGCACACAGAGCACATGATAGTGATAGCGCTATAAGGACATACCCTATAGTTTTATAATGCCATCACTAGCTGAACATGTATTTAAATGAATGAATTTTTGAAAAGTAGCATTTAAGCTTCAACATATTTTTAATGCAGTAACAAAATAATGATTATACGTAATGGAAAATGTAATGTAATATTCACAGTGATTAATGGCCTTTTCCCCATTTTTAACAGGGTTTTTCCAGCACAGAAAATTTGATGTACAACGAACATCCAAATGAACTTTCGGTTCATTACATGAACTAACAGGGCCCTATCATACACCCGGCGCAATGCACGATGCAAGTGTTTTATGCTAGTTTCAGCCCGACGCAGTTATCATTTTCACGTACAGCACCACGTTGTTTAAATAGCAATGCACATTGTTGGTGCGTTGCTATTTTGAGGCAACTGAAATAGACTTAGCCATTGACCAACAAAAACCTGGTCTAAAGTAGTAGACATATTATAGTAGCCTAATATATGCGCCTATAGGCGTACACTCTGCTTTACACACACAGGGATGCGCAGCAGCACACAAACATGCCAAATATTAAAAATAAAAGGATTACAATGTAAAAGATTATTATTGTGTACATAAAGATATGGTGGAATCCGGCTTGTCCTGTAGATGGTCTGCTCACGCACTTTAGCGCTTTCAGATCCGTTTCCTCGCTAGAGAAGCATTCAGTCTTTCCACTTGCAAATTCTGCCATGTAAATAGCAATCCGCCATGGTGCGAGCGCAACTGGCTTTTAAAGGGAATGGGAGATGAGACTAATTAGTTTATTGCACGTTACACCCAAAACACACCCATTAATTATTAAGAGAATAGGGACAACCCTTTTAGACCATGCACCGACCATTTTTCCCGTCGTTAAACTAGCAAAAGTGGATTCGAACATGCCCATAGTGCACTTTCCAAACTCACCTGTGTGCTCGACAATAAGGTCTGCCTGATGGCCCACGGACAGCATACCTGTCAACACTCCAGTTTTCCCCGGGAGTCTCACGTATTTCACACCCATCTCCCGCCCCCCTCCCGTTTTGTCATTTCTCCCATGAAACTCCCATAATTTGTATGCCCAAACGTCGTTATATGAATAATCACATCAATATATTATTCCATGGTTGCCCAGTTGCCAGATCTTGTATGAAACCCATCCTACTCGCGCAATTAACACATCATACAAATTTCAACCCATTTGTGAGCTCAACCTGGCAACCTACAACTCAGTAGCGCTGTTGACGTGCACAGATCGACGTGGGAAGTTGAATAAAGCGTCACTGGTAGAAATGAGAAGAGAAGACTCTGTGGTAAACATTTAACGCAATTAACGCAGCATTCGTTTTTTCTGTCATCCTTTGGCCGTTACATTATATGATGCGCTCTTATTCTTGCAAATGCTTTTAAACCATTCAAGCAAAGACAAATTGAGCGCCAGAATCGAGTTCTCTTTCGGCTTGAAGTTGAACGAACACTAACACACGCAATTATGCCAAAATGTCAGTTTTGTCGAGTATCCTCATAAGAGCAGACTGAGTTGTCTTAAATTAGTTAAATAAAGTCTTAAATGAAGGCAAAGAGTTGTGAGAGAATGAGGCGTGAGATCCGTGTCTCTGTCAGCAGCGGCTGCTCTTAAAGGGACAGCAGCCAATAAAGCTTTGGTAAAGTTAATCAAAGAACAAAGGGAAAAGAGAAACACACTCACTGCTCTTGTCTAAAGAACTTTTGTAACTTTAATAAGGATTATTCTATATATAATTTAACATTTATGCAGTGCAAACTGTTTGATGACTTTATTCAATTTCTGTATATTTCTTACCTTTTTGACAAATATTTAAAATATAGGCTACTGTCTTTGTTGTTTACATTAATTTGGAAATTATTACATTATAAAATATATTTTTTTAAAAATCGGTAAAAATAAATAAATAACCATGAATAAGTCTTATTCATGTTTATTTTTATTGAATATTCTGTATTTATTTATGTTAATATCTGCGCAATTAAGCTTTTCTATGTAAACATGCGCTAGACCGACGTGTTTGATCGTTGTGTTTGCACCTTTTGCAGCATCCCATGCATGACGCGACTTTATACACACGTGGCGCTTTAAAAAAAATCATGCCTATAGAAAAATTTATTTAGCAGCAGATATGGTCTGTTGAGGCATCTGGCCTTTGTTCATATGGACATCTGACTGCTAAGTAGGGTTTGATATTTTTCAGCAATAGTGCTCAACCATAAGGATATTACATTTTTGACACTTCAATTCCAGTACCTAAATATTATTAAAAAAATAAGTTAATTGTCACTTGAAAGTGTGTAGGCCTACTTAAATTATTATGCTGTTATATTCAGTGGAATAAAATGGTCTTAAAGTGACAATAGTATTGTTTAATCGCAATTACTTCTGGGACAATCTACTGCCCAAACAAAAAAGCAGTTATAGTGACAGGCCTACCCACCCAGCACTACTTTGCAATTAAATGCATTGGCATCACAACATTTCGAGCAAAATGTGTCATTAGTAAACAAAGGTAGAGAGAATGCAAGGTGTCAAGGACAAGCGGAGGAAAAATAAAACAGAAAGATAGAGCACTCAAGACGCTGTGTCACCATCTCACTTTCACTATCTCATCTCCAGCCCTGTCTAGATTTAGTGCTGTTTTTCTCACTTTGACACTGAGTATATGCCATATGAAAGAAGGGAATGAGAATGGCATGCATATAAAGCAAGCATGGAGAAATGCGAATGCGCATTCAAGAGCATCTCCTGAAATTAATTACATCCCACAGCCTCATTTACAAACTGTTATGTCAGGGGTTGACAACATTCTTGACATGAATTTCCGTTTTTTTTATTTCCTTGTGTCACATCTACAAACGAAAAGCTATAAAATCAGACTAAAAAATGTTTTATAAATGTATTTATATAATAAGTAATTTTATTTATATATTATTATTAATAATTAATATATGTTTTTTATGATTATTGTTTAAATGTTTCCTCTAAAAAGCTTAGGTCGTTTAAAAAACTTGAACTATAATACATCTTACATAAGTACATTAGTACACAAGACAGCATTTCAATAAAAAAATGTATATATTCAGTTTTATCCAGCATTTAATGATTTGTTGAAGTACGAGATGAACTACAGCACTACATATTACAATCGTGAGGACAATCTCAAAGCATCTGACCAACCTGAACACTTTTCCTATTAACAACCAAGCCAAACACCACCCAGCATTTCCACTCAGCCTCAGAGAAGAAATATAATCGCACAAAAGCTGATAAAAATCCAATCTTTTCCAAACCCCCTCCCCCAGCTATAAAAGCTCGGAGTGACGTTCTCAGAGAGGGGGTTTAAAACAGCTTTAAAATCACGTTGTGTAAGAACTACAACCTGAGCCGCATGATGAAATCAGAAAGGTTAGGCTACACCACCACAGAGAGTCCCTCATTTCATTTTCACAGGCTTTTACCAACACGCCGCACACACTTTTCTCTCCGTGGAGTGCGGAGCGCCTGTTGACTGATGACCCCCATGAGGGCCACTCATGTGGTGAATAAAAGCACAGGGGCCCCTTAATGGGCCTGAGAAGCTCTTCTCAGGGATGGCCGTCATTGACAAAATTACACACATTTAAAATGGGTAACTGGCAAACAAATAGAAACGAAAGGTACTGGAAATTAATTAATTATCATGCATCAATGGAGATTATTAATCTCAAAATAGTAACAGTAATTATGATCAACTTTAAATCTGAAATCAGACATCACTGCTGATCTCACAGCTCAACTGGAACATTACAAAACAAACCAATGTATATCACAGCAATTCACACAAAAAGACCAAGCAATTTTTACTGCATTTCATCTAAATCACAGGAAATCAACCCTACACTGAACTCAAAAGTGCTCTGATAATGGGCATGTTATGATGAGAAGGGATTTACTAAATTAAACAAAATGATCATTTACAGAATAACATTCTCTGGAATTTCATAATCTCACAAGAGTTATGCAGTTAAACCAGGACAGCATTAAAAGAAAGGGAAAATAGCACAATAAACTAATGCTGCAACTGAACGGAAAACCTGGTGCACTTGTTCTTCTGCACCATTTGTAATGAAACATGTGCTGGCCGACACCGGTGTCTCAAAAGTCACAGACACGTGCAGCATTTTTGGACATCATAGGTGTGTTCTGAGTCAGCTGAATTCGTGCTCTTTAATACTGCACATGCTTATGATTCCCAAAAAGGCTGTCTAACAGGTCCACTGCACTTATGCAGGAATGAGATTAATTTAAAGGGATAGTTCCCCCCAAGAAATTTGAATTGTTTCATCATTTGCTTATGCTGTTCCAAACCTGTATTACTTTTTTTCTTCCTTGGAAACAGAAGAAGGTGGTAGACAGAATTGCACTCCTGTTGAATCTTTTTCCATACAGGTTGTCATTTTGCCTTACATCTGCTTTTGTGCTCCACCGAAGAGAGAAAGTCATAGGAGTTTGAAACAACATCAGGGTGAGTAAATGATGACAGAATTTTCATTTTTAGATTAACTGTCCCTTTAATCACTTAAACGCAACCACAAAACTAAATCAATATCGACCATGTGCTGTCCACTTCAGTGAGTTGCAGGATAAAATTATTTATCAACACATAACTAAAGAAGACAAAGTAAAAGCTTAAATCAAAATAAAATCCTATAAAAAAAATGAACTTCGACATCATGCATAAATTACTGAACAAGCGCTTAAAAAGCAAAGAACTATAAAATAAAGTATTACATGTGCACTGCCAGTCTGAATAATTCTGCAGACTGTAGATGCTGAGTATGAACACGCCAGATGCAACGTAAGTGATAAAAATGTCACTAAAAAGGTGACAATGTTTTGAATGGTCCCAGACTCCCAGCTCAGAGCATCCTTGACTTCAGACAGGGAGACGCATCCGCACGCGCTGATGTTAAGCAATTTCCCCATCACATTACACATCTGGAATGCAAGCTTGCTGGAATTCAAGTTACACTTATACTGGATGGATGTTTACATGTTCGGATTTGCACATATCCAATTTCGCTCGAGGAGAGCACCGTTAATTAAGTTTAAAGAGTGCTTACTCACCTTACAGCTCGCACACAGATGCAGTCAGTCTAGCGTCCTGTCCGAGCTCAGCTCAGCTCAACCCGGGAAGCATGACCGCGCATTCCCAAATTTCCATCAGCGCCATCCAGCGCCGCAGCCAATACATGAAGATCTCGCGATAACGACGTTCTCTACATAGGCAGTTCTCGCGATAAAGGCTTCCCTTTGGCTTGAGGACCGATCTGCTACCATCTGCTGGAGCTAGTTGGAATTAGTCAGAATGCCATTACGTAACCGATTTTGGTTTTGCGTAGACAAAGGCGTGAATTCTGAATAAAGCATCTTAGCGTGTTCGCAGTGCAACATTGTGTAATAATCACACAAAAGCAAACAACAGAGTGGCTAATGGTCTATAACTTGCACTTTCTACGAACTGAGTATAAGTAGGACTAATATTAGGTGCATTCCTGTAGCATTTTCAACAAAGTAGGCTATCAGTGAAAGAAAGTGCTTAACTGTCAGAACATGCTATTTGTCCACTTCAGAAGGACATATTAAACATTATATATTCTGTTTTATTACATCAAATACAATAAATGTTAATTCAAACAATAATGGATAACAGGGTTGTTAGCTACAGGTTGATAGAAACCTGTACACAGAATCTCTTAGAATACAATTTGCATCTGGATGTACTGTTACTTCATCCTCTACAGTTAAAGACCTGGGTGTTATATTAGACAGCAACTTGTCTTTCGAAAATCATATTTCATATATTACAAGAAAAACAGCCTTCTTCCACCTCAGAAACATTGCTAAGCTACAGAACATGACATCTGTTTCTGATGCAGAAAAGTTAGTTCTTGCATTCATGACCTCTAGATTACTGTAATGCATTACTAGCTGGTTGTCCTTCATCCTCAATAAACAATCTACAATTAGTCCAAAATGCAGCTGCTAGTTCTAGCCCAAGAAAATATGATCATATAACACCAATTGTATCATCTCTGGTTACCTATTAAGTTCCGTATCAATTACAAAGTATTGCTACTGACCTATAATATAAAGCCCTAAATGGTTTAGCTCCTGTGTATTTAACTTATCTTCTATCGGCTTACAATACATTATGATCTTTAAGGTCACAAAACTCTGGGCTTTATAAGTCCACTAAAGGAGGGACAGCGTTTTCACATTTGGCTCCTAAACTCTGGAATAGCCTTCCTGATAACGTTCGGGGCTCAGACTCACCTCAGTTTAAATCTAGATTAAAGACGAATCTCTTTAGCCAAGCATCTCATAACCTTATCAGATCAAATGCACATGATTATCCTTGCTTAATGTTATGAACAGCAGCTACGCTAATTATTTTCGATTTGCTTCTCTGTTTTATCTCGGGATGCCCATCCTGAGGTAACTAGAGAGTATGTCAGCTTCAGTCTGAATCCAGGCTCTTATGAAGACTTCAGATGCTTCAACATATGTGAAGAGACGCCACCAACTCCTGCGAGGACTTCAGATGACGTAAACTCTGAATCAACATGCACTAATGCTACAATTTTATATATGTCATAATCATTAGTTAACAAAAAAGTTTCCATTCATTTTTTCTGCCTTAAATTATTACATTGTTTAAATTAGTACATTTTAGCTAACTGTGATTTGTATATGTACATTTCTGAAATCCCTCTAAATTGTAATGTGGACTCATGCTTTTCTATAAAGCTGCTTTGAAGCGAGGTGTATTGTGAAAAGCGCTATACAAATAAATGTGAATTGAATTGAATTTAGCCTAAATTATGCTGACAAGTTAATAGGAGCCATCATCACTTCTTTAGGGACAAATATAGTCTAAGTGTTATTAAAAACATGTAGATGTTGCATGTAAAATGTGGGACAGGGCTGAAAATTTACTTAAAATAAGTTGATAATTATAAATATTTCTTTCTACTACAAATTGAAAAACAGTTTAAAAAACTGTCAAAATATGACGTTGATTCTAAATGTTAAATACAATAGAAAATGAGAAAGACCAAAAGGTGGCACAGACAAAAAAAAAAAAAGGGTAAGTATAAATACCTAATCAGTTTTAAACTAGCCACTATTCATGCTTTGATTAGTTTTGTGCATGTATTTTTTTAGATAATTAATTGTTTATGTATTGCTTTATTGTTTTATCTATTTTTGAAGTATAATTTGATATAATTTGAACAGGAGGTGCAGCTGCTAAACAAAGATCAAAAACATTATTAATACAGTACACTGACAGATTGCTTCTTTATATAAGAAATCAGACCATATTCTGTTTAGGGACAAAAGTTTATTTTAATGCTAGATCATTTTAGGTACTTTATATGTCTATCATAGATCATTGCAGTCAAGCATAATGCATAATGTGTCTGCCAACTATGAACCAGCAAATCACAACATGCAATGATGTGTTTCCATTGTAAACAGCACACAAAACAATGGGAGAAAAGGCGAAGATCATTCCTTTCTCATGCAAATACGAATCAGTTGTTGTTTTTGGATGCGAGTGCATAAGGTCCCTGTTTGCTGGTCTGTGTATCTATGTACGCATCTGTATTTGGCTTTTTCGTTAAAGCATGTATGTTGCTGTGTATATACACGTCTGTGTTCACATAAGATGGGCAGGTTTCTTAGAGGTCGTCAGTCTCTCCATCAAAGGGGATGTTGTCCAGCTCCGTGTAGATATGGCTGTGCTCCTCATTGCATGTCCAGCCGATCGGAGTGCGGTTGAAAGAAGGCCGACAGCAAAGGTTAAACTCAGGCACTGGCTGCGGCTCCTCGTTGGTTGCCTTGACAGGGGCTTCAAAGGTGACAAGACGAGAGGCCTTGTCAAATCCTCCAAAGGGCAGAGCCATTCTTGTGGGCAAGAACAACATGTAGATGGATCAGTTGAATAACAACTATCAAAAGGTATGGCGTCTGTGTAGAATTATTTTTATAAATGATAAAATATCCTAGTACCTATTGAAACTCTTGTACTTGGGAAGATCCTTGTGAACTTGAGGCCCTGGCATTTTCCACCTCATGGTTTTTTTAAGTTCCTCGTCATCTTTCATAGCAATTTCCCATGGTGATACGTATGTATTAACATACTCGCGTCTCTTTTCCTTCTCTGCCCCAGCATTTACTCCCTCTGCCATAAGAAGAACAGAAAAACAAAAATCTAAAAATTAACTCCGTGGACTTACATGTTTGCTGTTGAAAAATAAATAAATAATGTAACAAGATGAGATTTACCTTGAGATGGTTTGGGAGATGGTTCAGGTGGAGCGGTCATCTCACATTCCAGAGAAGGAACCAGGTTCTGGAGGTTTATCTGCAAAGGCATGAGGAACAAAAAGAAGATCATCCTGCTATGCAGTATACTGTACATACTGTATGTGAATACCAGTGTGTTCAGAGTAAATGTGAATTTAATTACATTGTGGTCTCTTTCTTCTCACATAATTAATACTTCATTTGTTTACATGATAAGCAGTCATGCATTATGATGTTATTTTTGCAAAACAAGTTCCTTCATGTTTATAGAAGACCCCTTGATCTTGATTTTTAGGGTTTATTTTGTGATCCAGATCCTATCACACAATAAACCTCTATTTCCTATCAAAGCTATTGCTTTTCTCATGCCTGTTTTGCTGACCAGGTTCTCGTCACTGACGATGAATTTCTCCACCCTTTTCTGTCTCATCTTGAACATTTTGGAGCCCTTGTTCTTCATGAGAGACAGCTCCTCCAACATCACATCTCTAGGGGCCTTGATTTTGGTCCCCAAGTCCAGTTCACTGGCTTCAGCACTCTCATCTTGCTGGTCTGGTCAAGATCAGTGAAGTGGGGAAGGAAAAAGGTAAATTCAGTCAGAATTAACACAATGCCCCTTTTAAATCGTTAGAATGACTACTATATGTATAGATGGAAACATCATACTAGTGTCTAAATGAAGCATGAAAACAGCATAAAAAAAGGGGTCTTAGCCTACACAGGACAGAAGCCCTGCACTCTTTAGGTTTTATTATATTCTTTCTTAATTTTATTATCAGCCATTAAACCTGGAGTCAAGCCACATTCGATGGCAATAACAATAACGTGATTGCCACACAAAAATGCTGTTTCGTTCCTGAATTAATTAGTGTTTTTTGATAAACAAATTGATTGAATGAGTAATTCAATGACTCTTAAAGACTGTGGGCCCTATCATACACCCGGCGCAATGCCCCGTCTTGTCCCGTAGATGGTCTGCTTTAACCTTGTGCATGAGCAGATCCCATTCCGGGATTGCAAATTCCGCCATGTAAATATGCATCCCTTCATCCCTTGCATCCCTTCACTGCTATTGCACAACTCCTCTCCCATAATCTCCTGGGATGGATTGAATGCGCACTTCAGAATTTAGCCGGAAGTATTATGTGATCCTGTGTACTTTTCCTGGTAACACTTTATTTTACAGTGTCTTTGTTATTATGTTTCATGTACTTACCATAGTAATAACAGTAAATTATGCACAATTACATGCAACTAACCCTAAACCAAACCAAACATGTAGTAAGTACATGCAGTTAATTAATATTACTCAGTACTTAAATGTATAATTACACTGTAACAGTGACACCTTAAAATAAAGTGTAACCCTTTTCCTTTACTATTATTACTATTTTAGGGAAGTATGCATATATGAATGCAGCTTATGATTTTGGAAATACTGCACTTTTCACGTACTGTTTTCAATTATATAGTAGGAAACTAGGCATATTTAGATGCAGGGAGTCACATATTTCATTCCTGAATAAATCCGTATTTTGAATGAATCGTTGGATGAATGATTCAATGACTCAGAAAACTTGTCGCCACCTAGCATATCAATGTAACTTTCACAAAGAGTGCAAATCCACCGACAATAAATACACAGTCTGTCCAGAACGTGCAAACACGAACAAGCTAAGTGATACAAACAATAAAAAATCTAATTTGTTTGTATAAAACTGATTGTATGTGCGTATGCATGACAGTCTGCTGAAACAGACTGAAGTTAAATAATTTGAAGTTAAGCGGCTTGAAATCTCTGCCGAACAGATCTTCTTTTTGGCAGTAATTTTGCTGTTGATTTATTTGGCTCTGAAACGCTAGCCACAAGAATGTTGTCCTGTAAACAAACTGCCCATTATGAGCACATTGCCAAGCAGATGAAGTGAGAGAATCTAGTACACTAAACAGCCTTCACACACAAACGCAAAGCACCTAATAACGCTGCTCATTAGAGGAGAGCTGTGAAGTCACACAGTTTGATAATGCCTTTGAGATTTAGGAATAATTGGCCAGCTACACACTGCATAGGCTAACCGCTCATTACACTGGTCTTTATAGAATGATGGAGGCATTTTTTTTGTCAAAGCTGGGATGAGTAATTGCATCGACACAGCTCATCAAACTGTGGGAATTGATAGCCCATGACTCCAGAAAAAACAGGAACATTATAACATGCTGTTCTAGTTAAAATGTGACATTTCACTGAATCTATTGATGCATTAAAAAACAATTCAAACTGTGACTATTCTTAGAAAAATGCACAAGCCCCTCATTAAAGTTGCTTGCAATACTATGTAGCTGTGTGCTTATGCCAAGTGTTCTCTCCTTTTGAGGCTCTACACATACAGTACCAATAAATTAAGTGTTCTCGGTGGGGATTTACACCGTGAGAAATTTACAGAGAGCCTGTGGGTTGTTTGGCATTTCTGGCTCTGGCTCTTCATGTTGACACAGGACACCAGTGAGGGCGTTTGTTAATTAAGTGTGACATTTACAACACTCATCCGGTCATCAGGATATCACAAGTGAGTGATCAACCAGAATTAAGGTCTGTGTATTTCAACTACATATAAGAAACACCACTGACCATATTGTGAGATGTTTGAGAAATCTGTGATGATTTTTGAAGGCTTCTTCCTCTTGTTGCTTGGAGCAGGTGTTCCAGAGACAGGCATCACTGCAATCTGAGGGGGGGAATGAAATCTGAATAAACTGGTAGGGGAAGATGAGAAAAGATGGCATGTGCATTTTCTGATAAATTGTAATGTATTTCGGTATGAGTTTAGCATGATCATGCATCCCCCAAAATAATATTATACGAAATAAATTGATCAAATAAAAGCATAAACCAAGCTGGAATTATGAACGCTCATAGCTCAGTGAATTATAATTATTATTAAACTAAATAATAAAAACACCAGCAACAACATGCCACAAAGGGCCCAAATTCTGAGGGGCTTATTGATGCTCTCTTCACTTCAAAATAAAATAACATACCCATAAAAATAACAATATTATTTACCCTACAAACATAAATGATTTTATATATATTATATATTATGTGGTCAGGAGGAATATTAATTCTTACATTTTCAAACAATCCCAGTCTTTAACATGCATTAAGTAAATCTTGTGACATTAACAGTAACACTTAGTTTTGTATTTGTAAGGGCTTTCTGTTCTTGATGACTGTTTGCATGAATATTTAAAGTGTCCGATTAACACTAATATTCACAACATATAACTATAAAGTATATTTAAGCTACGGTCAATTGGTAAAACTTTAAATTCCATAGCCGACACCAGTCTCTTGTTGCAAAGAGGGGTATTTTTGTTTTAGCACACTAAATAAATCCACCATGGGTAACTGGTCAGCAAATTCCTCAAATGTCCAACTGAAGCATTGCAATGGTAAGTCTGAGTAGTCTGAATGCCTTATTAAACACATTTCTGAGGAGCTGTAAAAAACATTTCTGCATTTGAACTAATAATAATAATAATTCAGTAAGGACCACACAGTTAAATCATTAACAATATTTAAATAGGCGAGTGTTGGAGTGTTATTTATTTTCATTTGTGTGTTTATGTAAAATTAATTTATCATTTTTGTACATATATGCATATGTGAAGAAGATCCCGTGCTATGTCAAAGCAAATCAAATCAAATCAAGTATATTTGTATGTCAGTGTTTATTAGATCTATTTGAGCTATGAAATGCAGCAGGAGGCAGATCTATCTAAGAACAACATATATTTTTCCCATTTGCAAACAATAATAAATCATCTCGGCATACTCTAACCCCCTCAGTAGTACGTCTAGATTATGAGCTCATTATAACATTTTATCACCTGCAATTCCCCCCGTTGCAATCAATCAAACATCACAATGGCTCCTCTTACCTGAGACCAACGATTCACTGTTTCAGAAAACAAATCAAATCACAGTTTGAATCAAAGGTTCCCAGGAGGGCTGTTTTACGGTTAATCCAGTTCCTTAGGGTTGGCTAGGATTCCACCAACTTCTGCTCTCTTCTACATCCCAGGGAGAGTGAAATCCTATAGCAGTGTTTGGGACAGGAGGTCTTTGGGGAGTGGGGAGGGGGTTTAGTTCAGCATAGGGACAGAGCTGATGGTGAGGAGATACTTTTCTTGCAGATACTTTTAGGTCTAAATATAGAGCAATGAAGAGCAAGATGTTTTCAGGGAGGATCTGTAAAAAGATTATGTCCCACTTCTTATTTCAGTCACTTACTTTGGTCTTACCCTCTGTATTTCTAACAGTAAATATTTGGAACTTTCTGTGTATTGCTAATATTGAGCTGAATATTGAATGGGTGGGATCACATTTCTAGCTTTGACTTTCACAAAATTCTAAATTCAAAACAATTCACTAAACACAAAAGTTCTACACTGTGCATTTGCTATTTTTCCCTTTTCTGATTACAATATTTCAGTAACTTTGCAGCATTTTATGTAGCTATTGTTTACTCTTATCAACAATATTTACTTTACCAGTACCATTTTGTATATTTATTGTAATAATTTATTGTGTACATTGTGTATCCAGCCATGAATAATATAGGATCTTAATCAGTCTTTATCGTAGTACTTACTTTGAGAAGCAGTTGACAGACCTCCATTATGAAGACATATTGCTTCTGAAAAGGAGTCAAGATTATTTACAGTTTGCACTTCACCAGTTTAAAGTATGGACAGTAAACTTTCATAAGGCACGCAGTGAGAGTTCCAGTCTTCTCAATGTCAAACAGAAAATCAGACCTCTTTCAAAGAAGAACATGTCAACAGAACTTAGCTACTTAACTTAGGTGCAACATCACAAACCTCAAGATTAAGAAATGCATCTTCATGTGTTTTCTTTTTAACCACGCTAAAGCAGGATGCACTGTAGCCTATAGTTGGCCTCAAGACAGGACAGACATTGGGCCCTATCATACACCAGGAGCAATGCAGCGCCAGCCGCAACACAAGTGTTTTTTGCTAGTGCAGTTATCATTTTCACATACTGCACCACGTTGTTTACATGTTCAGGCGCATTGATGGCGCGTTGCTATTCTGAGGCAACTGAAATAGACTGAATCCTGGTGTAAAGTCAATGGCAGATTATTTTATTGTGCTATTTAAAAAATCTTTTTAAAATTATGATTATTTTTGTTATTTAAAGAGCGCGTTAGCAATGTGCGCCTATATGAGGGTCCACAACGCGCGTAGGCCTACACTCTGCTTATTAAACACACAGGGACGCACAGCAGCACACAAACATGCCAAATATAAAAAAATAAAAGGATTACAATGTAAAAGATTACTATTTCAGGTTGAATTCATGTTGATTAGGACACTTTTTGCCATTGAGATGACTGGAAAAAAGTGTCCCAATCAACCTGAATTCACCCCACATAAAGATATGGTGGAATCCGGCTTGTCCCGTAGATGGTTTGATCCGTTTGCGCTCTGGAGATGCATTCGGTCTTTCCAATATCAAATTCCGTCATGTAAATAGCGAACCCGCCATGGCAACTGACATTTAGGCTAAAGGAAATGGGGTGAGACTCTGATTGGTTAATTGCATTTAAAGCCCAAACACACCCATTACTCATTAAGAGAATAGGAACAACCAAGCTAGGTTTATACTTGACGCGTCCACACGAGCGCGAAGGTGCGCGCGGCAAAAATGACGTCATTGCGGTGTGGGCGCAATGATATGGCAAGCCAATATGGCAAGCCAAAGTATTCATAAACGCCTGGGCCCGTATTCATAAAGAATCTTAATGCAAAGAGTAGCTCCTAGTGACAAAATTCTAAGAAAATTCTTAGAAATGTGGGCGTTTACTCTTAAAATTAAAGAAAAACTCCTAGTAAAGAAAAAAGTAATTCAGAAAGCATCTTAACCCTTAAAAGAGGTCTTAAGGTCAAAATTGTTAGGAGCACGGACGAGGACTTTTAAGAGGCTTAAGAGTTTCTTTAGCAGAGGAGAAAATGGCAGAAAGACGAAGAGGGAGAAGAAATGTGTTGCAGACAATGGATGACAGTGAGTTAATAAGACGCTACAGATTAGATCGTGCAGGGATCATGTTTGTGACTGATCTTTTTAGAGACACGCTAATATCTCCGACACAGCGCAGAAATGCCATAGCGCCTGAAATGAAAGTAATCACTACATTACGATATTTGGCAACTGGGAAAATTCCATGTTTGATACATTAAAACCAACATTCAAACCACCGCTTAAATAGACATGCCAGCAATCAGTGTAACTGGAAAGAGTGGAACAATTTTTATCATTCTAAGCAATCAAATACCTTATAGGAAATCAACAGCATGGTAAATAAAAAAAGGATTTATATACACATATATAATGTGTGTGTGTGTGAGAGAGAACGATCAAATAGGAAAAATTACGCATGTAAGTTCAAAGTGGAGGCTTAGAATAGACCCTATACTTAAAATCACTTTTTTTTCTTGGACAACCAACCAATCACAGTCTTCAAAAGATTGTGTCATACATAGCAACGGGGTCAACTCCACCTCCTTACTAAGATGAAAGTTTTTGTCTTTTCCTTACTCAGAGTTGCTCTCAGATCGGTCCCGAATCGCTCTTAAGCTAAGACTCCTACATAAAAGTTTTTAAGCTAAATTAAGAGTTTTCTGAGAGGATTCTTAGAATCTTTATGAATACGGGCCCTGGTCAGGCGTCTGATTGCACACTGACACGTAAAAAGCGTGCGTTTTGACAGTCAGAAACGCGCGGTTTTTGCATCAAAACGGGCGTCCTTGACGTGTGATCTGCTATTTAAAATGCACGTTCTGGACGTGCGCTTTGGGGTCACAGAAAACGCACGTTTTTGACCAGTGTTGTTTTTGGCAGCCCTTTTAGTTTTAGTCTTAGTCTTAGGCTGAATCCCAATTCTCTGTCTTACCCCTTACCCTTACCCTTACCCCTTCCCCTTAGTTTTGCACGTTCACGTGAGAGTAAGGGCTATCCCAATTCTCATTTTGATCTAGGGGTAGGGCTAAGGGGAAGGGGTAGATACCCCTTAAAACCAAGAATTTTCGCAGCTTACTTGAAACCAAGGGGTACCCAGAATGCACTGCGCAACCGGCAACAATGGCGGACATGCCATCAAGAGAGTCCCATAAATGTAAGTATTTTCGGCTTAAATGATTGATTGAAAAATTATGACAGGCTTGTTTTGTGCTCTACACAGTCATGTACATATATATTTGCAACCATGTTGTTAATTGAAATGTTTTTAAACGTTTTTAAAAATCGCTAGTCTGCTACGCTAGGCTATGCTAACGATACATTGCTGGTTTGCACAATCAGTCCCGCATTTCTCTGACTAGCCTTGAATGGACTCCATGTCTACAGTTTTAACTAAACTATAAGCAGTGAATTTTGTTTTCCCCGGACATGTCTGGCCAGGATTTCGAGATAGCCCAAAATGTCCGGGATTCGGCTTTTGCTTTCTACAGTTGCCATTCATTGTGTACATTATTTGACACTGACACGTATGTGCCAGCTTTGCAGGTCATGCATTCAGCTTCAAACGGATCCCGACTGATACGAAAACACAGGAATTTAAGCAATGCTAAAACGCACATAAACCGATCACTTGTTTAGCGTTCATGTAAGTTAAACACTACATTCAGATTCACCGATTTGAATGAATTCAGTCCGATTGAAACAACACCTTGTGCATGTAAACATAATGAATAGCGACGGCAGAAAGCAAAAGCCGAATCCTGGACATTTTGGGTGATCCCGAAATCCAGGCGACATGTCCAGGAAAAAGAGGACGTTGCATGGTAACCCTGGAGACATCGATAGTATGATGACGTAACCAAGTGGTGTCTCATTTCATAGGGGTATGTTTTCACCCCTAGTGCTTACCACTCGGTTTCGAGGGACAAGGGCTAGGGGTAAGACGAAGGGGTAGGGGTAGGGGAAGGGGTAAGACAGAGAATTGGGATTCAGCCTTAGTCTTTTGGACGAAAATGCTTTTTAGTTTTAGTCACATTTTAGTCACTTATAAACTTGATAGTTTTAGTCAAGTTTTAGTCGACGAAAACGCAAAAAGGTTTTAGTCAAGTTTTAGTCAATTTTAGTAAAAAAAAAAAAAGAAAAAAAAAAGTAGTCTTTAACAAATTAATTTAGGTTAAAAAGTATTGGAAATGGGCTTAGGTTTGACAGGTTGTAGCAAGTGTTGCAATTCATAACATTTTGTTTTGAAAAATAACCCCTGAAATGACTTCTGGTGAATATGTGGAAACTAATTGATACATTTAGATAAATATATTTCATACCTTATAGCATATTATAATACAACTTATTAGGCCTATATATTTATAGAATAGCAAATGTAACGGGTATATTATTTTGAAAGGAGATTATATATTTTTTCTAGGGTACTCTTATTTTGGCGAGCGGTCTACTTTTTGCGCGTGCTGTGAATGCAGCGGAGAGAGACGAAGAAGAGCGCGTGTTATGAGTGTGTGACTGACACAGAAGAGAGTGCAGTGTCGCGATTGTGAAGCGTGTTCGATAAAGTTGTTTCAATTAAAGATTATCGAGGCTTAAGTAGAGTAAAGAACGACAGCAGACAGCACTACGTGAAAGTGTGAACAGTGACCCACGTTTGATTTTGCAGAAGACAGTTTTGTTCCAGTGGTATGTGTTGGCTGTGAGAATGACGCAGTGACATATTGTGAAGACCACGGAAGCTGTCAGTACGTTTAAAGTGCAAACCCCGTTTGATTTTGGCCATCCAGAGACTTGTTACATGTCTTTTTGCAGTTTTTTTGCACTTGTTTTGATCGAAAAGTGTCGTCGAGTTAATAGCTCAATGGGACTGTTCACGTGTAATTGAGTTTCCCGCACGAGTCAGAGCACGTGAGATTGAGATCGCTGTAGCAGCTAGTATGCAGTACGCACTTAATGAAGAGACATAACTTTTCTGCTGATTCAAGAGTGAAGATTGTCGTTACCCTGCCATTCAAGTGACATCTCAGTTTGATTCATCTGCAAGTTGATTTTCTTTTTGAGATAGTTTATCTGTGAAACGGTTGAGACAAAGTTGAGTGTATTTTTGAACTTGCACACTTCAATACGGGATCTTCAGTTTATTGCAACGCACCCCACGTCCAGACAACGCACTCTTAATTCATCGTTCTACGAACTGGTATTTTCCTTTATTTTTCAGTGACTGAACTGATAAACGGTGAACTGTGAGTACACATTTAAAAGTGCTTATTCAGAGGTGAGATTTGATGGTATGTTTATATTTGTTGTTTTCAAATGTGATTGTTTGAAGGTGATCTTTTGAAAAAGGTGATAATTTGTGGATACAAATTGACACATTGAAAATGATCTCATTTTGAAGTTCCATAAGGGATTTGTTATACCACAAGTGAAAAGAGTTTTACAACTTCAGTGTTGAAAGTGTTGGTGTGAATTCAAAAGACAACACAAAGACTGTAAATTATTTTATTTTATTCTAGACAGAAGACATAACCAATCATAAGAAAAAGAAATCTAAAAGAATAAATTCTGTTTTAATTGTTTTTGCACTTATTTACAGTGTATCTTTTCATTGAGAGCTGCTAGGGAGTGGGGGAGTCTCACTTACTTTATTAGATCTGGGGAGGGAGGAGCATAACACACTGTGATCTAACATATGCAATTTCTCTTCAGGAAGCCGCTGTGTGACATTATCGTACCTGAAGCCTACCCTTGTCAATCTTTAGATTTCTCACACAATAAAGTAAGAAACCACATACACACATTAGCGTGTAACGAGGTTAAAACGTTTGGGGAGCGAGGACCAAGATCCTTTCGTTGTCCAAACTTCCAGAGCAGCCATAATCCATTTCCCCTACACAACGGGCTAAATACCCCGTTACAAAAGTGGCGTCACGAACAGGATCGAATTAGGCACATTTAAGTAGTCACACGTCTCCAGGCCCATAAGTAGTTTTTGTCAAGTAAGAAGATGTCTGAGCTGGAGGAACTAAAAAGAGAGATGGCAGAGATGCAGAGGAGGTTTGCTGAGCAGGCAGGGGCACTTGACCAAGCCAGGGCAGAGCAGAGAGAAGCCCTATCCTTAGCCAAGGTGGTCATTGAGAGCCAAACCTCTGCACAAACGACCCCAGCTGCCATTTATATCCCTCGAGACCGGAAGCTCCCTGATTTCACTGGTTACATGGCAAAACCAGGAGAGCTGAGTGTTGAAGAATGGGTAGCATCGATGAAGTCTGCATTTCAAGTCATGAGGGTGCCCACTGAGGATCGGGTAGAGCTGGTGAAACAGCACCTAAAGGATGAGGCCAAAGCCACAGTGAAGTTCATGATGGATGGGAAAGAGGAGTCTGTTGACAATATCTTCACCGTTCTCCTTGACACCTATGGGGATAAAGTGCCCATTGGTACAAGGCTGAAAGACTTCTATGACCGTGCTCAGAATGCAGGAGAAACAATACGCTCCTATGCTTATGACCTTCGGGAAAGACTTAATCGTGTTCAGCGCCGAGAGCCAGCTAGAGTGGCAGATGCTGAAAATGTTCTGAAAGAGCAACTGGTGTTAGGCCTAAAAGATGACTTCTTGCGTCGAGAGATGAAGCGCAGAATTAAGGTTGAGCCAGAATTGAGTTTCGTGGAGTTGATGCAAGCGGTAATTACCTGGTCAGAAGAGGAGGAAACACAGACTTCTAGGTCCAGTACCCGTGCCAGAGGGGTAGTGAATGCTGCTGCAGCACAGGATGCTCCTTCTGCTCTGTCATTGGAGAAACTGCATGAGGCGATCCAGAAAATAGCTGCTCGTCAAGAGGAACTATATCAAGCAGTCTATGGGAAAGAGAGAAATAAACCACAGCAAAGCCGTCCAAAGAGTCAACCTTTAAAAGACAGTGAAGGATGTTATATTTGTTATTCATGTGGTGAACCCGGACACCAGTCACTATTGTCTGCAAGGTGGCAAGTTAAGAAGTGGACCAGTTCCACCACAGCAAACAGTGGAGTCAGCTGAGGCTACTGAGTCAGACACTGGAGGTGCAGTGCAGAAAGGCCCAGGGCCATCATTGATTAGATGCCACGCAGCGGAATGGTTGGCTGACGAGACTGCTGAAAAACTGAAGGACAGTGCTTTTGGGGATTGCTTGGCCATCGAGGTGAAGATAGCAGGTGTCAAAACCAAGTGCCTCTTAGATACAGGGTCAGAGGTGTCCACCATATCTGAGTCACACTTCAGACAGCGCTTTGGGGAGCAGAAGTTGAAGTTATCCTCTGCGTGCTGGGTTAAGCTTACAGCAGCCAATGGACTGGACATTCCTGTCTTGGGATGCTTGCAGGCTGATGTAGAATGTCTGGGAAAAGTATTTCCTGGAAAGTGTATATTCATTCTGACTGACACAAGTCCTGATGTGAAGGAAATGAAAGGGGTGTCTGGGATCATCGGGATGAATGTACTCAGTGAGGTTCAGTCCTTGTTTATCTCAGCTGAGGGGATGGAGAAGATTGACAAGTATAATAGGCGAGATGAAGCCCAGGTCCGGAGAGTGCTTGCTAAAGTTGAGAAAGAAACAGGACATCTAGGGTCTGATGGAAGGATTGGGTATGTCAAGATTGCCGGAAGACAGGCTGTCACTATTCCTCCTCGCTGTGAGAAGGTGCTGGAAGGCCGCTGTGGAGTGTCGCCTAGGGTGAATAGTCATGTGCTAGTTGAGCCAGTCGCTGGGGCAAGTTTGCCAAACGGACTCTTAGTGGCTCACGTTCTTGCTAAAACAGAGGATGGAATGGTCCCTGTGCGTGTAGTGAACTTGAGTGGAAAGGCTGTTAGACTTGTTCCCAGATCCAGAGTTGCTTCTGTTTTTAAGCCAAAGGAAGTAATCACAAAGGACGTGCTTGAATTTGAGGAAGATGGAGTACTTCATGTCAAAGAGTTGGTGCAAGACAAAGTTCAAGCTGATAAAAACTCACTCACGCCACTACCAATTCCTGTTGAAGTGAACTATGAAGGACTCACACCAGAACAATGTGAAAGGCTCATTGAGTTGCTATCAAAGCACAGAGATGTTTTCTCCGAGGATGACCAAGATTATGGCTACACCACGGCTGTGGTGCACAATATTCCGACAGGTGAAGCGCCACCGATAAAGCAGCGACATCGTAGAGTACCACCGCAGATATTCCAAGAGGTCAAAAGGCATGTCCAGGGTCTGGTGTCCCAGGGAGTCCTTAAAGAAAGCAGTAGCCCCTGGGCATCACCCGCAGTTATTGTTATGAAGAAAGATGGCAGTGTGCGTTTCTGCTGCGATTATGGAAAACTAAACGAAGTAACGTATAAGGATGCATATCCGCTTCCACGGGTGGACGAGTCCTTGGATGCGTTGGGCAACGCCAAGCTGTTCTCTACACTGGATTTGACTGCTGGGTATTTCCAGGTGGCTGTGAGTGAGAAGGATCAGGAGAACACAGCCGTCACCACTCCATTTGGGCTGTTTGAGTGGACCAGGATGCCGTTTGGGCTGTGCAATGCTCCGGCCACTTTTCAGCGCCTTATGGGTGTGGTGCTTGGTGACTTGGCCTTTGACGTTCTTCTTGTCCTATCTAGATGATGTCATTATCTTCTACAGAGATTTTGAAAGCCACTGTGAGAGGTTAGAACTTGTCTTTAACCGGCTAAGACAATATGGTCTGAAGTTAAAGCCAAGCAAGTGCTTTCTTCTAAAGCCTGAAGTAAAGTTTTTAGGACACCAGATCTCTGCAGAGGGCATAAAAGTGAATGATGAGAAAGTTAAAGCCCTGGATATGTGGCCAGTTCCTAAAAATGTGAGAGAGGTCAGGCAAGTGCTTGGTTTTATGAGCTATTACCGAAGATTTGTCCCAGGGTTTGCTCAAATTGCCAAACCACTGCATGCACTGGTAGGTGGAGGAAAGACAAGCAAGAACCCAGGAACGTTTACTTGGAGCCAAGAATGTCAGTCCGCATTGGATGAGTTGAAAGGGTGTTTGACGTCACCACCAGTTCTGGCATATCCCGACTTCAGTGAACCCTTTATATTCACCACAGATGGAAGTCTTCATGGACTGGGAGCAGTCCTCAGCCAGAAACAGGAAGGGATTGAGCGTGTTGTGGCATATGCAAGCAGAGGGCTAAGAGGTTCAGAAAAGAATGACAAAAACTATAGTGCGTTCAAGTTGGAGCTGCTTGCATTAAAGTGGGCGATCACTGAAAAATTTAGAGAATACCTTATGTATTCAAAGTTTACGGTGATTACTGACCATAACCCACTAAGGTACCTCTACTCAGCTAATCTTGGCGCAGTTGAGCAGCGCTGGGTAGCGCAGTTGGCCGAGTACAACTTTGAAGTATGCTACAAACCTGGCCGACACAACACGAATGCCGATGCCCTGTCAAGGATTCCCTCCAAGGAGGAACCAGAGAAGGATGATGATGGGAAGGATTTTATTCGGCTAGGAGCTGATGAAGTGAGAGCATGCTTGTGGCCAGGCAAAAGGATCGACCAAGAGCAACCTGATGGTAAAGCTGCGGTGCAGGCATCAATAAGAGGAGAAATAAATGGGTATAGTTGGAGCGAGATAAGAAAGCAACAGAGGAACGATCCTGTGATCGGCCCCATTTATAAAGCAGTATATGAGAACAAGAGACCAAGTAGAATGGATCACAGAGATATGGAGCCAAAACTGAAGAAGCTTGCCAAAGAATTTGACCGTCTTAAGCTGCGTCAGGGAGTGCTGTTCAGATGCATCTTGGACCCGAGGGATGGAGAGGAGATCTGGCAGATGGTTGTTCCTGATCCTTTACAGCGTGAAGCGTATGAGGGACAACATGAACACGGAGGTCATTTTGGAGAGAGAAGTACAGTAACTCGGATGAGCAGAAGTTATTACTGGCCTACAATGTCTGCAGATGTTCCATGCTGGATCAAGCAGTGCAGGAGATGTACACTAGCCAAAGATGTTTTTCCCAGACTTCGAGCTCCTATGACCTGCAGTAATGTTTCAGCTCCATTAGAGGTCCTAGCAATGGATTATATGCAGCTTGAGCAGTCTTCTGGAGGGTATGAAAAAGTGCTTGTTCTTACCGATATGTTCACCAGATTCACAGTTGCTGTTCCTACAAAGAATCAGACTGCAAACACAACAGCAAAAGCGCTGCTTAAGCACTGGTTTGTTTATTACGGCTGTCCGGCTCGCTTGCACTCAGACCAGGGCAGGTGTTTTGAGGCCAACGTGATCAAGGAGCTTTGCAAAGTCTATGGTATAGGAAAAAGCCGTACCACCCCATACCATCCACAGGGGAACTCTCAATGTGAGAGATTCAACCGTACCATGCATGATTTGTTAAGAACCTTGCCACCAGAGAAAAAGAGAGATTGGAAGACTCACCTTCCAGAGCTGGTAATGGCTTGCAACAGCAATGTGCATTCATCCACTGGTTATTCCCCGTTCTATCTAATGTTCGGAAGAGATGCACATTTACCAATGGATGTCCTTGGGGAAAAGGACCTAGAAGAGGATGAGGTTGATAACCTGGATGATTGGGTGAAAGGTCATCATGCAAGGTTGAAGACTGCAGTGGAGATTGCAAACGCAGCATCTCAAGAGGCTTCCAGAAAGAGAAAGAGAATTTATGACCGCAAGTCATTTGGAGCTCTTGTGAGGCCTGGAGATCGAGTGCTTCTGCGTAATCACAAACTCGGGCAGAAATAAAATTCAGGATAAATGGGGAGACACACCATACATAGTGTTAAAGCAAAACCATGCAGACATACCTGTGTTTACGATCAAACCAGAGCAGGGGGGTTTTACTAAGGTTGTACACAGAGATCAGCTTCGGCACTGTTCATTCCCGTCATCCACAACACCGCGTGCACACCGGCACGGTATCAGAGACAAGTCTGAGTCAAACACAGACATGTCGGACATTGTCTGCTTTCCAGAAACTGCACAACACTCCACTTACCATGCACACACAAGGGTGGATCAAGGGGAGTCACAGGAAGTAGGACAGGGTGACAGTGATGCGAATCAGAATGTGATAGCTGAATCAGAGTTGAGGGTACAAGATGACTCAGATGATGCTGATGTCTCAGAAGCTGAAAGAGAGTATTCCTGAGCTTAGACGCTCTCAGAGGCAAAACAAGGGTGTCTTACCTGTGAAGTATAGAAATGACTATATTGTAAAATAAGAGTTCAGAGTCTTCTGTAACTTTGGGAAGTATATGAAGTTATATGTCATGTTTTTCTAACATGCTGTTTTGTGTTTCAGAGATGAATCTGCCAGAGATGTCAATGGAGTGGCAGGGTTTAGCAGGGGGGAATGTAACGGGTATATTATTTTGAAAGGAGATTATATATTTTTTCTAGGGTACTCTTATTTTGGCGAGCGGTCTACTTTTTGCGCGTGCTGTGAATGCAGCGGAGAGAGACGAAGAAGAGCGCGTGTTATGAGTGTGTGACTGACACAGAAGAGAGTGCAGTGTCGCGTGTTCGATAAAGTTGTTTCAATTAAAGATTATCGAGGCTTAAGTAGAGTAAAGAACGACAGCAGACAGCACTACGTGAAAGTGTGAACAGTGACCCACGTTTGATTTTGCAGAAGACAGTTTTGTTCCAGTGGCATGTGTTGGCTGTGAGAATGACGCAGTGACATATTGTGAAGACCACGGAAGCTGTGAGTACGTTTAAAATGCAAACCCCGTTTGATTTTGGCCATCCAGAGACTTGTTACATGTCTTTTTGCAGTTTTTTGCACTTCTCGTGGTTTCATCGAAAAGTGTCGTCGAGTTAATAGCTCAATGGGACTGTTCACGTGTAATTGAGTTTCCCGCACGAGTCAGAGCACGTGAGATTGAGATCGCTGTAGCAGCTAGTTTGCAGTACGCACTTAATGAAGAGACATAACTTTTCTGCTGATTCAAGAGTGAAGATTGTCGTTACCCTGCCATTCAAGTGACATCTCAGTTTGATTCATCTGCAAGTTGATTTTCTTTTTGAGACAGTTTATCTGTGAAACGGTTGAGACAAAGTTGAGTGTATTTTTGAACTTGCACACTTCAATACGGGATCTTCAGTTTATTGCAACGCATCCCACGTCCAGACAACGCACTCTAATTCATCGTTCTACGAACTGGTATTTTCCTTTATTTTTCAGTGACTGAACTGATAAACGGTGAACTGTGAGTACACATTTAAAAGTGCTTATTCAGAGGTGAGATTTGATGGTATGTTTATGTTTGTTGTTTTCAAAAAGGTGATAATTTGTGGATATACAAATTGACACATTGAAAATGATCTCATTTTGAAGTTCCATAAGGGATTTGTTATACCACAAGTGAAAAGAGTTTTACAACTTCAGTGTTGAAAGTGTTGGTGTGAATTCAAAAGACAACACAAAGACTGTAAATTATTTTATTTTATTCTTTATCTAGACAGAAGACATAACCAATCATAAGAAAAAGAAATCTAAAAGAATAAATTCTGTTTTAATTGTTTTTGCACTTATTTACAGTGTATCTTTTCATTGAGAGCTGATAGGGAGTGGGGGAGTCTCACTTACTTTATTAGATCTGGGGAGGGAGGAGCATAACACACTGTGATCTAACATATTGAAAGATTTTGTATTTTCAGTCATCAGATTAATTTACATTGTGACTGTGTATCAGATGTAATCCACTCTGTCTGTGTCTGCAAAGGTATGTGCCAAATGGTCCATACAGATTAATGGCCCATTCAGATGTATGGCCCATAGAAACTGATTGGTGTGAATGAATAAAAAGAATCAGCATTGCTCAGAGTGGATTGGCAAGTTAGATCGATCTCCTGTGGGAGGTCCTAACAGTTTTCCTTTGTTTGTAGCCCTTTTGTCTTCATGTATAAAGTTCAGTCACACAGACAGAACTTCGGGTTAAGATTGTTGAAGGGCAACATGCTAACATCGCTGCTAAAGGACTGCTACACTACAAACCTTCAATAAATTCTTCTCCCCACAAGAACTCTGGTCAAGCTTACTTATTTTATGTATTGGAGAAATCTAATACATTGGCGAGTTAAGTCTTATCAGTCTGGAGTATTTCAGAAATGAAACAAGGAAACTTAGTCTGAAAGTGAATGTTTTGTTTTGAATGTAGGATTGAAAACTAAGCTGAGTTAGTACAGGCCGGCCCATGTCCAGTGAAAACCTAACATCTGACAGCCTTGGCCAATCTGATGAAAGACTCAGCCTGGTAGGACACAATGCCAAGAATCAATTTTCACCATTAGAATCCAGGAGGGAAAGCCTTCATGATCTCATGGTAACTGATGAAGCAGTTAAGGTGCAGAGAAAAGATGAGTGGACCAACGTGAGCCATTGGGATTTGAAACATCTGCCTAGAGATGAGGGATAGACGGCAGTAGTGTTTATCAGAGTCCAGATATGGCGGGACTAGGGTTTTTAGGCTCTAGCTTGTCGCCTGAGGACGAAGACATAAACATACAGCCACTGATAAACACAGTAGTGTTCTGCCAATATTAAATAGGGACAGTTTTTCAGGCAGTTAGGAATTATGTGTTTAAAATCTTTTCCTTGGCAAGATACGTTTCCCTTTTCTCTTTTGTGTGATTGCAGGTGTTCCAGCGTTCCAGAGGATGAGCAAAGACATCCAAAGTTTAGACTGCACTGGCCACCTAGATGAAAACTCATGAACATTCACAGAACACAACACTATCCGCCACCTCCAAAAGATCACAACTCCAAAATAAAATCTTCCAGAGGACTCAAGCATTCAAGAGGATGCAAAGTTTCACCATGAACTCTTATCCTGTCATTTTAAGTACTGGCGCCTATATGCAACATGCTGTATATATGATTAATGAAGTTTGTTTTGTGATCAAAAATGATCAGATGAGGGATTGAAAGATTTTATATTTTCAGTCATCAGATTAATTTACATTGTGACTGTGTATCAGATGTAATCCACTCTGTCTGTGTCTGCAAAGGTGTGTGCCAAATGGCCCATACAGATGAATGGCCCATTCAGATGTATGGCCCATAGAAACTGATTGGTGTGAATGAATAAAAAGAATCAGCATTGCTCAGAGTGGATTGGCAAGTTAGATCGATCTCCTGTGGGAGGTCCTAACAGTTTTCCTTTGTTTGTAGCCCTTTTGTCTTCATGTATAAAGTTCAGTCACACAGACAGAACTTTGGGTTAAGATTGTTGAAGGGCAACATGCTAACATCGCTGCTAAAGGACTGCTACACTACAAACCTTCAATAAATTCTTCTCCCCACAAGAACTCTGGTCAAGCTTACTTATTTTATGTATTGGAGAAATCTAATACATTGGCGAGCCACCCAAACCACTGCTCGGCCAAATACACCAAAATCTAACATATGCAATTTCTCTTCAGGAAGCCGCTGTGTGACATTATCGTACCTGAAGCCTACCCTTGTCAATCTTTAGATTTCTCACACAATAAAGTAAGAAACCACATACACACATTAGCGTGTAACAAGGCTAAAACGTTTGGGGAGCGAGGACCAAGATCCTTTCGTTGTCCAAACTTCCAGAGCAGCCATAATCCATTTCCCCTACACAACGGGCTAAATACCCCGTTACACAAAGTAGGCCTAATCAATATACAAGACTGAACCACATAACTTAGATGTGAAATATAAAGGCTATCATGATCATTTTGCCAACAATGAACCATGGATTTGTTTGTAACACGTTTTATTTTTAACTTAAACAAATACAACATATAACATTCAAAACTCACCGGCTTAGACTGCATTTAAAGAAAAATAAACACAACAGTTTTCTGTAGCCTTGTGTGCGAACTTATTCAATAGAATTATTAGATTATCTCCTGATGCGTGCTGCTTAATATCACACACTCCGCCATGACAAACAGAAAAAAAACGCGACGGCATATGGTACAATTGGCCTTGTATTCATTGTCCCTCACGCATTCCAGCCACGGGTAGTCATTTTCCCATTCAATTGTACATTTCTGTGCTCTTTTCTTTTTCGCCGGCTGCTCGGAGGTAGTCATTTTTACATTTCCCGCTGTTGTCACTTGTCGTCATCGTTGCTACGATACGTGACTCACAATGCGAAACGAACAATTAATAATTAATAACACCGTCGGGGTTTTTTTCTCATAGCCTACAAATGTCTTCGTTCATAGTCTGACATATTAGAAGCTATGTGTCTGTGTCTGTCATGGATTTGCACTGAATTGATTCTCAAAAATACGGAACAAAGTGCGTTCCGTATCAGTTCAATACGGAACAAGACTTTATTGTGTCAAATACGGGACGATTCCGTATTATACGGAACGGTTGGCAACCCCAATTGAACGTCAGACTTATAATCATTTTCGTTCCGTCTTGTCTCGTCTCGTCAACGAAAACTCGAAAACGTCTCGTCATGTTTTAGTCACCTTAGAGCCATTTTTAGCTAGTCATCGTCGCGTTATCGTCATAAAAAAAGGTGCATCAACGAAATCATTTCGTTATCGTCATCGTTGACGAAAACAACACTGTTTTTGACGCATGTATTCTTGTAACAAAAATGGGCGTCGAAAACGTGTGTTTTGAGCAGAACAAAACGCACGTTATAAACGTGTAAACAGGTACACCAAACAGGCAGTGCAAACGTGTGTGAAGTGTCCAAACAGGCGAAAAGAACGTGCTCGTTCCCTATAGTGTTCTCCTATCGCACGTCGAATTGAACCTTCATTGCTCGATTCTGTAAGGACTCTTACATTATCATTAAACCCAAGCAAAACAACATCATCAATGGCAAATTTGACAGAGGAGAGGATTATAATTGGTGAGTTATTACAATCCAATAGTTATCATTTAGGTTAAAAAAAAAAGAAGAAAGAGAGAAAAAAAACATTTTTTTTATTTCAGCACCTCGGACAGACCCCTAATCCCTTCGTTCAAGACATCTCGCAAATTTTCCAGTTGTAATTTCGGTAACACTTTACAATAAGGTTTCATACATTATTTAACTACATTAGTTCACATGAATTAATAATGAACTGCACTTCTACAGAATTTATTGATATTTGTTAATGTTAATTTCAACGTTTACTAATAATGATTAAAATCAAAAGTTGTATTTGTTAACATTACTTAATGCAATGCGAACTAACGGTACTAAAAGGGTACACTTCTCAGATTAGTAAAGAAGTAAAACAAAGTTGTTAAAGTAAAGTTTAAAAAGTAATGAAGTTTAGGTTTATGAACATTTTAAATATATAAAATACATACTGTGTTTTTTTATATATATTTACAAAACATCTTCAACCCTAAAACTTCAAGAAAATCAATGCTAAATATCTGGACAAGTTCTGGGCCAGATTTTAGGTTGATGTCTTAATAAATGAGCTTTAGGAAATATTGTATTGTGCGCAGTACCAAACTTTTCCACTAGATGACATCCAGACTTCACCGATGACTCTTCGATTTCCATATGTTTTTAGTGATCTGAACCTTATATTTCCATACTATTCCAAATATTTATGAAGTAGACATTCTATTCAGAAATAGTTAGGGCAGTAATGTTAATATTTGATTTGAATTCAATATCTAAAACACTTATAAAAATGTATGGAAAGACTCAAAGCATGTGTTATAGTTTGCCTCAACATCACAAATGAAGAATCTATTGGTATTTATCTACTGCTGTCATTTCTTTTGGTAATTAGTCTTCAAATATGAATAAGAGAGTTTAAATGCTTAAAAAAAAAAAAAAAAAAAAGTATTGATATTAAAAGTTAATTATTTTAAAAAAAACAAGTTTTTATTAAATTGATACAATACAAATGGTAGACAATGTGATTTGAGTTTCACGAAATCTGAATCCACAAAACTACATTTTGAATGTTTGTGTATGTGTACTACATGTACGTGTAGTAGCAATAATTGATATAGTCTAATCACAGTTATTTAGGCCACACCACCTACAAGCGCCAGGTCTTTTTTTGGGTTATGACAGGTGGTCGGTCTCCTCTGATATGAGAGGTGTAGGCTACTTTGTTTGGGGTGCTCCAAAGTAATTTATTTAGACCAGTTACATAAATACCATTACATAGCAGCAATCATAGACAACATATAGAGATAGACGCCCTATCGACCGCTACTGCCTACTGGTGCGGTCGAGCCGTGGGGCCGCCATCTTAGACCGGTCACCCGCTCCACTCAGTGTAATCTGAATGGCAGGTGCAATGAGCTGTCAGCGCATTTAATTAATCATACCTCACTAAATACCGAACTGATTTTCAAGCGGGTTTTTTTTTGCTGCAAAGGTCATTCATGTAGCTATGATACAGGACACATGGTTCGGCGTATTTTAATATTCATAGTAGGCTTAACAGTAATATAATATTCAGATATAAGATATAAAGTGACCAGACGTCCAAAATCAAAATATGTGATGTAGGATATAAGGTATTTTATAAATCACACACTATAAATATGATAAAGAAGCAGAAACAGATAGTTGCAGTAAAGTAATATTTTAATAAGTTGAAGAAACGTGTGTGTATTACATTGCTTCCTGATATCACGTGTGCAAACACAAATAACCATATATATATATATATATACACACACACACACACACACACACAGGCTAGGTTATTTGTGTAAAACAGTTATGTCCGGTCGAACAATGTATGAATTAACTTCAGTTCAGATTGGATTGTGTTGGTAGTAGGCTGCAGGCACTTGCCTAACCTAACGCTAACGCACTTCTCCCAGTGTCTAGAACGCAACTGAATGCCTTTTCAAGCGTGTCAATACCTGAAAAACCACAGGAAACTACTTTTAAACACGAAATTATTTGATTTACAGTGGGTCTATTCGCACGTCTATTAAAACGTTACCTGAGGTAATTTTCCCGGACCTTTTTACAGAAGGTAAAAGTCGCCATTATCTTTACTGACATTGTCCGTAACGATTACTGAGATGGCACATTCGGACGGGACTAAAATAACCGAGAAGCTCTTGTAATTATTACTTTACCCCACCTCTCCATGCCGGGTGAACACCGGCGGGTGCAGTAAACATAGCCTAGCTAACGTTAGCTAGCTACGATTTCAGTACAGTAATATCAAAGATCATTGCTCCTTCTCAATTATCTGGTAATATTCTATTCACAAAATACAACCAATAGTACAGGGCTATCACTGATTCACCCCTGGACTAATGTAGCGTAAGTGTAAGGGCACTTTTTGGCTTCGCCCTGATAATTAACTGCATAGTTGTAAGGTATGACGTATTAACCCTTGTGCATCAATTAAAAAAATGACACATGGGTCCAGTGAACAAATATGTCCATGTACAGACTGTCATAAAAATTTGAAGCATGGGAGTACAGAAAGCACACAGTACTCCTCTGCATTACCTATAGCCTACATTTGTTAACATAAAAAAGTTAAATGTGAATTAATTGGGCAATCATAGTGTAGCCTACTAAATGTCAACATAAACGACATGAAAAATACTATCTCAGACCTGTTCTGAAATTACATTAAATCATTATTGCATTACTTTTTGCATCCTTCAAGTTATTTTGATATATATTTGGATTATATTTCTGTATATTTGGATAGTCTTACTTGATTAAATACATTTTTAGACTGAAGATAGCATCTACAGAGGTGTAATACATGACATACTGTGCATTGCAATACATAGATTACTACAGTATTACAGAATTAAAACAGCAGTATGGTCTAAATACATGACTTTGGAGCACCCCAAACAAAGTAGCCTACACCTCTCATATCAGAGGAGACCTGTCATAACCCAAAAAAAGACCTGGAGCTTGTAGGTGGTGTGGCCTAAATAACTGCGATTAGACTATATCAATTATTGCTACTACACATACATGTAGTACACATACACAAACATTCAAAATGTAGTTTTGTGGATTCAGATTTCGTGAAACTCAAATCACATCGTCTACCATTTGTATTGTATCAGTTTAATAAAAACTTTTAATATCAATAGGCTACTTTTTTTTTTTTTTTTTTTTTTTTAAGCATTCAAACTCTCTTATGCTTTAACCTTAATTAACCTTATTGTAAAGTGTTACCGAAATTACAACTGGAAAATTTGCGAGATGTCTCGAACGAAGGGATTAGGAGTCTGTCAGAGGTGCTGAAATAAAAAAAAAAGTATTTTTTCTCTCTTTCTTCTTTTTTTTTAACCTAAATGATAACTATTGGATTATAATCCTCTCCTCTGTCAAATTTGCCATCGATAATTCCATGTTGTTTTGCTTGGGTTTAATGATAATGTAAGAGTCCTTACAGAATCGAGCAATGACGCATTCGACGTGCGATAGGAGAACACTATAGGGAACGAGCACGTTCTTTTCGCCTGTTTTGGACACTTCACACACGTTTGCACTGCCTGTTTGGTCCTGCTCAAAACACACGTTTTCGAGGCTCATTTTTGTTACGAGAAACGCGGGTCAAAAACGTGCGTTTTCTGTGACCCCAAAGCGCACGTCCAGAACGTGTGTTTTAAATAGCAGATCACACGTCAAGGACGCGCGTTTTGATGCAAAAACCGCGCGTTTCTGACGCGCGTTTTCAGTGACCACAAAGCGCACGTTAAGAACGCGCGCTTTTATGGCAAATCGCGCGTCAGGGACGCGCGTTTGTCTGTCGAAACGCACGCTTTTGACGTGTCAGTGTGCAATCAGACGCCTGACCAGGCATTTATGAATACTTTGGCTTGCCATAATGCGCCAGGCTCGCCGACCATTTTTCCCTTCGTTAAACTAGCAAAAGTGGATTCGGACACGCCCTAAGTGTACTTGCGCGGTGCGCTTTAGACCATGCGTTAAATATGCAACCATAGTTAAAATTGGGCCCTAAGTGGGGAGCACCTGAGGTACTGGCTGAAGGGTAAAAGTAAGAATGTGGCTCATGACAGAAACACAGACCTGTGGCTAAAGTTAGCACCTGATATCTTGTGACATATGATCGCGGGGCATAGACCAGAGGGGTCAGAAGGCAGTTCACCTTATGAGAGGAGGTAAGATTACAGAGCCAAAGCTTAGTTATAACTGTTTATGGTTCTTCATCACAACACTAAAGGTTAGCATGCAGTTTAGTTACCTCTTGAATATGGGCTTGTGATTAATTAATACATGATACATGTAGGCTATAGGTTATATGACATCATGTTTTAAACATATTTCTACATGATAAAATATGCCTGCACTAGATAGCAAGTGTTCTCTGCTAGCATTGCCGTGCCTTGGAGTCAGTGACTGAGGGAACTTATTTTAAACCTCGTGCAACAGCGCCGCTCAGGGGTTTTTAGGATAACTGCATGTCCTTTCATGACCTTCAGCACAACAGACCGCGTTGTAAGATTACAATTAAAAACATTTATTGTGAAACACTATAAAGCAGTTGGCATGATCTTTATATTTATATCTGTAGGTTAATCTATTTCAGAGCTATGAAATCAACACAACATTAGAGAAAATAGAATAAAAAACCACATCCGCCACTTATATTTCTACATTTATTTTCATTGCTCAATAGTAACTCAGACAGTACAAGTCGTTCTCGTATTCCCAGTCCTAGAGCCCAAAAATCCATAAGTCCATTAAACTTTCCATTTTCTCTCATTCAACATTTGCATTGTACATAATTCCACTATAAACTTCAAATTACCCAAAGCACTAAGTTTAATTGATTTAATATAATTACGTTTTCATAATATTTAACACAAAATAATACATTTATTAAATTAAAGCTTGTGTAGAAGCATGACATACATTATGACAATCTTATTAGTACAGGAAAATTAATATTTTAATGTATAACTTTATCTAATGGCCCAGAAAATCAAAAAGGCAGTTTCCTCTCTATTCTAGCTTTCAAATTTGATATCTTGCTTCATACCTCCCATTTGCATACCTCCATTCTGTCATCATCTTTATACTTAAATGACACAAGGCACACTATAGCTTTACATCCAATCAACCCTCTTAACCTTAGTAGAGAAATGGTACCCACCATTCCATGTTGTTCCATTACACCAAGGCCATTGGGTCTTTTCTGATAAAAAAGCAGAGCAAGCAAAGTTCAACTAGGCATGTGCAATTTCACAAATGCGGTTAAACAGCTCACACAAATGACTGAAATGGATGTCATACCTGTTTGGAAAAAGCATCATTCACAATAAGAGCAAGCACCAGGGAAAGTGGTCAATGTCACATTCACATAATATGTTATAAAGATAAATCAGCGCTTGCAGAATTTGTCATAATGTACTTTTTTTCAGCTGTCATATGAAAAATCCCCAGCACAATTCCCCATAGGGGAGTTCACATGCTTTTGTAAATGCTCAGTCAAAACCATGGCCTATGCAGGATTATGAAGAAATGAGCACATGCATCAAGCATTATACTGATCCTCATCAAACAAGAAGCAAAGGCTTTGTGCAATACTCTAGAGTCTACACAGGCCTGCAGTCCAACCTCAAGAGATGTTTAGAGAGATAAAGGATGGATAACATCAGAAGGAAAGGGCATGGCAGAGGCCAGATGAGATAGCAATTCAAGAGCAAGCGCAATGGGGTGATTTGTACCATCTCTCCACTTGAGGAATTTTCATCTTTTTCATTGCAAGTCTGTCACATTCTTTGTGTATTTCTTTCACTAAGACTCTGATACAACTCGAGAAAATACATGTCTTAGAACATTCTATAACACTTGTACACAAATCTTCAATGACTCTGAGGTCCATTAACTTCTGTTACAATAGGATTCTGTCATATAGTTTAATTAACCTTCATCATTCCATCCCTGTGGCCCCTTGTACATAATGTCAAAACTTATCATTATTAGATATCAATGCCATTATTTTATTTAGTTGCTCTCACAAATAGTGTCTGCGCAATTTTTTCTATGGGTTAAACATGTTCATTTGGTGTAAAATAAATGAGATGCAAACTGAAGTAGAAACATGAATCAAATGTGCACAGTACATAAATATCTCAACATTCTGAAAAAACTGAATAATACAGTACATATACAGATGTAGACATCTATGATTCTAGAAGTTGCTGCATACTCTATTTTAAAAATAATGGTGTACTTGTCTGGAGTGACTGAAATGCTACAATTGTGAACATGCAAAAAAATACATCTCTGACTGACTTTTTTTGTGTTATATTTTCTGATGTCGAACGATTCATTTAGCAGAACAGAGCTCAAGCACTCAAGTGCTCTTGCCCAGGGTGATAATTAGTGTCACAGTGGATTCTCAGTAAAGCATTGAGCCAGGCCTCCACACGTTTGGTTGCAGACCCATGCTCGATGTACTGAAGCGGGGTCTGGGTACCCGTAGGTTCTGGCTACTCCCGGACCCTGAGAATCGCACACCAGCAGACAGGGGACTCAGCTCAGGGGCGCTCTTAAACTGCTTGGCTGCCTGGAATTGGGTGTCTTGCCCAGGAGTGAGTTGTGGGATGGGCACTGAATTGGGCACGGGGGCAGTGAATTTGGGGAGAGCAGGCAGGGCTGTTGTCGGGGCAGGAGGAGGTGGCGAGAATGGGGCCACAGGTCGTGAAGAAATGGGAGGTGGGGAAGTGACATCACTGCGCCACATTGGCTCACCGAGAGTTGTGGCAGAGCGAGGGGCAATTACAGTAGGGGTCAGGGATGTTGGTGCAGACATGGGAGTAGGTGTGGAGAAACGTTTGATTTCATACACACGGCTTGCTTTAACAGGGACCTGCTTCGGTGGGTTAAGGAAATTACCTGTCATACCAACACCATTCTGCTGCTGCTGATAAGTGGCAGTGTTTTGAAGGACTCCACCTCCATAACTGAACAAAGAGGAGTTGAGCTGGTATGGCTGCCTGCTCACAAAGTCTAGAGCCTTTATACCCTGTTTGTGCTGGCCAGGCACTGTTTTAACCCCAACTTTAGTAGCATCATTAGCCTTTGTACCACGCTGGGCTACTGGAGGGCAAGAAGGTGACAGCAGTGGGTTATAATTAATGGGTGGTGGGGCTCGGATGTTTGGAGAGTATTTCCAGTGACCTGGGAGGGAGGGTGAGGGTGACGGATCACGAGGCTGTGCTGGAGATTTGGGCTGTTTATCCACCACATATCGATCCATGCGACTTTGTCTGCGTGCAAACAGCTCCGCACCTTTACCTTGCATCTGGGGTATCTCAGGAGCTGAATGAGCTGGTTTAGGAGCCACTGGTGGTGGCATCTTGTATCTCTGTGCCTGCATGAAGTTACAAGCCTCTGCACCCAGGTTGAGGAAATCCTCCTCAGGGCCAGACTCAAACCCAGCCTCTACACCCGAACGAGACCTGTCATCCAAGTTCTGCACTAGAGACAGTAGTTCAGGGTTATAAGATGGAGCCTTCTTCTCCTCTTGAGCATTGAACATTGGTTTCTTGGTGCCACGACGACAAGCCTCCTGCAGGATACCAGTGCGACCAACGGGGACTGAGACCCGCTGCTCTCGAGAAGTCATCCCATCTGTGGAGTTGGAGAAGAGAGGATACTGCTGGGCAACTGGTGCATTTGGTGTTTCTGATGTAGTGGATGCCACAGAGATGTATGGGTTAAAGGAGACTTTGTGGGCTGGGGAAGATTGCACATTTGGTGCTGCAGGAGCATGGGCTGGGGCAGGGGCATTGGGAATACCTGGGACATTTGTGGAAGGGGGAGAGAAAGGCAGTGCTGGCACGTGAACCAGTGGAGGTGGCTGATACTGAGCAGAAACCTTGTGGTATGGAGGACTGAGAGGCATTGCCTGTGTTTGGGGTGGAGAGTATGGCTGAGATATACCAGAAGGTGATCTCAAAGATGTTACATGAGAAGATGTTGGAGAAAAAGGGGCAGAGGTGCTGGAATAAGTTGGGGAGTAGAGTGGAGCGTTTGAAGGGGGAGGAGAAAATGGACTTGAAATGACTGAAGATGGAGAGAGCACAGAGGAGGGACCATTGTAGGTGGCCGGTCTGGCAGGGATATACAGTGATGTCGTAGAGATGGCTTTCTTTCCCTCCGAGCCAGCAGGAAAGAAGGGAGCTGGCATAGTTGCCACAGACACAGCTTGAGCCAGTGATCCAGCCTTTTTGGCAGAGCAGGGCCTGAAGACTACTGGAGCAGTTGCTGCTCGATGGCTCACACAGCCAGGGGCAAATGGCCTGGCAGTTCTGTTGTGCACTGAGTTGGCAGCCGATGAGTCTGCTTGCTCTGGTAATACTCCTGCCATTGATGGCATGGGTGTCTGGACTGGAGATGACAACACAACACTTGTCCTGCTCACCAAAGGTTCCCCGTTCACCATACTGGTACTATGAGAGAATAGGGGTGTGACTGGAGTAACTGGGGTATACGTTAGGGTTGAGTCTCCCTGATGCTGTGGCATGGAGAAGGCAGTGGGTGTAACCAGGTTTGACATATGTTTTTCTGCTCTTTTCCTCTGTTGTTCAAAAAGCTGGGCTCCTTTTCCTGAAGTGGCGTTTAGGCCCGGGCTTATCTCTGCTTCTCTGTCAGGCACAATACACGCTGAAGTTCTCCTGTCTAGAACGTCCAGGTAACCGCTATCCCAGGTAGGGTCTGGTGCAGCAGAAAAACCATCCTCATCAATCTCAGATTCACTCCCAGGAAACAGGCTTTCGTCTTCAGTTTCTCCCTCTGTGTTACTGTTGCTTTCTCCGTCTACACTGCCAAAGCATGTGAGAGTATACTTCTTGGCGCGCTGTCGTCGCTTTTTGAACATAAGCACACCTTTAGAATGAGGGTTAGGAGCATCTGTCAAGAGTGACGCAATGGTGCGGCACTTGGATCGGGCCTCCTTCACCTGCTTATCTTGTGAACTCTCACCTCTGTGTAGCTCTAAGGAGAGAAAGATAGTGTGTATATAAATCAGCAAGAAATACTTCAAATTTCTTTACTTGAACCAACAGTATCATTTGTATATTTTGTATATTTGTTAGCATGCCTTGTCTGGTCTATAGGGTATCTTATGACTGTTATATAACAGTACCTTTGGTGATTTAATAGGCAACATCAAACATAAAGTCACATATAAAGCCATCAAACATAAAGTCACAACTTTCATAAATCAAACTGGCAGTGTAATAAATTGGAACACAGTTGAGTCAGTTGAGAATAGCTCTGATATTATAGACATTATAATGCAGTGGGTTAGATGCTGAAATGTCTGGCACCAAAATGCTCATGGTAAATTACTGAGCTCATCCTTCTCTACAAATAGCCCATCAGATTCTAACAGCTTGAGCAAGTAACCCTTTGGGATCCAGGATCTATATTAAAAGACAGGGTAAAGGAATCTGATATGTCTATGGGACAGTCTTTTTGCTAATATATTCTCGTTCTAATATGGAGGGCCTCAAATCATCTTCAATGTTGGAATAATTATGCCATATTAAATTCAAAATATTCTCATAAGGTCCAAATAAAGACATAAATGTGTTTTTAATTATACAGTAATTATCTGTAGAGACTTTTGATTATCTAGACATTACAAATGACCATTCAACACAAAAAGGTTAACCATTATATATACCTGCTATTGTACAACTGTGCTTAAAGGATTAGTTCACCCCAAAATTAAATTTCCTAATAATTTACTCACCCCAATGCCATCCAAGATATCCATGTCTTTCTTTCCTCAGTGGGAGAGAAATTATGTTTTTTGAGGAAAACATTTCTGGATTTTTCTTTTAACAATGGACTTCATTGGTTACCATCATTTTTATGTCCAAATCAATGCTTTTTCAAAAGTCTTTGAAGTGTTTAAACGGGCTGTACGCGATCACAGCTGAAGAAGAGGTTGTTATCTAGCGAAACGATAGGTCATTTTCAAAAAAAGATATAATTTATAGACTTTTTACCTTCAATAGTTCGGATTGAGCTGATCAACAAACGGACAGGGAACTACGTCATCACGTTGAAAGGTCACGCCAGCGCCAGCAGAAGTACTGCCCCACTGTTTACAATGCGACCGTACGTAGGAGGATAGTTCAAATAGTATTGTTTGCTATTATATATATATATATATAGTAATAGTATTCAGTGAATATGAGTATGAATAGTATATGAATAACATTCTGATGAAAATGAATAGTAGTTCAAATAGTATTGACCTTTCAACGTGATGACGTAGTTCCCTGTCCGTTTGTTGTTCAGCTCAATCCGAACTATTGAAGGTAAAAAGTCTATAAATTATTATTTTTTCTTGAAAATGACCTATTGTTTCGCTAGATAACAACCTCTTCTTCAGCTGTGATCGCGTACAGCCCGTTTAAACACTTCAAAGACTTTTGAAACTGCATTGATTTGGACTTAAAAACGATGGTAACCAATGAAGTCCATTGTTAGAAGAAAAATCCAGAAATGTTTTCCTCAAAAAACATAATTTCTCTCCCACTGAGGAAAGAAAGACATGGATATCTTGGATGGCATTGGGGTGAGTAAATTATTAGGAAATTTTCATTTTGGGGTGAACTAATCCTTTAATGAGAAATGGGTGACATATCTAAGCTTTTTTAAGCATTTCAGTTTTCAATAAATCAATACAAGTAAAACAAACTTAACAAAAACACAAAAGCCAAAACTGATCTCAGTAAATCCAAGACACTGTAAATAATACCTTTCTATCACCTTGTCTCACTTTTTCTCATTAGTGATCATTTTATCCCCAATTTTGGATCATTTAAACAGAAACCAAGCTCCATCTCTCTAAAGCTCTACAGAAGCCCTGAGGTCTTTACCTGCATAGATGTGTCCTTTGTGTTCAACCTCTCCAGGCAATGTGAAGCTCCTCATGTTGTTCAGTGTAAAAACTATGTTCTTAAGCCAGCCTTACTGGCAGGACACACACAAACACACCAGTGGAGCACAGCCAGCAATGGGAGCTCGGCCCACATTGGTGCAAAATCAACCAGTCCGTAGTCTGAGGTCAGGCCTTTTAAAGACCTTTTGTCTAACCGCAAGACCCTGTCAAAGGCCCAGAGAAACCCCATTATGTCATTCAAGCTATTTTGGTCAGTGAAGAGAGCTAACGGACATTTCCCACCTGTTTGGGCACACTTCGGTCTCTCTCTGGATAGACCTGCTTAAGCTGAGCGTCATATGGGGTCATGATGACATCTCCAACCATACCACAATGACTTAACCCTACTAAATCAATGACTAAAGCTACTTTGACTCTGAAACAAGTACCACCGATCAGATGTGTTTGAGACTCTTAAGTGTTGAGGCAACATTTGACTTATTATAAAATGTAAACATAAAAAGGTCAACCTTTTTAATCACCATTGAACAGTTTTGAACAATTGAAATCAATTTCTGTAATATCTCATGTTTTTGCCAGTGACTACAGCTATGAGCCAGTGACTACAGTTTTGACACTTACAGTACATTGAAAAAGAAAAGAACCAGTTCCTCCGCAAATGCTATTTAATCTTTGTTCACTATCTGTTCTGAGAGACAGAGATATTTCTCTGATTGGCACATCCACAATATTTTATACACAATATTACCACTCTCTTTTGACCTCCCACCATGCTGTCACAATAACAGGTGTGTGCACGCTTCATCTTCTCTTCTTACCAAGGCTGTCTGAATGCCCTGGCTTTTTCTGTATTCACCACTAACAGTGACACAGAAGAGCAGCTGTCATGAACCCTTATCCTCACTGCATTAATGTCTCTAGCCTCAGAGACATACACACAAGAGAATTCACAAACATGAATTCTAGTTTGGAATTCTCAAAAGAGATACAGAATTAAACACCAAAACATGTTTATTTAGGCTACACAATCCTAAAAATGTCCCATCAGTCTTGGAAAGCAAAGTGACCTTCAGACTGTCGGCGGGGTGCCATTAACTGAGGAGAAACCCTTCCCAAAGGTTTTAGAGAGGGGAATTAGCACCCCATCAGCTACAGACACAAGATACTGTATATTGTTTGACTCCAATGAAGTTTCCAATATGTGTTTATCTTACTATAAGAAGAATTGAGAAAAACAGACTCCTAATCCTCATCCCATCATTAACCACATCATTGACACCTGTGTATGCATCTCATATTCAAGGTCAGATTTTTAACCTTTGAGAGGGATGAGCTTTCAAATAACTGAATAGTGACTCAAGTCATATGATACTTAGTAAAATCAGCACTTGGCTTCAGTAGAAATACATCAAATCTAAAACAAAAAAGAAAGAAAAGAAAAATAGCTACTGAACCAGTCCAGTAGATCTCAGCCAGGGGCCAGAGCCTAGGGGCCTTGACAAACTTCCAGAGACTCCCCAAAAGGTCATACAATTATTTAAATTTATTTATATTAACATTATTATAATAGTAAATATAACATACATATATGTTTCTATATGTAAAGATAATAGAAAGTATTCAGTATCAAATATTGTCTTGGACATAGGGTGGCCATGGAGTCAAAAAGGTTGAGAACCACTGATTTAACCCTTGATGATTAATCAGCTTTAACTTCAGTTGTTATCAATCAGTGTAAATCTAGATTTGGCCCGAACCATGCTAATTTATATGCTGTAAAATATTGTTTGATACCCATTCATTTAGACAAAGTCCTTAATACTTTAAGAATATTGTTAAAAAGGAAAACTAAAATAAACTAAAGATGTAGAATATTTTGTTTAAAAAGTCCAGGGGCCTCATTTATAAACGTTGCGTACGCACAAAAGAAGGCGTACGCCGCTCTCTACGCAATAATTGGTATTTATAAAAAGCAAACTTGATGGGAAAATGTGCGGTCCTTCACGCAAACTCTGACCCAGGCGTACGCACAAAAACGGTTGAAATGAGAAATGGCGACACCGTCGGCAGATGGAAGAAACACGTGAAAGTGTGTGAAAGTGTGTGAAAGTGTAGACCGTTGTTTAAAAGAAATGGCAATACTGCCTCTCATAAATAACATGAAGACTTCACAAAGCAAGTCTTACAATTAACAGCCTACACGAATACCCGTTTGATCAATCTGCAGTGTAAAACAAACAAAATCAAATGAAGATTACAACAGAAATGCAAATTAACACATATTTGCAAAAAGAAAAGTGAAATATGTTCTGCAATAATATTGGCATGTTATGCAATTCATCCTCATAACACATCTGCAGCTTGTCAGATGCAATCAAATGGATGGTAATAAAATGCCATGATGCCATCACAATGCGTAATGACGCACAATGGCTGATCTTGCGCTTCACGCTTGCGCGTGAGTGAAGTTACGTTTCTTGGTTTTCCTCTCTGTGTTTGCCATGATTTCGCAATCGATGAATATTAACTTGTGGGCGTTTCACAGACTATTTATGGGCAACTATGGGCGTGACATGAAGCTGCAAAAGCTGCGCTACATTTAGAATTGATTGTGATTTATTAAGGGAAAACTGCGTAGGATGTGCGTGCGCACGGTTTTATAAATCTGAATATTTCTGTGCGTACGCACGTCCTATGTTTCAATCGTACGCCACTTCTGACGCAAATCCTACGCAAAGTTTTATAAATGAGGCCCCAGATCTTAAATCATTTTATTAGCAGAGACTGAACCATTTAAATGGAGAGAATGAAATATCACTGACACTGGACAACAACTGCACATGCCTTTCCCAGCATGCAATAGAGGCTTGTATTATAGGCCTGAGTCAAGGGACAAATATAGACTCCAGCCCTCTTCCCCTGCCCTGTTAAACCCTCAGCAGAGGGACATGAGGAACCCCCATCACTGACATTTGTATATGAGCTCAATTACTTATCCCACATCACAAGATATGATTATTTCCCACTGAGCCATATCATGTTATTAGGTTGTATGACAATCAATGAAGCAAATGTGTATCCTTAAATAAAAGTTGTCATAACCACTGATCTCACACAATTTCACAAACCTTAAGAAAACAAAACACACTTAATTTTAAGACAAACATAACTGAAAGTAATGATAACGTGCAGTACAGTAAGTGAGTTTAACCGCTCTCACTGATTCAGCGAGTTCATTCAGTGAATGTTTCTTCAGACTGATTTATTTTGATCGATTCATTAACATAACTGGCTCATAAGAGTCATTTGTGTCATTGTGAATCGAATTATGGGTCGTGCTCAGTTCAACTTAGACTGCAAACTCACATTCCCAACTCAGGTTTGCAAAATTTCCAGAGATTATTTCATCCTCAAATATGCCCTCTCTATCAACTTTTTTCAGACTGACTTAAAAACTTCTCCCATTCTCCCGAAAATTAATTGTCCACATTAAGTATCATCACACACAAAATATCTTGCAATATGCAGTAAAAATGTGATAAACTGAATTCTGGCTTAATTTGATCAAATATCATTGCATCACACCAGGTCCAGATTTACATTCCTTCTTGACATGGAATATTGATTTATCTCTAGTGAATTCTCCAGAGGTTAAATTTAACACAGTACAGAAATAATTCTGAGCTCATCCTCCATATAAATTCACTCAAAAATAATTTGTTGTACTGACTCCTCAATTGACATACAGTAATTGAAATTAGTTAATGCAACAGAATTAAAAAAGTCAAATTGTGTTAGGACCAAGTGTTCGTTAAAGAAATTCCACAAGTGACTTAAGTTCAGTCAAAGAGTTATTTTTCTTTGAGTAAATAGCAATTAAATGTATGGTGTATGAAATTAAGATATTCAAGCATAAACTATAGTTCAAAAGTTCAGAAAAAAAAATGGGTTTACGAAATAAATTAATATTTTTATTCAGCAAAGATGCCTTTAATTGATCAAAAGTGACCATAAAGGCTTTTATTATGATACAATTTTTTCTTCTGAACATTCTATTCATCTAGCAATGCTGGAAAAAATTGTATCAGTTTCCACAAAAATATCAAGCAACACTGATATCATTGATACATTGAAAAAGTAACATTGATGAAATGATTTCTAAAGGATCATGTGACAATGAAGACTAATGGTTGCTGAAAATTCAGCTTTGCCATGACAGGAATAAATGAAAATATATTACAAATATAAAATAGTTATTTTAAAATGTAATACAATTTCACAATATTACTGTTTTATTGTATTTGTGATTAAATAAATGCAGCCCTGGTGAGCATAATTCAAAAACATTTTATAAATCTTACTGACCCCAAACTTTTGAACAGTAGTGTGTGTGTGTGTGTGTGTGTGTGCTATTTAAAAAAGATGACTGGTACTCACTAGCTTGCTTGGCCTTGTCCATGTACGTGACAGTGAGTTCTTCATCCACTGGGTTGTCCACAGGACCGACCATGGGTACCATATGTCTGTAAGATGCAAGCATGAGAGCCTCTTTTGCCCTCTCTGGAGAAACAAGTGGAGGTGGGACAGTGGGAGGCTCCTGGAAGCCACTGTCCACTTCAGCAGCTCCTGATGGACTTTGGTCTGAATTCTCAGAGGAATTTTCAGCCTGCTGTGACCATTCTGCCTGCGAGGGCTGGTAGACCACCTCTCTGCGTGCCACCCCAGGCATTACGTGCTGTTGCTGAGTCCCCGTTCCCTCTAGATTAGATACAGGCCAGCTCTGTGTTTGAGGGTACATGCAGACGTCCTGGGCGCTCTCATAGCCACTCATTTCTGAAGTCTCCTCCTCTTGGGGTGAGGCTTGGCTGGGGCTCTTGGCAGGAGAGCTACTGGGGCTTCGTCGTTTCTGTCTACGTTGCCTCTCTTGTGCCGCCACATCTGCGTCGCTGTCTGTCTCGCCGTAGTAAGCCTCACTGTCTGGAGGGGACGTAAGCCACTCTAGGCCGCCGGTGGGGGACATGAGCAATGCTCGGTTGACACTGGGCGGTTTAGAGGTAAGTGGAGGGGACAGGGTCCTCAAGGCTGCCCGGTACTCCTTATCAATGCGGGGAGAGGGGGCCCGACCCAGAAGCACCACTGACTGATACACAGCTGGGGCCCTGAATGGAAAGCAAAGTGATTATTTTGAATATAAATTCAATAGTATGGCTCTCAACTCCTCATGATAATCATATCTTACACCGACCTTTTGATTCGCAGATGGAGGGTTCCTCTGCCACTATCAATCAGATTCATAGCCTCAGCATGAGATAGTGTTCCACAGGACACATCATTGATTGACACCAGCTCATCAGTCTCTCTGAGCCCAGCCCTGCAGGCCTTACTGCGCTTCCTAACCTTTAACAGCAGGAGGAGACAGAGTCAGCACAAACATTCTGTTGATGAGTTTTTTAGGAAGATAAATAAGTATGTAGAGGGAGACCGGACTGGTTGTAACATTTTTTAGCTTAAAGTGCTCAAACTTTTATAAAAAGTACCCACATTTGTTTACTACAAAACTAAAGGCACTCATTCAAACCTCTGCAAGAATATCACAGCTCTTATAAGTTGATGTCAAATACATGATGTGCCTGATGTGTTACAACCCACCCCAACCCTGTCAGTCATTGTTTAGCTAGCCATATTAGCATAGGCTAATGGTGAAATTAGCAGGTTAAAAATACATCACATTTTGCCTGAGAAACTACAATTTAATCTAATATAAGTCAATGAACTCTCATTGAAACTTTTCCTGAAAAGTTTTCTGATGATCGCGAACACTTCATGCCTGTTCTCGCTTCAGGCTGGCACAGTGCAGTGACTATTACATGAGAGCAAACGACACCCACGTCCATGAATAATATATAGGCTATATATTTTTTTTTTCAATAATTACTTTTTTAACAAATCTTTCGAGTCAGTGAATGTGAATCATTGACTTCAGAGCACTGACTCGCTATTTCCATTTACTGAACTTTAAATCCTGACAAAGCTTTTGACAAAATGGAGGAAATTGAATAATATAGCCTAGCCTAGGCCTATCGTTCGGACCGCTATGATTGTTTTGGACGCATTTTTAAACGTGAGTGTGACTCGCTCACAACTTAACCTAGGCCTACTCATGTAACCCGCAAAATGTATCACTGAAAGAATCTTTTTGATAGGCTACTGTGTTTCTGTTCCAAGTTACTTTTGTTTTTTCTTCTTTTGCATAAAATACTGCACAGCCTATCTATTTAACGAATTCTAAAAATATATATAGGCTACCGAAATGTTGTTTATCAAATCATGTATTAAGAATTGTTCCGAATTTAGCAAAAAAAAATCGTCTTTTTTGGGGTCGATTCGACATGTTGAATCGCCGTCGGCCCGTCGGTGAGAGATAACTCTGATTGGCTGTTCAGAACGAGTCAGTGCACGAGAATAATAGCAAAACAGTGAGCAAAGAAGTCAAAACGGAACAGATAGAAGGCTGTTCTAATGTTAAGTCATCTTACCTGAGTGTTACTTGGCGAATATTTCAATATTAACGTGAGCGGAGTGGAATAAAGAAAGTGTTTAGCAGGACTGATATTCAAAACGGTAAACACGCTCTGCTATGTTTATGGTTTGTGTATCTGCAGCGTCGGTTTCCCTTTTTGAATGACGAATATAGATGAATATCTTCAGAAATAGACAGTTGCCTCATTTAGCCTACATGCATGCGCAGAACACGCATTCTAGCTGACAGTCGGCTGTAATTCTCTCGTGTGTTCAAGAGCATCTTTCTTCCCCCGACGCAGGCGTTGTTAGAGGCGACAACACAGTCAGTTTTCATCAGCGCTAGTTCTTTGGCGTCGGTTTGGTGTTGCTGGCTGTTTGCCCATCTTCAAATACCCTCTCCTTGAGTGTAGGGCCTTCCTGAGGTCATCTGTCAAATATAAGAGCGCTTTTCTAACACTCACTTCATCAACACGCACCAAGCTAAAGGCCAGCAACATTCCTGTCTTTGTCTCTTGCTTCTAAAGGCACTTTACAACTGTTTTGATGAGTTGAGGGGATATGTTTTCACCAACCTAAAGCAAATATGTATTTTCCCCTACAAAGGCCTAAAGGGCTTAACAGCTCGGAGCAGCTCAGACTATTAGTCTTATATAATGGCTAATTTTAAAAACAGCTTTTTGTATCTGCAAGTTGTGGACAAAAATAAATGCATGATGCTATGAAGACCATTAAAAACTACAAACACAATGTTAATTTAGTTTTTCTGTGAAAACTGGTAACACAAACTTGTAATTGGAAGACAATAGATGAAAGCCAGGCCCGTTCACCTTCTTTTTATTGCCGATCAAATGGTCTGTGAATGCAGGTTGGGGGAACAACATGTGCAGCTGGTGCCAGGGCAGCTGTTGACTCTTGGCAGACCTGAACCAGGGCATGTCATGAATTCACCATATGTTCCCCACATAGCCTAAATAAAGTGCTCAACTATTGTAAAGAGTCAGTTGTCACTCAGCCTCAGTAGATTCAGCTTAAAACTCAATGAGTGCATGTTTATGAGAAGTGGACTTGGTACTAATATAGTAAATGAAGTGGATGTGTACCATAAAGGATTGCAAAGCATTGGAAGTATGACTGCATTTACATTGAGTTCCTATGAGGACACCTTGTACGTCTTCAGTCATTTTCAAAACATTGCCAGAGGATTTTGCTAGCTGAGCAAGTGTCACTGAGGTCATTCTAGATGCCAGGATTAAAAGAAGCAATCAGAGATCCGGGTGGATCAGAATAGCTCAATTAAAAGTAGAGATGTCATGGAAAAAAAAGGCCACACCACAAATGGAAACAAGATGAAAGTCTGCAGAAGTGACCTTGAAATGAATGACGAGGGGAAACTCCCTGGTGCTGGACGGACATTTATTTCCAAGCAAAAATATATTTCTCTAAATAAAAAAGTCAGGGCCGTCGCTCTGTGACGGATATCTTTTCCCTTGGAACATGTAAAGAGTAGACTAGACAGTCTCTGCCACCACTCACCGATCCAAAATAGCCCTTAGATCAGGGAAAATGCATTGCACACAGTTGTCACTTAACAAATGGGGCATACGTGCTTATAAGTAGACACTGTGGCTGTAATTCTACTCAGTCCTGAAATAACATCCTCATTTATACAGAACTGTGTGAGAATGCTTCTTTGAAAGATCTGGATTCCAGAGGAAGCCAAACAAAAGCTGTCAATTAGATAAGAGTGAAGAGATGCACTGTGAAGCCTAGCAGGTTTATCTATGGACCAGGAATGCTTACAGCGCGCAGCCAAATAGCTCATGAACAGCATTTATCAACAGATAAAATAAGTGCTCTCTAGCGTGTAGTTGCAATATGATGTGATAGTGTTATCTTATTTGTTTACCCATATGTCAGTGCTATATCTATCTTAATTACATTTAAGTTTTTAATATAAATATGCAATGAGTATTTCATTTAAAGGGTCCCAAAAAGATTGTTCTAATCGAGTTCATGCATGATATATGACAAACATATCCTCACACATGCGAATGGGCCGCATGACCCACATGAGTTTTCATCAGAAAATGTGCTCAATAATACTTGAATCTTGTAGGCTTATCAAGTGATATAGATATTCCTCAGTGACATTTGAAGCAAACATATCTGCACAGTTAAAAAAAAAATCTGACCAGGGCTAAATGTCATAGACATTGATCAATTCAATTTATATATTAAATTATATATATATACATCCATACATTTTGATAAAAAATTCAATGTATGATTTTTCAACGTGACAATGTGATTTTACTTTTTATTATGTGCAGTATTTTTTCAACAGGTTAATAGACCCTTCATTTAAATGAGACACACAATTCAGCTAAACCAGGTATAGCCTATCGAACTGTCCCCTTACCTTTGCCACTTGAAGGGGATTCTGGTGCTCAGCTCCTCCTTGTAATCGGAAACCCCACGGTGCACCTCCTGAGAGGGTCACCACTACCTCCTCTGCAACCATTTTTCTTACGTTGTTCCTGTGTCTCTTTTAATGTTTCTTGGTTTCTATCAATAGTCTCGTGACTCTCGTCCCATCCCTAGATGTTCAGTCCTCCTCCGTGGCCCAGACTGCCAGCCGAGCTTCTGTCAGTCCTGAGAGGTGAGCGCAGATACACATGGCCATGAGCATGTGAAGTGTGGGGAGAGCAAAAAGGGGGCGTGAGGAAGCAAGAACAGCTCTATCTCTCTTCATTGGAATGCTGGGTCAGGGGGTGGGGGTGCGTGGTCTAGATCCAGGACCTCCTTCCTTCATCCTGCTGGCCACACTTGTCCTGTCAATCTACAGCCACATCCAAAGGATGCTGATAGACCCTCTAAAAATAAATACCCCAGCAGTCCCACTGAACTTTATCTGTGAATGCCCTGAAAATGTGAAGGGAGCTGTTAAGAGGAGTTATTTTTGGCTGTCAGATGCCACAAGACTATATTGCAAATTAAAATAAAGATAACACTCATTTGGCATTATAAACAAATGTTTAGCAAGCAAGATATTTCTGGGGAATTCATCAGCTAAATAATTATAGGGACTTGTTCATTTGATCTAAAGTTGCTTGACCAAAGATGTTTACATGAAAAGGATTTAGATTCTCAGTGTTAATTGGTCATTTTAATATTTGTCATTTATTGAATATATTTGTTTTTTATATATGTTGTTTTTATTTTATCTGTTGCTAGCAAATAAGATGGAATATGAAACTTTGTGGAATATGGAACTGCTGCTTTCCTCCTTTGTTCTGTTTTGGGTTTGTAAAATATACTCATTACTTTATATTCAGCAATTTAAGTAATTTTATCCTGTGTTGTTGTGGGATCAAGTATTGATTCTCAGATTGTAAAAGAAAACTCAAGGAATATGTTTGATCAAAAGGAATGATTGTCTTTGAAAGCTTGATTAACTTTTCAAACTGACATGTTACATTACGCCACTCATGTTTGGTGCTCTGAAAGTTGATTGGCAAACAGGTTCTTATAATTCCAGCCACAGATTTATGCCACAGTCCATGTGACCGCACTTGTAAATGAGGGTTTTCCTAAATTGACAGTAATGTCAGGTCAAACTGTTTGTTTTTACTAGGTGATAATATTAAAAACAGATTAAGAGAGAATTGGGTCCAAATTATAAAACTATTAAAACTAAACATGTTCACAGTTCAGCCACTAGAGGGAGAACAGTACCAACATCATCATCTGGGTAAATTATAGAGGAGATTCAAATGGGCGGGTAACTGTTGAAAACCCTTAAGTATTATTTATTGCATATGAAGCAACAGGAGTTGTAAGATTTAAATAGCACAGATAACGCGTTTTTATTCTCCTGAAATCCGTGCTCACTTTGAGAAAAAATGGCATTTGAGGTGTCAAGGACGTGACATTTTACTAAATTATTATTTGACATTTGGTATAATAAAAAAAAATAAAAAAAATCTGAAATCGAATGAAAATAAATATGTTCCATTTATTTCTGTCTGGGATCTTTCATTGTTTGAAGGAGGACTGAACATCCAGGGATGGGACGACTATAGAAACCTAGAAACATTAAGAGACAACGTAAGAAAAATATCTGTTGTTCATGAAAGTGTCAAATAGCTTATTACAACTAAAAATTATTAACTGGTGTTAAAAAATCCAATGTGTTGTACACACACTAACCAGCTTGCCCAAGGTCTGCCAAGTCAGTGTCAGTCAGCCCAATGAGCTGGTAGTTTAGCTGAATTCATCTTCACCTCCAGCTAATGACCAACATAGTCAAAACCATATAAAAACAGAAGGGTAACACGATGTACAGTAACTTCACATTTGTGCTATAGTCGGACAATTAGGCAACCAGTAGTCTATTGAATATTTGATGTTAGTTTATAGGCTAATAATATGATGGTTCATGATCATAATCAAAAGAGTTTAATCTGATGATGTAACAAAGATATTGTCGTATAAAAAAAACTCTGTTTTTATCACTGAGATCTTTTAAAAGTATGCTATTTACGGTTTCAATTCAAGACCTGTGGCAAATGTTCGTGAAGTCGGCCCCTCCTCTGCCCCCTCTCTCGGAAATAAACCCAGTTTTGCTACAAATTTACTCTATATTTGGTGTTGGTCTGATGTCTATGCTGGAGCGTAAAGGAAGAGGAGGAGGGCAGAGACCGCACAAACCGCCGGTGTCCCAGTAGAGGACAGCGATAAACGCCTGTATCCACTCACCCGTTACCCGAGATGGAGAAAACTTCTTTCAAACTCTTCAGCTTATGGATTTATTGTGTGATTGTATTCCTAATTGATGCTGGACTAGGTAACGTTACGTCCCGTCTTTTCAGTTTTCTCTAAATCTATAGCTTTTGTCCTATAACTTTTCTGTCTTGTCTGATCTCATTTTGATATACTTTATCTTATTTTGACATAGCCAATTATGTCTGCTGACGTGATTCAAGACAGAGGATGAATATGTTTAATTTTGACTGTCAAATATTTTACTTCTTTCTTTCATTTTATACGAATACACTTTTTTTGCCTCTTTCTTTCTTTCTTTCTTTCTTTCTTTCTTTCTTTCTTTCTTTCTTTCTTTCTTTCAAACCATAAAGCAACATTATCACTAAATGGACTCACATGTGTGTACTCAGTATGCACTTTCAGTTATACCTTGAATATCCGATAGATCAGGTCTGATAAAAGTCAGTATATGTGACCTTTATAAACTTCTTTTTGTAAAATGTTTTGTCTGATACATGCTGGTAATGCTGATCGTTTAATTCCCCTACAAATGGGAGGCAAAAGAAACTGATCATATGTTAATGATTAGACATGTTTTTGTTTCTATAAGCCTGCAGGCTGCCAGTTTAAATGCAGTTTAATCCAGTTGGAGATCAAAAATGTGCATTTTTCTTTCTCTTCCATGCAGGCTCCAACATCTGTACTTCTCGAGGAGCCAGCACATGTCAGCAGTGCCTGGCAGTGCATCCTACCTGTGCCTGGTGCTTTCAAGAGGTGTGGTGCTCTACAATAATTTATGACTGAGCTGAAACATGTTTAGATTTTAATACAGTATTAAGATTCCTGCATGGTAGAGAGCTGTATGACTGATAGTATAATCAAACGTTCAGTCAGTCTTAGTGGAACATTTTTTTAATATATATAGATCAGCGATATCTTAGTATGCTAATGCTCAGATCATGACTCGGTGGAGATTAGGCTGGATAAGACTTAAATACACTACCTAATCTCTGAGTCAAGGATTTGTTTTGTCTTATTTCATGACAAAACAGATTTTTTCAATTTTAAATCAATTACAACAATGAATTGTTTCTCAAGACTTATGGTTTTACCGTCACCACTACTATCCACCACAGTTTAGTTTAGTCAATGACAATGCAACCGAAGTAGCGACAGATCTTTTCTTCTGTATTGCGATCCGAGTAAAGCAGATTATCTGGGGTGAAAAAAATTGGGATTTAAATCTATCAATTTGGTTGTTGGTTGGAGGGTGGCAGACCTGAATGTGAGCTTATGGAGAAGTCCAGCATACATCACCAAAGAGAAGTCTGCCGTTGCAAAGGAAGAGTTTTGACATTCGATTAATTCAAACAAAATTTAAAAAGAATTAGCCTAAATACGCAAGTATAAATTGTTTACAATAAGATTAATAAAATGCTTTTAGCAAATAGATTTAGAAAAAATCATTACATGCCAACTTAAAGAGGATGTCTAATGGAAAACAGTTGTTTTCAATGACTATGTTTAAGCCTCAACCATTGAATCATTATGAAGAGGACTGTCAAAACTTTTTTCAAAACTTTTGTCCTTATCTCATATAAAAGTGTGAGTCATGTGTTACAGTTTAGGAAGTAAAATGACGGCTGTTTCCTTAGCTGTGAAAGGAAATCCACTAGATTGTCAATGTTTTGTTACAAAAATATTGGCTTAACCATTAGCCTGACGTAGGAGGCAGGACTATCTTCTTTTTTTTAACCAATGGCAGACGAGGTGAGGAGAGTAATTCTATTTACTGCAGAAATATTTATTAAGTGTCCTGTACCAGTATAACTGTGTACCAAATGCTTATCAGGATTTTGGACAAGATGTGCCTGGCTCTTCCCGATGTGACCTGAAGAAGAACCTCATCGAGGCAGGATGCAGGAGAGGAGCTCTGGAGTATCCCACCAGCAAAATGCATGTGACGGAGAACAAGGATCTCAGTGACAAGGCCTCTGGATCCACCACCGACGTCACCCAGATCCAACCTCAGAGCATGCAAATCTCTCTAAGACCTGGTGAGTTCATCAACCCAAAAACGAATGACCGCAAATTACATGTTCTTCCATTAGACCGAATTGTTACTCTGGGGTTTCACAGATGATTCCCAGGTCTTCACGCTGAAAGTCCGTCAGGTTGAGGACTACCCTGTGGACTTGTATTATCTGATGGACCTGTCCTACTCCATGAATGACGACTTGTCTCAGTTGCGACGGCTGGGGCAAGGCCTGAGTGAAGAGATGAGCAAAACCACCAGTAATCTGCGCATGGGCTTTGGGGCTTTCGTGGATAAACCCGTGTCCCCGTACATGTACATCTCCCCTCAAGAGGCCGTGTTAAATCCCTGTTACTCGTGAGTGATGACATATATTTACATGTTGAACATAAGCATTACAGATGATAGGTGTTTATTACAAACATGTAATTGGGCGGTGTGCTTGTTAGCTGACAGAATCTGATATTTATTATCTTTAGTCACACTGCTATTATGGTTGAAGTGTCTCTATTTGCTGAGTTACATACAAAATAAGTATTACACTGTAAGCTGTTTTCTAAAGCTTGAATGTTGTGACTCATTTGTGCCAGCAAAGTTGAATGACCAACACTACCCATTGGTTTGGCATGGTTACAGAGTTACCAGTATTAGTAGAAGCCCATATTTCAACTTCCTGAACCTTCTCATCATTCTCATGTTCATTTCTGGTCTTTAAATATTTCTCTATTATATATGCTAGAATTCCGTACAAATGCCAGCCTCAGTTTGGCTACAGACACGTTCTGTCTCTGACGGAGGAGGTGGGCCGCTTTACAGAGGAAGTGAAGAAACAAAAGGTGTCCCGGAACAGGGACGCCCCAGAGGGAGGCTTCGACGCCATCATACAGGCAGCCGTGTGCAAGGTTGAAGTGGCACCTTTATAAGTATTTTTGGCCTACTGCCATTTTGACCTCTCTTATTTGATCATTTTTGTCTTTTCCAGGATAAAATTGGTTGGAGAGCAGGTGCATCTCACTTACTGGTTTTCACCACAGATGCCAAGACACACGTGGCACTGGATGGGCGCTTGGCGGGAATTGTGCGACCCAATGACGGCCAATGCTATGTGGGAACAGATAACATCTACAATATGTCTACAACTATGGTAGTGATATTCTGCTTATCTTTTTAAGCACTTTTCCACAAAAACACGACAAAGTTCGGTTGTAACATATAGACAAAACATAAATGTTCATGGAATATTTATTATTAGACACACTATAAAGTGTACAGCATATGACCTTTAATTATGCTTTCTAACATTTTTCTCAGGACTACCCATCACTGGCATTGATCACAGAGAAAATGTCAGAGAACAATATAAATCTCATCTTTGCTGTGACTAGCCATGTGGAATCACTTTATAAGGTAAGAAGGTTATTAAATGTTACCGTAAATCAACATGGTAAATGTCTTATAAGATTTTTAAGGACACTTTCAAAGACTTCTCCTCTATTCATTGTAGAACTACAGTGAGCTGATCCCTGGCACTGCAGTGGGAACACTGTCCGAGGATTCTCATAACGTCATCCAGCTGATCCAGGATGCATACGCTGTAATGTCCCTTTTTACATTTGCCAAAATAAATTTCTGGGTTCAATACAACTGAAGGGACAATTAGTACTTTGAACTTTTAATAAAACTTGGCTGTCTATGCAGTTGAAACGTCAAACGTTTTTTGAAATCGGTGCTGCATGAATAGAGAAAACAGAAAAAGGGTTGTGCCGTTCCCTTTTGCCAAATTTTGGCTCCACCCTCTATCGATCCGACTGTACATGGGCAGGAATACAAAAATGCAGAAGTTTAATCTGGAATTTTTACAAAAGTCCTGGAGCCTGTCAAAAGTCCTGCATCAACCGGCGGACCTTTGCCGACAAATAAACGGATAAAAACTGGGTGCAGGTAACACAGAGAAAGAGTACGCATTGTTCAGTCAAAATTAATGTTGTTTACAACAAAAAATAATGTGATTTTTGTTTCAAAAATGAGTTAAAAAAGATTTTCTGTGGTTATTCACATTATGCCACATATGCTATCAATAAAGTTGCACTTGTGTTGAACCTGGAACATTCCTTTAAAAGGCTTTACTTCATTCACATGTCTGTGGTCACTGATCTATTGTTTGCTGTTGTGTTTGTGTTTGTGTAACAGAAACTGCGCTCTAAGGTTGAGCTGGAGCTCTTGAATGTCCCGGAAGAGCTCAGTCTGACATTCAATGCCACATGTCTCAATGGAGAGGTCATACCTGGGCTAAGATCCTGCTCTGGCCTCAAAAGAGGAGATACCGTCAGTATCCTCTTTTTTTTTTTTTTTGCACTTTCTTTCCATCGCTCTAATTTTCTCCATCCATCTCATTCGATTCTCATGTTGTTTCTTTATTCTCCATATTAAATTTCTGGTGTTACTTAACCAAACCACTTATTCCAAAACTCCCCAAGGGTAAATTCGGTCCCTTCCTTCACTTTCAGTCTTATACTCACTCTGATGGTTTGACATATTCCACAAATAAGGAGGAGCACAGGAAATGTCCTTCCTAATGTGTAATCATCTGCCTTCCTTGATAAATGAGTTGCATAAAATATTGTGGTTTCACTCCCTTCCTTGTAAATGGTTAAAGGAGAAGTTCACTTTAAAATGAAAATTCTGTCATAATTTACTCACCCTCATGTTGTTTCAAACCTGTATGAATTTCTTTCTTCTGCTGAACAGAAAGGAAGATATTTAGAAGAATATCAGTAACCAGACAGTTTTTGGGTCCCATTGACTTCCATAGTAGGAAAAATATATACTATGGAAGTCAATGGGAATCTGGTTACTGATATTCTTCTAAATATCTTCCTAAATATTTTAAAGTGAACTTCTCCTTTAACTGTAAAAACGTACACACATACAGAACAAGTGGGTGTAACTGTGCCATTACTCATTTTGCTGAGTGTGTCTAGGCATCAGACTTGCCTGTTTCCTGTTCTCTGTCACACTGCTCTGACTCACACCACCCAGCCTTCTTCAGACTGTCTGTCATTCCAACACAGTCACTGTCAACAATGAAAGGATAAGACTCACATATGTCATGTACATGATGGCTAAACATCCACACAAGAAATATAAATATATTATAAATAAAATATATTTAAAGTATAATTTTATTTTTCAACTATTATATTATATTATATTATATTATATTATATTATATTATATTATATTTGTCTCAAAAAAATTGTCTTCAAATGGAGAATTAAAAAAACATTACATTATTGTGGCAGATGTGTAACGTATTGAAGTGACATTATAATATATTTTAGTTCATTTTAAATATAATAGTTAATTAATAAGTTACTAAATAAAGTTTGTTTTATTTAAATATAATTGAATATACACTACCATTTAAAAGTTTAGGGTAGTTTTTGTAAGTCTCTTATGCTCACCAAGGCAGCATTTATTTGATCCAAAATACAGTAAAAACAGTGATATTTCAGGATTCTTTAATTAATTAAAAGCAGCATTTAACTGAAATAGAAACTTTTTGTAACAATGTAAAAGTATATTCTGTCACTTTTGATCAATTGATTAAGTATTAATAAATAAATTAAAATTGTACTGACCCCAAACTTTTGAACAGTAGTGTGAGCGTAGCACTGTCCCACAGTTCTGATTTGTAATGTATAACAATAATTCATGTTTTTGGTGCTCTGTAACAACCCTGCATTTCCTCAATATCTCCTTTACAGGTGTCCTTTAGCGTCGAAGCTCGGGCCAGGGGCTGTCCCAAGGAGAAGCGTAAGACCTTTACCATCAAACCAGTGGGCTTCAAAGACACCTTGCAGATCACAGTCAACTTTGAGTGTGAGTGTAAATGCCAAGCTAAGGCAGAGCCCGACAGTCCCGTTTGTCACCACGGCAACGGCACCTATGAGTGTGGAATCTGCCTGTGTAACCCGGGACGATTGGGTCCCAGGTGTGAGTGTGCAGAAGGGGACTACAGCCCCACCGAGCAGGACGCCTGCACCGGGCCGGACAAAGTGATCTGCAGCAGCCGTGGAGACTGTGTGTGCGGCCAATGCGTGTGTCACAATAATGATTTTGGCAAGGTGTGGGGGAAGAGGTGTGAGTGTGACGATTTCAGCTGCCTGCGGTACAAAGGAGAGCTCTGCTCAGGTAAGACATGATTTGGGGCCAGAGGAAGCTAGATGTACTTTGTTGACTGTGATAGTGTTTTATTATTAGACTATTAGTTTATAAATGGATGTGACATTAACAGTATGGAGTACCACAAGGCTCAGTACTTGGACTGTTGCTTTTCACCCTGTACATGCTACCCTTGGGAGATTTTATTTGGAAACATGGGGTTAGTTTTTACTATTATGCTGATAATACTCAGCTCTTTTTGGGTTTTCAGAGGTTTTAATAATTATACAGGCAAAATGTATAAAATGCAGTGGCATTTGCAAACAAATTATTCTAGACCTGTTTTATGATTAGACACTGAGAACTATTCTGAATGCTGTTCTTGCATTTTTATTCTCCTGCCAACCACTATGCGCCCGATATGCACACTTTTGCCGAGCCCGCACTGAAGCGAGCTCCGCTGCAGACTTCTACCAGACAGTCAAAACGGCGTTTACGTCACGAAAGTGCGGACTCGTCGGAAGACCGGGAGTGTTTATAGGGTGCCATTTGGGACAGGGCCAGTGTAGTTTGATTCTCAGACGAATGATTATTATGAGTTGGTTCTTTTTTGTGAATAAAAAACATACAGTATGGCCAATGTGGTCTGATTTCCGAACAAATTACTCTTATGAGTTCGTTTGTTTTAGTGAATCAAAACTGTACAGTACAAGTGTAGTCTGATTCCACAACAAATTATTTTTATGAACTGTTCTTTTTAGTGAATACAGTTTACAATTTACTTTGTTTTATTAACAAAGTTGTAGTTACTGTCTTTTTGTTTGTGTGAAACTACTTTTTTTATAATCATTTTATTAAAAAAAGATTAAATATAATGTTACCATATTTTTTTGTTTCAGATCATATAGTTCATTATATAGACATATAGACATGTTTTACTAACGTTTGACATTTGGAAAGTGTCTGAATATTTTGGTTTTCACTTTAAAATCTTACAAAGGTCTTTTTTCGCAATCATTTGCTTGTATATTGTGCTGGTGTAATACTTTTTTTTAAATAATGTCACTCGGTTTAATATTTTGTCAAATATAATGCAAAGACACTCATACATTTTAAGTGTGACTTAAGGGTCCACATACTTTTTAGGGCTACTGCATCTCAGCCTTGACTAACTCGCAACCAGCAGGATAAAGGCTCTGTTTTTCACAGCCTGTTATTTTGTACAAAAGTCTTTCTTTACGAGTAAGATTCTCGGTTCCCTGCCTCACATCACCTCAAAGGAATTACCTACAACAACACTAAAACATCTCGTGCGTTAGTCGAGAACGAGCTCTTCTTATAAATAAACATGCTCTGTGGGACTTGGCAGGCTAAACCATGTGTTGACCTATTTGAGACGTGTGCTTGTTCTTCAGATGAGGTGCTGATGTTTCACTGGGGCGCGTTTGAGTTGGAATGGCCGAATAGTTTACGTAAAATTACAAAATACTGTAGTGGACCTCTTGAAGTTGTGTACCTCCTGGAAGAGGGTTGGTTTCTCGCTTAAGCAGAACCAGATCTCAGTATTCGTGATTCCAAAAGATTTCAGTGTACCTTTGAGGTCTTCAACTGAAAAAATTTTAGTCTCTTAAATCTACAAGAAGTTTCTTAAAGCCTGAATAGCATATCCCCAGAGGCCCAAAGCTATCCAGAAAATGCCTTTCTGCGTTGTCACACACTGATGATGTCATTGAACCAAAAATAGCCCAGTGAGGGAGTAAAGTAGTGTTTGGGTTGATGTGAAGGGTTTGTATTGTTTTTCTATGGGAAGAATAATTACATGCATTACAATGTTATTTTTTGCATTTGGTTAGCCATTGTTTTTTTCCATTTTGTTTTTGATTTAGCTGCATCAGTGTTTTCAACCAAAATCCCTGATCACTCATAAACACTGTTTTGCTAAGGCATTGTAATCTCCTACACAAACATGCACACCGCCACAAATGTGTTTTTAATTATAACTGTAAATCATGCACAATGGGGCTCAGCATTCTGCCACTGAATGTCAAGTGAAATATAGTATATAGCCTAATGCTTATCATATTAATTCTGTCACATTCCTGACATTCACCAGCACCAGATGTCCATTTTTAGAAAACTCTGTGATCAAAAAAGATACATGGATCTGTCTGACAACAGTTAAGCAAGATTTCCAGTGGGGAATTTAGTTTGTGAATCATGGAAAGCCTCCGCATAATATTTGGTAATAATGTGGAATGTACAAGTCCTTGCATGAGGCTCTTTTATAGGCTCGAGTTAAATCTAAGCTCATTACATAATGGGAGTGAACATTATTAATCCTGAAAAGCATTCTTGCAAGAGTCAAACATACAGTACAGCCATGTGGAATCGTCTCACTTATTTCCGTCTTTGTGTTATTTTTTTTCCTTTCATGGCACATTCTAGGTCATGGCACTTGTTATTGTGGGTTTTGCCAGTGTGATCCAGACTGGAAGGGGGAGAACTGCAATTGTTCTACTCGTACAGACACCTGTATGTCCAGCTTGGGGCTGTTGTGCAGCGGTCGTGGTCAGTGTGTGTGTGGGAGCTGTGAGTGCACTCAGCCTGGGGCCTACGGCTCCACCTGCGACAAATGCCCCACCTGCCCTGACGCCTGCACCCTGAAAAAGTGAGCATAATAGCTTACTACCATTCTACTCTTTCTGCAGTGTGTGTATATGCTTTGCACAGTATAAAATATTACAAGTATTAAGATATTAAAATAACAATTTGGATTTCCAATTGGATGGCAGTCATTGCATTAAACATGCAATATGATGAGGTCATGTGACCACAATATAGCATAATACTATTTGAAATGCTTATTTTGCATAAGACATTCTGTTTAATATACTAAAAAATGTTATAGTATGGAAGTACACAGTTTATACTACACAGTATTAAGTAAGCCAGTGGTTCTCAACCAGAGGGTTATTTTCATTCCCCACAGTCAATCACTTCTCTTTTTTTGAAGAAGAAGAAGAACTAGATGTACCGCATGGCGGTACAAAATATGACCGCCGCTCAGGCCTGCACTGGCTTTCCACAAAAAGAAATGACATGGAGCAATTTGGCTGTATTGCGTGTTTATGTATATACCTAAAAAAAGTAGTAGTATGTGCATGTCTGTCTGTGTGTGTGTGTGTTTGTGTATGTGTGTGTCTGTGTGTGTGTGTGTCTGTGCGTGTATGTATGCGTGCGTACATGTGTGTGCGCGTGTGTGTTTGTGTGTGTCTGTGCATGTGGATTTGTATTCCTGCATGTGTGTGTGTGACAGTTAGGGTTGCCAACTTCAGAAAAGGAAAATGCGGTACAATCGTGGTTATTTATAGGAAAATGAGGGACACTCAAAATATTTGTACTGTATCACACAGTGTACGTCATTTCAGTGTCTGCAGTTAAGTTTGTGTTTAAAAGGTTATCAGACATAAACACATTTGTATTGCTTAACCTATTTATGTATTTAATTCTAAAAATAATTTTAATGTCATACATGAAAAAAGTCACATTACAAACAAACCATAGTTCAAAATAACAGCATTTATCTAAAATAGAAAGCTTTTTTAACATTATACACTAGGCTTACAGTTCAAAAGTTTGGGGTTAGTAAGATTATTTTTTGGGAAAAAAAATAAAGAAAGTAATTGCCTACTTTTATTCAGCAAGGATGCATTACATTAATCAAAAGTGACAGTTAAGATAATGTTACAAAAGCTTTCTATGTACTTTCTAAAAGCTTTAAAACATTAATAATAATCAGAAATGTTTTTTGAGCATATTATTCCCTCAGGTAGATTACATGTTTTCTTGCGTGGCTGGATGTTAGACTCATGAACAATAATCACGTTGTTTGCATTCGCCAAAATTGATTAGCCGAAATCAAAACGTGGACAGTGAAAGGAAATTACCGTTAGCGCGAGACGAGTCCGGCTTGAAGCGTTCAGGTAGTTATTTAGGAAAAACTGCATTTTTTGGGTTTGGGGGGGCCCAGCGAGGGGGGGGAGTGGCCCTCGGGGACTAAACGAAATTTTTCCGTAAAAGTCTAGTGGGGCTACATGCCCACCAAATTTCATGTTCCCCGGTGTTTCGGTGTCCCTGGTATCGTTGACGAAAAATTCACGGGGGGCCCAGCGCGGGGGGGGGAGTGGCCCCCGGGGACCAAACGAAATTTTTCTGTAAAAGTCTAGTAGACCAACATACCATAAAAATTTCTTCATCCTCGGTGCCACGGTTCAGGTAGTTATTTAGGAAAAACTGCATTTTTTGGGTTTGGGGGGGCCCAGCGTGGGGGGGGAGTGGCCCCCGGGGAATGTTACCATATTTTTTTGTTTCAGATCATATAGTTCATTATATAGACATATAGACATGTTTTACTAACGTTTGACATTTGGAAAGTGTCTGAATATTTTGGTTTTCACTTTAAAATCTTACAAAGGTCTTTTTTCGCAATCATTTGCTTGTATATTGTGCTGGTGTAATACTTTTTTTTAAATAATGTGTGGCCCCCGGGGACCAAACGAAATTTTTCTGTAAAAGTCTAGTAGACCAACATACCATAAAAATTTCTTCATCCTCGGTGCCACGGTTCAGGTAGTTATTTAGGAAAAACTGCATTTTTTGGGTTTGGGGGGGCCCAGCGTGGGGGGGGAGTGGCCCCCGGGGACCAAACGAAATTTTTCCGTAAAAGTCTAGTGGGGCTACATGCCCACCAAATTTCATGTTCCCCGGTGTTTCGGTGTCCCTGGTATCGTTGACGAAAAATTCACGGGGGGCCCAGCGCGGGGGGGGAGTGGCCCCCGGGGACCAAACGAAATTTTTCCGTAAAATCTATAGTGGGGCTACATGCCCACCAAATTTCATGTTCCCCGGTGTTTCGGTGTCCCTGGTATCGTTGACGAAAAAATTCAGTAGATGACGAAAAAAAAAAAAAAAAAAAATTTGACAATCCCTATATGACCGCTTTCGCTAGCTACGCTAGCGGCGGTCATAATAACCAGGGTTTCCTCTGTCTTGATATATGAGATAGCCAAACTTTAATATTTTAAAAGTGTTTTGTTGACCTAAATTTATTAAAATCTTAATTTTTATAAATAATATACATTTTCCTAGTTATGTCAAGCTCTAAAATATTTTATGGGTACAAATAAGTAGAACATATTTTTACATTTTTAATCAAGAGACAACTGGAAAAGTCATGGCGGCTTCGGATATTTTTGTGGACAATAGGGGGCCTTAAAGTCAAAAAGGTTGAGAACCAGTGAAACTACAGAACTAAAGAAAATAGTATTCCATTCCAAACATAGCCAATGAGTTCATAAGTTTATGTCGTCTTTATTTAAGTAAAATATTTTTACGTCTTTAAACTTTTTTCTCTCTCCAGGGACTGTGTAGAGTGTAAGCACTTTAAGAGGGGGAAACTCTTCGATGATGACACCTGCACTCGAATCTGCAGAGATGAAATCAGTCTGGTGGATGATCTGGGTACCATTATTACATTCAATTTGTTATAGATAATAACCAAAACATTGGTAATTTAATGAACAGCAATAAAAAAAATATTATTATTATAATTATATCAGTGCCAGCTTTTTTGTAACGCTCTGTTACTCTACAGTGTTCCATGATAAGAATGCAGTAAATTGCACCTATAAGGATGAAGATGACTGTGTGCAAAGGTTTCAGTACTATGAGGACAACAGTGGCAAATCCATCTTGTCTCTAGTCAAAGAGCCAGGTAACACCATTTCACTGCTCTCACTGCTAAAAAAAAACTGTTCATCAGTGTTTACTGTGTTTCAAATGCAAGTCTCCATCTTTTTACAAAGATGGTTTGAGAAGATAAAAGGAAAGTATATTCAGAGTACTAGTGCTTATTGTATTTTTGGATATTAGAGATTTGAGAACATAGTTTATAGGTGTTTGTGTAAGCATATGGACGTGTAGGTGTATGTGCAGTGTGTCAACGGCTGTAAATTCAGGAGCCCGCAGTGAGAGTCTGCTGCTCTGCTTTAATGGACACACATGTGGAACATGGGCTCTATTAGTGGCACACACATCTCCAAAACCCAGGGAGCACCCCACCTTGTAAAAACATACCGCAATAAACAACATCCAAGCTACTGAAGAACCCGCTGACACAGTGTAATTCCCACTGGGACAGGAATGGTTCAGACAGGAAGCAAAGAGACAGACTCGGGACAATATAAGAGAGCTTACAGATTTTTTTTTGAAAATTCTGAAAAAAAGGGAAATCAAGGTACATAAACACTACCGTTCAAAAGTTTAAGGTTAGTAAGGGGTATAATCTGATTGACTGTCAATTTTTTTTAGCGTTTATCAGCTGGAAAAAATCCTTCTGAAAGTGATTCCAACGATATTGTTTCTCTGTGCCAAATGGCAGCCGTTTTAACATTTAATCCTTAAAACGTACTAGTATCTATTTTCATGCTACTAGTATTTAGTTTTTAGATACTAGTATCTATTCCTTCAGGTATTAGTACTTATTAGGTACTAGTGCTTATTATTTAGGGACTAGTACCTTTTTAAAAGATACTAGCACTTATTCATTAGATGTTAGTTCTTATTTATTAGATACTAATACCTAATAAATAGATACTAGTACATTTTAAGGATTAAATTTTGCCATAGTGTCATTGTGGACTGTGCTTTTCTTTTATGTTTAAAACTATATCTTTATTGTTATCATTATAGTTATCGTCCCTGGTGTGAATGAGCATTTAGAGACTTTAAAAAAAGTAAAAATCTTACCACCCCAAACTTTTGACCAGTAGTGTAATTAAAAGTAAACACACTTTTTTGCCTGTTATGTGAAAGATTAAAAAACATCTCTAACCACATTTATTTTCCTGTGTACTAGACTGCCCTAAAGGCCCTGATATCTTGGTGGTGCTCCTGTCAGTAGCTGGTGCCATCTTGTTCTTGGGTCTGGCCGCCCTGCTTATCTGGAAACTGCTTATCACCATCCATGATCGCCGTGAATTTGCCAAGTTCGAGGAGGAGCGGGCACGTGCCAAGTGGGAAACGGTTAGTGAAGTGTAAAAATACTCACAAAATACACTATGTGCATACTGCTGTACATTCTGTACACAGAGGCTAAGTGATCAAGGATTTTAGGATACATAGCAAAACACATTTTCACTCACACACCCCTCTGTTTAATGTAAAAAGCTCAAATTACTGTGTCTAAGTAGCTTGGTGAACTATAGATGTTGGCAGGATAGTTTTACTGTTTCAGTGGCATGCTGTTTTCCCCCTCAGAACAAAGGAAACGCCTCCGTACCCTTGAGCAAGTTTTGTTTTAAATTATCCAGTGCTAATTAGGCTTTCCCCCGTGAGGTCTCGGACCACATGTGAACTCTCTGATCCTTTCACTTCAGAGTTCCCCACTTAAACTTGACCACTTAACCAGCTAACAAAAATATGTTCCAAGAACGTTTTGCTAACATTCCCATTTAGTTATTGAAACGTTATTTCTGAATGTTCTCTAAACTTCTAGTTTATTGCAGTCGCCCTGAATCAATAATTGTATCCTTTAAAACTCAAGTTTTTTTCCTGGAAAGATTATTTTGTCATGCCTTTAAATAGCTTAAATGTATATAACCCTTGCTTTATTTAGTATACGTGAATCTTTAAATATGCAAATGAGTCTCCACTCAATCACACCAGCTCGGATACCTGATCCATTCGGTCAAATGTAGTAAATGCTACATAATGGCAAGTGGAAATATTGGTTTAATTTAGCCATATATTTTGAACTAGAAACTGATTCAGAAGAAGAAGTGGAAGAGTTAATTATACAGGGTGGTCTACAAGTCTATGTATCAGAATGTTAATGCGTTTTATGTATCAATCTCTATGTGGGACACATAGCGGAAACATTATAGAAAGTCAGTGGAGAAAGGCATGTAGTTTATCATAACATTGTAATACAGGCTACATCATATACATAATACACCCGATATATTGCTGCATTCAATTTTTCCTGTCCCTTCTCAAAGGGTTTCTTATACTCAATGATAAGAAAAGCCCCATCCTGCATGTTGATGGGATTGGTTACATGTTTGTGAAGGTTGGAAACAGGGGCGGTGTCAGGAACTGCTCTGAGACATAAAGGTTGAGGATCCAAATGCAGTTTATTAGAGTAATCCAGAATCGTAATCAAACACAGGCAAAGGGTCAAGCACAGGAAGGCAGTCCAAACAGGCAGGCAGGGGTCAGAGGCAAAAAGGGAATCCAAGAAACAGTCAAAAATCCCAGAACCAAGAGACAATAAAACCAGGTTGAATGCTCAACAGACAACATACATGGCAACATACAAACTTCGCAATGAGTGATAGGGTGAACCAAGCTTATATGGGGTGAGCTAAACAAGATAATGAGACAATGTGATAATGGATGAAGAGTCCGGGCAGTCAAGGCTCTCAAGGGCACTCCAGCTGGTGACCATTACAGGCGATTTCAAACTCGCTTTGATATTCAGCAATGGTGCTGACAAATTAATTTGCACATGGTTTGTCTTAAAGCATATTAAAAACACCACATTGACATATAAACAACATTACAAACTTGATTTGCACCACAGGGGGTCTTTAAACATTTGGAAATTTGGTTATGCGAACATTAAAGGCAGGGTAGGCAGGATTTTTCTAAAAAACTTTTTCCCAAATTTGTTTAAACTGTCTTTATACACCAATACATAATTAAAATGTAAGTACTCTGAAAAAGAGAGTATAAAAATCGAGTGTCTGTAGTCCTCTCAGGGCTGCAATAAACACAGCTACTTATTTCCATTCACTCCCACCCCCTCCCTTCTGGGCTCCTTCCAAAGCCACGCCCCCAAAACACATGAACGCGTGATGCCGACCGCTCAGCTGGAGGACGCGTTTGCCAGCGCCGAGCGGAGAGGAGCGCAGTGCATGTAGTGACATCATGTCATAATCACATGTAATAAAATACCTAACTTCATCATTATGAATATAAACAACTAACATGGCTGTTAGTACTCACTATCAAGCTAGCATATCGATACTGGTAAAGTTTAAAATATATTGAGTTTGATTCGGTAACGAGCTAGTAATATAAGGCAAAGCTAAAAACAGGTTGCATTGATACACATTTTCCCATTGCCATCAGTTACACTGTGATGAAGGTGAATTTCGTGTAAGATTCATAACACTGTAATACAGTGTTTTGCATGTAAGAGCTTCCACGATGAAAGCACTGTTGGCTCTGATGAGGACTAACGTTACACTCCGGAGACAAGTAGCCTACCTTTCTACCTTACTAGTTCCTTTTTTTGCCTTGTTTGCCTTTGCTGACTGTTTGCAGGTACTGGGAATTTTGACTGCTCTTTCTCTGCCATAATTGTGATTCTTCCTAGCTTCCGTGCCTCTCTCCGTGCCTCTTCGCCTCCTCGAGTCAAACGGGTGCGCGCATGTGGGCAGCTCCTGTAGCAGCAGGGGTGGTAGCCATGGTAGCGAGGGAGAGTGACAGTCGCTCAACCAATCATTTCATTCGTTCCAAATGGAAATAAGTAGCTGTGTTTATTACAGCCCTGAGAGGACTACAGACACTCAATTTTTATACTCTCTTTTTCAGAGTACTTACATTTTAATTATGTATTGGTATAAAAAGACAGTTTAAACAAATTTGGGAAAAAGTTTTTTAGAAAAATCCTGCCTACCCTGCCTTTAAGGGAAAATGTTATCATTTTGCAAACATTATGGGAATGTTGCTTTTGAATGTTCTCTAAACATTCTGAAACAAGTGTTCTGAATGATGTGAATGTTCTATTAATGTTACTGGAAGAATGTTTGCTCATAACTTTGAGAGAACCTAGACTGGTATAAATGCACACTGACTTTTTTTTATTCTGACATTTTTATTCTTGTAGGGACACAACCCTCTCTACAAAGGTGCCACATCAACATTCACAAACATCACATATCGAGGCAAGGACTGACCGCAGAGAGCAGAGGATGAACTGGACAGCGTTCATAAATTTATATGGTTTAAAAGTGTTTCCTTCGAAGTTTCTCTTAATTTGAACTTTCTTCGAAGTTCGCTTTAATTGCGCAAATTGAACACGAACAGGAAACGGTTGTACATATTTTGTTGTTGTACATATGTAAAGTCAAAAATGCCACCTCTGTGGAAGTCTTTCTGTTTGTCACTGGATGAATGATAATCTTTACATTGGCTTCTTACATGACTATCTGTCATGCACTGTGTTGTCACACACACGTCAAACCATTTCCTTCCTCTCTCTGATCCGTCACTCTGTGTAGTGACAAATATGAATGATAAAAGGCCTGAGCGATCTTTCCAACTACTGATAGCCTGTGGTAACACTGAATCCCTCATCGTGAACATGAAATATTCTAAGCTGTTCTCTTCGTTGTGGTTATAGCTGTATTAATATTATGCATCTACAATATCTTAGAGGTAGCTTTATCACACTGGCCTTTAGTATGCAGTTTTGGTAGGATTGTATAAAAATGTAAAAAAATATACACCAAATATACACAATGTAATTATTTGTCTGGCTGAATGACCTTAAAGGGGGGGGGTCAATCTCTGAGATTGACTGAGATTCAGTCAATCTCATGTTAATCTTGAGTACCTATAGAGTAGTATTGCATCCTTCATATCTCCAAAAAGTCTTTAGTTTTATAAAGTACCGAGTCTTTCCGGAAAAAAACGAGCGGCTGGAGGCGTGCCGTGTGGGCGGTGCTTACGCGCCGATAGCTAACAACACACAGACATTTGAAGCAGTTTTACTCACCGCCTGCGGTTCCAACGCACGACCGTGAACCTTTATCGTTGGGACTGCTCCATCCTTAAGCATTAGATGATCTGCAAATCCGGCGTCGTCGAACTGGGCCTTGTTTATAAAATCTATGCAATGCAGCGCTGCCGATGATTTCCTGTTGAAGCGCCTTGATGTGCGCGGTCTAGCTCTCCTCTGGTCGATGTCTGCGCGGGCGCGCTTTTCCGAGAGAAATGCTCATATAAGGAGTTCCACTCTCGTCTACGTCATTAGATCCACGATCGAAAAAAAACAGCCGAAACTTGTACCAACCCGGAAGTACGATTTTCGGCCCAGAAATTCTCCGTTATTCGTCCAAAATATTTTTTTTAAAACTTTGGCCATGTTTAGCATGAGAATCCATCTCTTTAACACTGTAAACAACTCTGAATACATGAAACACCATTGTACCCCCCCTTTAAAAGACAAAAAGTACCTCACAGCTCAAGTGCACAAAAAGTATAACAGTGCTCTCTAATATATGAATTTATGAAATCCTGGGATTTCTCTTTTTGTGCTGCCAGACATGTCACATAACATATGTTTTGTGTTAGTTAAGTAGTTAACCAGAAATGAATAAATATTTGTCAAATGTTTTTTTTTTTTTTTTTTAAATATATATATATAATAAATTGTATGTGATACACTTAAGTGTAATGTCATTACCTATAATATTTAGTGATGCCACATACTTAAATCTTAATAGCAATAAACAAAAACATAAATTTAACATGATATATTCTATGTATCAATGTTTTATTGCTAATATTAATGTTTTAATGTTTCATGCTAAGTTTAGTCTGGTTAAAATGTATTATTAACATTATTTTAATTACTATTAATTGATATTTATTTAATAATGACTAATTCTATATTCAAATTCCTTTGCTGTGCGAAGGTTTCCGTGGATGTGACTCTGTTATATGTGTTGAACTACAGCACCACCTACTGGACTGATGTTACAAACACAACTCTAGTGATTTTGTTTCCTTCTTTATCAAGGTAATTGTGTGAGATATTTAGGTTTATAGGTTTTACGTGCAGCAGATCATTTACTATAGGAACTTTACATTTACTGTATATCCTCAATATATTTTGTATGGACATTTTCTGAAATCTGACTGATTCTCTCAAGTGTGACAAAGTATCCATGTTAATATTGATATGTTAAATATATGTAAAATGGGACAGCTAGTAAATCCGAAACACTTTGTCACATCAGATATCATAAAAGTGGGTCATTCATTGCTAATCGCAATCACATATAATTAGGCTATGTGCGTATTGTTAGCCGATACTAAAATAATTAAGTTCATCATAAGCAATAATAAATGTAGCAATTTGGATTATATTTTCAAAACCAAGAGAATAAGATAAGTGTCACACTTCATCTTTATTCACACTATTTAAAGTTTCAGATAAAATAAATAAAAAGTCATATTTGTTGTTACGTTATTTAACTAACGTATCAGAATTCATATTTATTTTGGCGTACACATAGGCCTGTATAATAATATCACGTCATTTTTAATATCACGGTCTACAATTAAATGACTAAATAATTAAAAAGTCATGTATTTGTTGTAACATTATTCCACTAAAATTTCAGCTCTAACTAAACAAAAAAAAGTAAGATATTTGTTGTGTTATTTTTTAACTAACGTTTCAGCCCTAAATAAATAACTAAATAAATGTTACGTTATTTTCGTATTGTAAGAGGCGTCGCCAGGATCACTTTACGTGCACGTCAATGGGGAGAGAGAGAAAGAGAGAGAGAGAGGGGATGCTGAAATACTGAAGACTGTGCCGGGATCACAGTCAGTCCTGCTATCAGCGTCAAAGGTCCTGGAAATGTGCAGGTTAGTTCATTAAATCACATCTCAATCTTTACACATAACGCAGATCTTTAAAAGGCGCAGAGGATCACACAAGTAGATAATCAAAAATAAGACAACACCCTGGTGCTCTTCATGAGCAGCATCTCATCCACTAACGCTAGCAGAGAAGATAACATCTCACGTCAATCACTATAGCCACATAAATGCGTTTCGACATAATTTTAATGTCAATGTCATATCTGTTCGTGTAAATTTAAAGCGCACCATCACTGTTGTTGTTGTTGTTAGCCTAACGTCAGCTCAGCTAGCTCGTGGCGGCTACGTTAGCTAATGTATCGGGATTCGCTATAGTGAAAATTGAAGGGTTATCGTGGTGTCTGTGGTAGAGAAACATGTCAGCAGTGATGTTTCTGGTCCTCGATACATATGTTGGCAGTAGATTTGATGAAGTAGAGATGGCATATTTATCGTTTAGTTGTTAGACCGATAGTGTAAATAAGCCTGACTGCCATCTGGACAGACAGAGCGCATCAGCTCCTTAAGAGTTAATAAGGACTGAAAATCAACATTTAATTTAAAAAAAGGCTATATTCTTTGAAGGTGTATTATTTTCCAACTTTGCCCCGTTAGTTATCTTAGCGTGCATAATACTATATATTTTTGCTGATGTTTCTCAAATGAATAGACTTATATTAAATATCTATTTTCTTTTGTTAATAATTAGCAATATTTAAACATCTCTCCTCCTTTCTCCATTTTGTGAACACATTTAATTTCTCAGAGGATCGATTCAATTATTCATGAGACTATTTTTGCCACTCTTTATTTATTTAATTTTATATGCGAATGTTTTAATTTTTAATTAAATTTTTTTTAAAAAGTTGTAATGCATAAACATAACATCACAATTAATTAATTTCCCCTTCCTCTGTGGATCTGCTGCGTTTCAGGAGAACTGTGTTCACCCAAAAATGAAAATTCTGTCATCATTTACTCACCTTCAAGTTGTTCCAAACCTGTATGAGTTTATTTGTTCTGCTGAACACAAAGGAAGATATTTGGAAGAATGACAGAATCAAACAGATCTCGGTCCCCATTGACTTCCATAGTAGGAAAAAATATATACTATGGTAGTCAATGGGGACCGAGATCTGTTTGGTTCTGTCATTCTTCCAAATATCTTCCTTTGTGTTCAGCAGAACAAAGAAACTCATACAGGTTTGGAACAACTTGAGGGTGAGTAAACGATGATAGAATTTTCATTTTTGGGTGAACTATCCCTTTAAGTGGTCCCATCAGTTGTTGACAGTTTTTATTTTACAGTCAGACATCATTTATAACCATAACCAACCAGAACTCTTTTTCAGTGAAAAAAAATAGGAAAATGACATGAATATTGTAAGTAAAACAGATTTTAATAAATGGATACCAGCTTAAGTTTGACATGAAATGAGAAATCATGATTAAGAAAGAATGCATTACATAAGGAAACAGAAAGAAAAATAGAAAGGTGGTGAAGTGTGGGTGTGCCGGGAAGGCTTGGGAATTTTAGTTGTCTTCGTGCTTTAAAACAGTGTCTTGTGAAAGTAGAACAGATGCGACATTGAGTTTAGTACATCTGACTAAATATTTGTTGTCTTAACTGTTCTCTGTTTAGTTTTGAAATCATAGTTCCTCAGTAAAGAGCCTTGCTATGTCAGGCTATGACCTATAACCAGAGGGCGATTGTGTTCTGGCGTTTGTGAACGGGACACATGGAGCTTCTATGGGTTTGTTGGGTCAGACTGCATGCAGTTCTATTGATTTTTTGGGACACCAGTAGCCCATGTAGAGGTGAACTGAGGTGCACGCTGCTGCCAGTTTAACTTTACACACATGAAAGATGCGTTCAGATTGTGAAATCAGAGATTGATCTAGCTCAGTGGTTCTCAACTGGTGGGTCATGACCCAAAAATGTGTCACAGGTCTGTTCTGATGGGGTCATGGATACAAAGCAATGCTAAATGCAAATAGTCATGCAGCTAAATAAATACACTACTGTTCAAAGGTTTGGGGTCATTGAGATTTTATTCTGAAGGGATGCTTTAAATTGATCAAAAGGTGAGAGTAAATACATTTATATTGTTAGAAAAGATTTCTATTTTTAAATAAATGCTGTTCTTTTGAACTTTATAGTTATCAAAGAATCCTGAAAAACTATTACTGTGTCCACAAAAACATTAAGCAACACAACAGTTTTCAACATTGATAATAATAGGAATTTTTCTTGACAACCAAAATTAGCAAATTACAATGCTTTCTGAAGGATCATGTGGAGACTGGAGTAATACGGTAGCTGCCAAAAACAAATAAATTACATTTTAGGAAATTAGAAAACAGCTATATGTGTCCCCACATTAAGTCCTTGAATTTGAGGCTATTGGACCTGGAAAGTCCTTGAAAGGTCCTTGAATTTGAAGTTAACCAAGGTGTGGGAACCCTGTATAATATTTAGACCACTTCTATTATTGATTGCTATCAGGGTGTGAAGAAAGTTTCAACCAGAATAACAAAGTGTTTAAATCTTAAATTTAAACAAAGATTAGAAACATTGTCATGGCAACTAACTTGAGATAAAATAAGTTGAAGTACTAAAATGACTAAAACTGAAATAAAATTAAGCTAAAAATAATAATTTAAATCAAGAAGCCAATAAAATCAATATAAATATTAAAATAATAGCCAATTAATAAATGCAATATAAATGATACAAAAAAAAAAACAGGTTGGCATAAAAGCTTTACTTTGAGGTTCTTCTGTTTGTAATATTACATTCTTTTTTTTATTATTTTGATGTTTGTTACAATAACACAGACTCATGAGAACACTACCATTTATTTGAGCACGCAAAAGTAACAAAAAGTGCCTTTTTTAAACACATTGCACAATTCAAACCAAAATGAATAAGATTTGTCCTTCACAACAAGGAAAAATAAATGTATGGATAATTCCAACAAATACTATGAGGCTGGGAAACCAACCTGAGTCAAAAAGTGTCAAACAGTATTACTAAAGCAGTCAATTGTCAATATGACCGAAACAATGTTCAAAATGCAAACCTGCTGAAGCCAAAGCTAATCTTTCCACGTTTCAGGGACAAAAATACGGTAAGTTCACTCATCTGAGGCACACATTAGCACTTAATGTAAATCTTACCCGGGAAAAAAAATGACCTTGTGAACCAAGACTGAACAATTGGGGATATAAGTGCACATGTAAGTTACATTTGCATTTGATGGGTCACCAAATCTGATAAGGCTATTTTAAAGGTCACCGAATTCTGTTACCCTCCTCTATTTCACTCATAATGAAGGTGAAATCCTCCAAATTCACTCTGATGATGTGTGAACTCCTCAGCTTCTTACAGTAGAAATCATTTTGGGCTGGCATGAACAGAAACAGACATACAGTATAGGGTCACCAAATCTGATAAGGCTATTTTAAAGGTCACCGAATTCTGTTACCCTCCTCTATTTCACTCATAATGAAGGTGAAATCCTCCAAATTCACTCTGATGATGTGTGAACTCCTCTGCTTCTTACAGTAGAAATCATTTTGGGCTGACATGAACAGAAACAGACATACAGTATAGGGTCACCAAATCTGATAAGGCTATTTTAAAGGTCACCGAATTCTGTTACCCTCCTCTATTTCACTCATAATGAAGGTGAAATCCTCCAAATTCACTCTGATGATGTGTGAACTCCTCAGCTTCTTACAGTAGAAATCATTTTGGGCTGGCATGAACAGAAACAGACATACAGTATAGGGTCACCAAATCTGATAAGGCTATTTTAAAGGTCACCGAATTCTGTTACCCTCCTCTATTTCACTCATAATGAAGGTGAAATCCTCCAAATTCACTCTGATGATGTGTGAACTCCTCAGCTTCTTACAGTAGAAATCATTTTGGGCTGACATGAACAGAAACAGACATACAGTATAGGGTCACCAAATCTGATAAGGCTATTTTAAAGGTCACCGAATTCTGTTACCCTCCTCTATTTCACTCATAATGAAGGTGAAATCCTCCAAATTCACTCTGATGATGTGTGAACTCCTCTGCTTCTTACAGTAGAAATCATTTTGGGCTGGCATGAACAGAAACAGACATACAGTATAGGGTCACCAAATCTGATAAGGCTATTTTAAAGGTCACCGAATTCTGTTACCCTCCTCTATTTCACTCATAATGAAGGTGAAATCCTCCAAATTCACTCTGATGATGTGTGAACTCCTCAGCTTCTTACAGTAGAAATCATTTTGGGCTGGCATGAACAGAAACAGACAGACAGTATAGGGTCACCAAATCTGATAAGGCTATTTTAATGGTCACCGAATTCTGTTAACCTCCTAAAACATTAAAAACATTGATTTCAAACATTAACTATTAACAAATTTGACGAACTAAGCAAAAAAAAAAAAGAAAAAAAAAAGAAAAGAAAAGCAAATATATTTTAAATGCATGCTGCACAGCAATAGGATTTCTTGGGGTCGGGCTCCCCAACACATTTCATGTGGAACCAACGGGCACAGACATCACACTGGATCTGTATCAACAAAGATAATAATTATCATTTTCAGGGTGAATATGAGTTACATATACCCGTGATGCATATATTTCCTACTCTAGCAAAGACAGGCCATGCCCAGAATGATCAGAGCCCTATGTTGGATTTCTTTATTTAAAAAATAGCTTCTTACCCAAGGTGTTGTCTTGCCCTTCTCCTCCACATTATTCTCCCCACAATGGCGGCACAAATCAGTAAGGTCATCTGGTAACCATTGAAAAGAAATTTAACTTGCTATTTGTTTAAATAACACATTGTATGTAAGGGATAATCCACTCGCTCATTAAACTATTTTATTGCACCACAGAGGAGAGGAGAGGCTCAGAGGAGTTTAATGAACAGCTAACCTTGGATTTTCCTCCTTATACCATGGTCATTTGCCACCACAAGTTACAGTAAAAGCTGTCATTGATGTGTTCAGCTCTAAATTTGACTGGTGTTATGGTTGTTTTATTTTGTTTTAGTTTAGTGCCTGTCTTTTGATCCAGTTTTCCCATTGTGTCTGATTAGTTATCCCATTCACCTGTTGTCTCAGTTATAATCTCCTGTTTATTTATACTACTTGTTCTGAATTTTCACATTTTTTTGTATTGAGAGTTCTTGAATTAAAGACCTATAAGTGATATTTTGTGCACTTCTATTGTGCAGCCGCTCAGAAGATTAATTATTAATCAAAAGTACATAATTAAACAAACATACCACTCTCATCCAGCAGGGTCATGGCGATCTTTTTCCTAAAGTTGTTCACTGCTGACGCCTTGTTTGCAAATGTCAGAGGCTCCCCTGCCAGAATTTTCTCTGCATACTAATATGACACATGCTTATAACTGATTTGTTAGTGCATAGTAAATAAATACATAAGTACTATATAAACCAGCATACTATTGTTTTAAAATACTTTACTGCTATAATGATGTAGACACCAGTATAATAAAGTGGACACAGTATGATAAAAAAAAAACCTTACTTTCAGAACAAATACCCCACATGACGTTCCATCCAATTGTGCACTGTGTGGAGCTGTGCTGGCTGTCCACTTTGAAACATTGCAGCCTCGTTTTCTGACAAAGGCCCTGAAAAGGCAAGACAAAGGTAAAATTATGGCAACATATTTACACATATTTTAGTTATATAATTAAAAGGGAACAACTTGCATATATGGACACAACAATTACCTTGTGGACTCCAAACACTGTTTTATTTTGAATGCATCATTCCCCAGGGGATCCAGCACAAGGCTCCTTTTTTCAGCCGGAAAGATTGCCTGTAGATTATTATATTACAATATATTATTATATAGTATCAATATAACAGCTATTGGTAATATTTTGGCTCTCAACAAATGTCAGCAATGCACAGAGCAAGGTACTTACAGCCAACATCCAGTGACCCGGCTCATGGACAGCTCCCAAAATCACTTTATATTTTATTGGATCACACTAAAACAGATAATAATTATTTACAAAATCAGTTAATAAATTCTATTAAATTACAATCCACTTAAGGCCCTACAAAAAAGATTTTCCTGTACATACTTTCAGTCGTGAGTTTTTTCTCTCCCATATTCTGGTCATTTCAAAGGAGTCAATTTGAAGAGCCTTTTCATCTCTTATTTGGTTGTTTTTTTTGACTGCCTGGGCTATGTATGCATTTATTACCTGTGAGACAGATAAATGAGTAAAAGTATGTAGCATTACCTTGGATAAATTATATACAATCCAAGTAGACAAGCCAGTCATTCAATTAAGCTTACCTCGCTTTCAAGCTCTCCATTTGGGGCTGTCCTCAAAATGTCCCAGTAAAATATTTTGTAGGGCCCCATTCGCGACAGCAGAACATGTGCGTTTTTGCCTCCCCAGGCATCCCTTATGCCTATGTATGAGGTAAAAATAGTAATTGAAATAACTATAATGTATTGCACAACAGCATTAGTTATTTTTAATATATGAAATACATCTTTGAATGTAAACAAAAATATATATCAAACATTAAATTAAGTACAATGTTAACTAAAACAACAGTTTATTATTAAATAAAAATGTAGGAAATGTAGTTTGTTTATCAAATTTACGTATATTTTTTATGATTCAGAACATCAGAACATGATTGTTCAGCTGGTAGAGGAGACAAGACTGCAGCTGAAGTAGGGGAGAAAACAGGTGGAGGAGGAGAGGAGAGAACAGGTGGAGGAGGAGAAGAGAGAACAGGTGGTGGAGGAGAGGAGAGAACAGGTGGAGGAGGAGAAGAGAAAACAGGTGGAGGAGGAGAGGAGTCAGCAGATGAAGGAGAGAAGTGAGCAGCTGGAAGAGGAGAAGATGGAACAGATGGCGGAGGAGAAGAGAGAAAAGCTGGAAGAGGAGAGGAGTCAGCAGATGAAGGAGAGAAGTGAGCAGCTGGAAGAGGAGAAGATGGAACAGATGGCTGAGGAGAAGAGAGAAAAGCTGGAAGAGGAGAGGAGTCAGCAGATGAAGGAGAGGAGTGAGCAGCTGGAGGAGGGGAGGAGTGAGCAGCTGGAGGAGGGGAGGAGTGAGCAGCTGGAGGAGGGGAGGAGTGAGCAGCTGGAGGAGGAGAGGCGTGAGCAGCTGGAGGAGGGGAGGAGTGAGCAGCTGGAGGAGGGGAGGAGTGAGCAGCTGGAGGAGGAGAGGAGTGAGCAGCTGGAGGAGGGGAGGAGTGAGCAGCTGGAGGAGGGGAGGAGTGAGCAGCTGGAGGAGGGGAGGAGTGAACAGCTGGAGGAGGAGAGGAGTGAGCAGCTGGAGGAGGGGAGGAGTGAGCAGCTGGAGGAGGGGAGGAGTGAGCAGCTGGAGGAGGAGAGGCGTGAGCAGCTGGAGGAGGGGAGGAGTGAGCAGCTGGAGGAGGGGAGGAGTGAGCAGCTGGAGGAGGGGAGGAGTGAGCAGCTGGAGGAGGGGAGGAGTGAGCAGCTGGAGGAGGGGAGGAGTGAGCAGCTGGAGGAGGGGAGGAGTGAGCAGCTGGAGGAGGGGAGGAGTGAGCAGCTGGAGGAGGGGAGGAGTGAGCAGCTGGAGGAGGGGAGGAGTGAGCAGCTGGAGGAGGGGAGGAGTGAGCAGCTGGAGGAGGGGAGGAGTGAGCAGCTGGAGGAGGGGAGGAGTGAGCAGCTGGTTGTTGCTTCCTCAAATTGTGTGGTATTCTTGGGGTCTCCTCATGATGGTGTTTGAGATGGTCAATGTTGACCTTGTGTGTGGTGCGACCCTCCGAATCCACAAGATCAATACATTTCCCTTCTATTTTGGTCACCATAAAGGGACCAAAATATTCTGGATCGAGTTTTCCTCCTTTCCGCTGTTCACTGCGGACATTCTTCCTCCACACCATGGCTCCCACCGAAAGGCTTTGGCTGTTGTCCTTTTGTGATAGCCTTCTCCTCGTTCTATAGTGTGTTTTTTCAACATTTTCTTGAACAATGTCCATAATTTTTTTATGCCGTTCAATGTCGATGGCCACCACTTCGTCATTGTTGTCATTTTCGAAGGAAGCATCAACCTGTGAACAAATTTGATTAATAAATCATTTATCTATACTACATAATTATGTAATACAATCATGTAATCCAGAATATTTACACAAAATCACCTGATATTGTTCTGGGACCTCGGATGGGTAGCGTGCTTCTCTCCCAAACATCAAATAAAATGGGGAGAACTGTGTTGTCAGCTGTTTCTTTGTCCGTAGCCCAAACATAGCTGCATCCAAATATTGGTCCCAGGTATTGGGCTTATCCTCGACCAGCTTGGCAAGAACTCTAAAAAAATAAATAAATAAATAAATAAATAAATAAAATATAAAGAGAAGCCTTACACAAATATAGATATATGATAAAAAAGAGGATATGATTGTACAATGGCCACATCTTTTTTTAAATATTAAACGATTTATGAAGTGTCTATTCCATGTGCTATGATAAAATAGATAAATACTACATTAAAATACATTCAATCATATCAGTCAGGTTGACAAATATGTTTTCATTATCATTAATAATTATATTTAAAAAAGAAGGTATTTTGGAGAACACAGATTTCTTTGTAAACTGATTAGACTTAAATTAGACCATTTTAAACTTTATAAAACTGTAATGAATTTAATGCATTTTATCTACTGAAAGTCAATCAATTGAATTTAGGAAAGGAAGGGAAGGAATGGATTGGTTTTGAACGGAAGACCGCCTTCTTAACACCGTCAGGCCACTATGAGTACCGGATTATGCAGAACGGGCTGGCTAACTCACCTACTGTGTTTCAGGCTTTCATGGATGAGGTGTTCCGAGACATGCTCCAGAAATTCGTTATTCATTACAATGATGAAATTCTCATCTATTTTTGGAATCTGGCTGAACACTGCAGGTCCTCAACTACTCAGGGAACACCATCTTTACCTGAAATTTGAAAAGTGCGAATTCCATTGTCCCTTCATCCAATTCCTCGGTTACATTATTGATGAATCTGCTGTTCAGATGGTTCAGGGGAAAGTCATTGCCATTAAGGACAACGCTTGGTCTGAGGCTGTTCCACATGCGCTGTTTCCAGAACTCTGAGATACCTTCCAGAAGACAAGCTGCAACCATTACCCATTCCCAATAGACCCATGTCTCACCTTAGCATTGTTTTCGTCACACACTTACCTCCTTCCGACATCAACACCTGCAGTTGACCGAGGAGAGTGAGAGGGTGTAGGACACCTTCATAGGGCAGTACAGAGACATAAGGGCAATGCAAGTAGAGGCCACTTTCCATCCAGGGGGGAAGGTCTGGCTCTCTACCAGGGACATCCGTCCCCGGCTGCCTTCCAGCAAGCTCAGTCCCGATTGATTGGACCATTCACCATTCAGTGGCAAATCAATGACATCACATATTGTTTAAACCTACCTCCTCAATATAAGATTGCTCCTACCTTCCTTAAACCTTACCTACCACTGCTTAAACCTCACCATGCATCTCTTCTCCCTTCCTCCACAGGCCCTAGTGCTGGCGAAGAGGGTGATTAGAGTACTCACTGGTAAAGACTGGGAAAGATATGGCCGTGAGGAACGATCCTGGGTACCACGGGATGATATACTTGATCCTACTCTTTTCACAGAATTCCACGCTGCCCATTCAGAATGCCCAGCACCTCGGGGCAGAGGCCGTCCTCACCGCTGTGCCCAGTGATCTGGACCTGCCCGTGGAGGTGTTCTGGTGTTCTGTCATGGATTCCACCAACACGCCTTCAGCACCAGCTTCAACTCCACCTATCTACTCACAATCGCCCGAACTCTAACCAGTCGCCATTTGATTACTTACCCTACATACACTCACTAGCCACACTAACTCGTTGTCCAGTCTCATCTCCACATGATAACGCCCTTGCCTGACTCTTATGGCGCTTTTCCATTACCAGTTCCAGCTCGCCTCGCCTCGCCTCGACTCAGCTCGGCTCGGCTCGCTTTTCGCTCAGTTTTCCATTGCAGATAGTACCTCCACAATAGTACCTGGTCGTCATAGCGACGCCGCAGGAAACTGCCGTGACTTAATCTTTTATGCGAGACGCGCGAGACAGACCCGCTACCCACACACACAGGACAATGGAGGAAATCGAGTGTATGCTGTGTTTTTGTTTTTGTTTTTGCTGTTTTTTATTCAGGATACTGCGTCTGGCGCGTGCAATGATGACACAGTGAATAGTGACGATTCTCTCTGACCAATCAGCAGTCTGCCGTGTTTTCACGTCACATTTTAGTATCGCCTCAGCCCGCTTAGAACCTCGCCGGAGGTGGTACGAAAAAAAGTACCTGGAAGCAGGTACAGGTACAACTTTTACACAGTGGAAAACCAAACAAAGCCGAGTCGAGTCGAGCCGAGCCGAACCGAGGCGAGCTGGTACTGTGTAGTGGAAAAGCGCCATTACTACTTACCTGCATGCTCACCTTTTTCCTGCTACACATACCCTTGGACCGAAGTTCCCCATCTCATCGGTGTGCTTTTTCATCACCTGCAAATGAGATAAAAGTTAAGAGTTAAGTGTTACTGTCTGCAACCTATCTCTAAATTACTAATTTACTTGACTGTCTGCTGTTCATTTGATCCTCTATCTGTATAATAAAGTTCATGATCAACAATACCTGTGTTTCCTCTTCTGTTTATCTGTGACACATTGTTATAATATAATCAATGTTATTCACTTTACCAGTCAGTGGGTTTCTTGCTGTGGCTGATCAGTGTAAATGTGTACTGTAGTGGATGCATTTTTCACCTCTGTATCGTGCCGTTGAGCCTCTCCACCAATCCGTTGGTCTGAGGGTGGTACGGGGCACAGAGGCTTCTCTTTATTCCAAGAACTTCGCAGACCTTAGTGTTGATCTACAGGGGTTATGTGAAAATAATATTTTGTAATATTTTAAAAAAGGAAAGAACATGCAGTGGTTAAAAGCATTTGTGTAGTTGAAAATGAAAATACGTACTGTGTTAACAAATTCTCTGCCCTGATCTGTAAGAATTCTTTTTGGCACTTCAAACTGATAAATAAATTTCAAAATGCACTTCGTAACCTCAGCAGCCGACTTTGTTGTTAGAGGATATGCCTGTGCCCATTTGGTGCAATAATCAATAACAACACATATGTACTGATTTTGCTGGTCAGTCTTCACCAACTTTCCTATAAGGTCTATTCCGACCAGTTCAAATGGACATTTGGTCTGTCAACAGACAAGAATAAATAACAATTCAAAAACAAATGTATAACACTTCACAATACATATAGGACTGGTTTTCACAGACAGGGCTTATACTAAGGTAAAGAATGAACACATTAATATTTCTAATTCCCATTAATATTCACATTTATAAAATACTTTTTTTGGTACCTTAATTGGTGTGTATACTGTCTCAACCTTTATGGCCTTCTTGTTTTTCTGGCAGACTGAACACTCAGATACCTGGGAATGGTTAATATATGAATTGATTGTAAATTATACATTGTTATATGATAAAACAATTTTTTTAATCAATTTAAGTTCTTATAAGCCTACCCATTTCTCTATGTCTGCTGACATGCCAGGCCAGTAGAACCGCTGAGAAATGGCATCTCTTGTTTTGAGCTGTCCAGCATGTGCACCTATGTCACTAAGATGGAACTCTTTAAATAGTGTGTCAGCCTCCTCTGCACTGCACACAACTTTACATCTTTGGGACATCTTGTTTCGGATGTAAAACAGATCATCATCTGAACAAAAAATTATTAATAGTAACCACATACAAAACAATGTATAGTCTTTTTTGATAAACATAAATAACATTAATGGAGGAGGAGAAGAGTCAGCATTAAACATTAATAACAAAAGCAGGTAAATTTGGATGCTGTCAGTTTAGACTGACTGAACGTACCCATTATACTTGTTTTCTTTCTGTTTACTGTTTAAATCACTTAAAACTCATTACTGTGTTTACTTGCCACACAAGATAAAAATTTATATAATTAGTACTTTCATCATTTAAAATGCAGTAAATGATTAAACATTACTTTGTCTTACATGGACTTGTTGTTATAAAAACTGCATTGTTCTTTTTTTTTTGTTCCAAAATCTCAAGCATGGTTCAATAAATTACAACTTTTATAAATTAACCTGTTAAATTTACATATTTATTTTTAATTTGTGTTTATTTTTACTGCATATTTGTAAAGTACCCAAATAGGTGTTTAACTTTAACTTTGAAACTATATAGTCATGTAATAGTGCTGAGACCATGCGCATATAGGCTACTGAAATGCTGCTAGTTAATCGCATACTGGTAACTGTTATATTGCCCACGTCTAAACTGGTAAAATGGTTCTAAACAGGACAAATTATTTGGCTGATAACAATAGCAGAACTCTTTTGGTGAACTCCTTTTTATGTAATTCCATAAAGAACTATACTTTAAAAGGTAGTTCTTTCCCTAAGGGCTGGTATTATAAACTTTCTAATTATATGTTATTTTGATTAATATTATTTTGTATTATAGTTTATGAATTTAATGCTTATAACATGAAGCAGTGCTAAAACAAGAGTATGTACAAGAGTACTGTTTACTGTGACTTCACAGTAATTATGCCGTCATATTACTGTGATTTAGCAGTGAGCTGCAGTAGAATTACTGTTTTTAATGGTGAATGTCTATATATTACTGTAAAAACTGATAAAAACAGTGGTTTGACTTTTATTTTTTAGAATAAAAATACAATTTAAGAACAGGAACAAGCACTGTGGGTAACAGGAATGAACACTGGGTAACATGAATATGTGTGCATGTGTTTGCTATGTAATGTGACAATGTGATGTTGGTAATGGTACTACACACAACTTAGGAGGTGAAAAGATAAAGAAGGAGAGAGAGAAGGGAGTGAGGGAGAGAAAGGAAGGGAAGAAAACACAAAAAGGTGGGAAAAGAGAGGGTTGTGTGTATCTTGCTCCTTCTCTTGCAGCTGGCACATGCATAGTATGGGTTCTGTCCACTATCTACAAAAAATAAGAAAGACAAAAAGTTTAAGTTACTAAACTAATAGTGGTGGACTGGCTCCCTGTTAGTATGGTACGTGCATTGTAAAAAAATAATCCTAAAATGTCTACAATTGAAGTAATTTTAATTGTAAAACTCATAAATCATGTGAATAATACTATATCAATTAATATTAAAGAGTTAGTTCACCCTAAAATTCTGTCAGTAATTACTCACCCTCATGTTGTTCCAACCCTGTAAGACTTTCGTTCATCTTCGGAACACAAATTAAGATACTAATCTGAGAGCTGTCTCACTTCTCCATGACAGGTTTTCATTTCATTTCATTTTTCTTTTTTTCAGTGTAGTGACTTGGACTATTTTAAACATTGTCTTTACTAACTTTCTGGGCCGGCAAGTTTCAATTACAGATGAACGAAAGTCCTACGGGGTTGGGACGACATGACGGTGAGTAATTACAGACAGAATTTTCATCTTTGGCAGTCTATCTTCCAGTTAGGCTAATAAAGCTAATAAAACTCATTTGTCAATTTAAAGGAAAGTTATATAAAATTATAACTTTCTATGAGGTCCCTTGAGACAGCATGCACATGAGTGGAGCTAACTCAAGATTGCCAAATGTGATTGACATGCAAGAAAAAATGTCAGGGAAGTAACAAATCACTGGATTGGTCAAAATAATGAGATATACACAAAAATATGATATTCTCTTTTTTTACATTTGACTTCAAATGGTACATGGGCTTAATAGGTAGGCTATACACTTAATATACTTGATGTTGTTTCAAAATAAATCCACAACACTATAGGCTATAATTTATCTAGTTGATAAAAACTAAAGCCACAGCTTACGTAGCCTATGTATGTCAGCTTACCTTATAATTTTTTTCCCGGTGGTCACCATAGGAAAATGCTGTGGGAAAAGAGAAGACTCTGTTAAAGTACGTTAACTAAGAAAAGCATTAAGTAAAGCTAAAGTTACATTTTCAACGGTGTAACGTTAGCTAACGTGACGTCTCAGTTAACTTACTGGTCATGTTGCAGGGTTAATTTTTCAACGAATTTGTGCAATTTGCTTGTTGGTAATAAACATTTAAACTGTTATCCATTGTATGTTATGTTGTTGGGAATCACAAAACCGAATATAGCCTAATAAAAAAAAATGTAATGTATGTAAGAGCTGCTGAAGTGGAGATTTCTGGCTAAAAAAAAAAAACATTTTGAGAAAACAGCCTTTAAAGATTTGTATTGTAAAAATGCATACGGTAATTTTTTAGTGGATCCTAAAAAAAAAAAAAAAACACATTTGGATCCGACAACATTGTACAGGGGAGAGACCTTTAACGGTCGGTAGCAGCTTGAGCTATGCAGACAGCGATCACGGAGCACCATGGTGATTTAGAACGCCAACTTTTGTTGAATTTAGGAGAAATTTAGAGACGCAAATAGACTAAAAGTATAGTAAAATAAATAATGTGTATTTTGTACTTTTTACCACCACAAGTCTGAAAGACATGTTATTGAAGACAAATAGGCCAAAATCTCAAAATTGACCAGTGGAAAAAAAAACTATGTTTTTGCCTGCCATATCTCCCCTTAATACGACTTAACTTTAGACCAACTTTATGCTACCAATAGCCTACAACCAACGTCGACGACTGTTCATTCAAATTTGCGCGCTCAAACGTAGACGCGAGTCTGCTCCAGCTAAGTTACAAAAACATGACAACAGAACCTACAATGCTAATTTGGTTCATACTTTTAATAACATGCACCATCATATATATATAAAATAAAATAAAAACAGTCATCAAATTGGCAGAGTTGGACATTTAAATTGTTTGACATTTAAACACTTACCGCCGAATCCATTGAATGAGACCACGGAGGAGATGAGATGACGCAGATGCAGCGCAAAAAAAAACGTATTCAGTTTCTTGTAATAGCTACGCATTATTTTTTTTTTTTGGATAAATATTGTGGAAATAATATAATTTACTGTGAAATATTACCCTTAGCCTATATCTTGCGAAATCCTGGAAATATTTTACAGTGCTGTAAGTTACCTTCAATGCAGAAATTCTTGGCTCTTCTTCTCAAGACAAAACGGGTTTTTTTGTTAGAATCTTTAGGATATTCTCCCTCAATTAGATATTTTTTCAATTCCAAATACTTGTCCGAATCCATAATGTAAAGCAACTTATGCCTATAATAAAAATGTATGCAAGTTATAGTTGGATGTTGGACGGACCACCCATGTGATCTGCGTGCACGAATGGCAAACCGTTAGACCATTCGAGAAAAAAAAATGAACAAACATGCATATACACAGTACTTTTTTTTTTTTAAATGCATTTATTTATCGCGGGGGGCGCGGCAGTGGCTCAGTGGTTCATGTAGGTTGTCTACAAACCGTAAGGTTGGTGGTTCAATCCCCGGCTCCACCTGATCAAGTGTCGAGGTGTCCATAAGCAAGATACCTACCCCAGCTGCCTACCCCGACGAGCTGGATGGCGCCCTGGCCCATGGCTGACACCGTTTGTGTATGAATGAATGAATGTATGAATGAATAGGTCTGTGAAAGAAGCTGAGGAGTTCACACATCATCAGAGTGAATTTAGAGGAGTTCACACATCATCAGAGTGAATTTAGAGGAGTTCACACATCATCAGAGTGAATTTGGAGGATTTCACCTTCATTATGAGTGAAATAGAGGAGGGTAACAGAATTCGGTGACCTTTAAAATAGCCTTATCAGATTTGGTGACCCTATACTGTATGTCTGTTTCTGTTCATGTCAGCCCAAAATGATTTCTACTGTAAGAAGCTGAGGAGTTCACACATCATCAGAGTGAATTTGGAGGATTTCACCTTCATTATGAGTGAAATAGAGGAGGGTAACAGAATTCGGTGACCTTTAAAATAGCCTTATCAGATTTGGTGACCCTATACTGTATGTCTGTTTCTGTTCATGTCAGCCCAAAATGATTTCTACTGTAAGAAGCTGAGGAGTTCACACATCATCAGAGTGAATTTGGAGGATTTCACCTTCATTATGAGTGAAATAGAGGAGGGTAACAGAATTCGGTAACCTTTAAAATAGCCTTATCAGATTTGGTGACCCTATACTGTATGTCTGTTTCTGTTCATGCCAGCCCAAAATGATTTCTACTGTAAGAAGCAGAGGAGTTCACACATCATCAGAGTGAATTTGGAGGATTTCACCTTCATTATGAGTGAAATAGAGGAGGGTAACAGAATTCGGTGACCTTTAAAATAGCCTTATCAGATTTGGTGACCCTATACTGTATGTCTGTTTCTGTTCATGTCAGCCCAAAATGATTTCTACTGTAAGAAGCTGAGGAGTTCACACATCATCAGAGTGAATTTGGAGGATTTCACCTTCATTATGAGTGAAATAGAGGAGGGTAACAGAATTCGGTGACCTTTAAAATAGCCTTATCAGATTTGGTGACCCTATACTGTATGTCTGTTTCTGTTCATGTCAGCCCAAAATGATTTCTACTGTAAGAAGCAGAGGAGTTCACACATCATCAGAGTGAATTTGGAGGATTTCACCTTCATTATGAGTGAAATAGAGGAGGGTAACAGAATTCGGTGACCTTTAAAATAGCCTTATCAGATTTGGTGACCCTATACTGTCTGTCTGTTTCTGTTCATGCCAGCCCAAAATGATTTCTACTGTAAGAAGCAGAGGAGTTCACACATCATCAGAGTGAATTTGGAGGATTTCACCTTCATTATGAGTGAAATAGAGGAGGGTAACAGAATTCGGTGACCTTTAAAATAGCCTTATCAGATTTGGTGACCCTATACTGTATGTCTGTTTCTGTTCATGTCAGCCCAAAATGATTTCTACTGTAAGAAGCTGAGGAGTTCACACATCATCAGAGTGAATTTGGAGGATTTCACCTTCATTATGAGTGAAATAGAGGAGGGTAACAGAATTCGGTGACCTTTAAAATAGCCTTATCAGATTTGGTGACCCTATACTGTATGTCTGTTTCTGTTCATGTCAGCCCAAAATGATTTCTACTGTAAGAAGCTGAGGAGTTCACACATCATCAGAGTGAATTTGGAGGATTTCACCTTCATTATGAGTGAAATAGAGGAGGGTAACAGAATTCGGTGACCTTTAAAATAGCCTTATCAGATTTGGTGACCCTATACTGTATGTCTGTTTCTGTTCATGTCAGCCCAAAATGATTTCTACTGTAAGAAGCTGAGGAGTTCACACATCATCAGAGTGAATTTGGAGGATTTCACCTTCATTATGAGTGAAATAGAGGAGGGTAACAGAATTCGGTGACCTTTAAAATAGCCTTATCAGATTTGGTGACCCTATACTGTATGTCTGTTTCTGTTCATGCCAGCCCAAAATGATTTCTACTGTAAGAAGCTGAGGAGTTCACACATCATCAGAGTGAATTTGGAGGATTTCACCTTCATTATGAGTGAAATAGAGGAGGGTAACAGAATTCGGTGACCTTTAAAATAGCCTTATCAGATTTGGTGACCCTATACTGTATGTCTGTTTCTGTTCATGCCAGCCCAAAATGATTTCTACTGTAAGAAGCTGAGGAGTTCACACATCATCAGAGTGAATTTGGAGGATTTCACCTTCATTATGAGTGAAATAGAGGAGGGTAACAGAATTCGGTAACCTTTAAAATAGCCTTATCAGATTTGGTGACCCTATACTGTATGTCTGTTTCTGTTCATGCCAGCCCAAAATGATTTCTACTGTAAGAAGCTGAGGAGTTCACACATCATCAGAGTGAATTTGGAGGATTTCACCTTCATTATGAGTGAAATAGAGGAGGGTAACAGAATTCGGTGACCTTTAAAATAGCCTTATCAGATTTGGTGACCCTATACTGTATGTCTGTTTCTGTTCATGCCAGCCCAAAATGATTTCTACTGTAAGAAGCTGAGGAGTTCACACATCATCAGAGTGAATTTAGAGGGTAATAGTGTGAAATAGAGGAGGGTAACACAATTTGGTGACCTTTAAAATAGCCTTATCACATTGTACACATTGTAGTACCCGCCCACACCGCCATACATGTCTTTCATTGACTACTGGTTCCGCAAATTAAACATATATCTTATAAAATAATATCCAATTATGATTATTATGATTAATATCCTCTGAGAAAAAACTTTTCCTAAACGTGCACGGACGTCAGGGCGGTTCTCTTCTCGCGTGAGAAGAGAACATAAACATTAAACATTAATGAACACGGAAACACACGAAGTCGGGCTACTCTGGAAAAAACACACACACTGAGCTCAATCTGGGCAAGCAAATGATCATTTATTGTGTAAATAACCATCATTTCTAAACAAACGTTTCATAAATACCTCACCTTTGGCTTATAGTCAGAAGTTACGCTGTTTGCGTAGATCACGCAGCACAGTAACAACCGCGCCCACTACGGTCACAGATTATGACGGTCACAGATTCTGGTGTAACACCGGGATCACAGTCAGTCCTGCTATCAGCGTCAAAGGTCCTGGAAATGTGCAGGTTAGTTCATTAAATCACATCTCAATCTTTACACATAACGCAGATCTTTAAAAGGCGCAGAGGATCACACAAGTAGATAATCAAAAATAAGACAACACCCTGGTGCTCTTCATGAGCAGCATCTCATCCACTAACGCTAGCAGAGAAGATAACATCTCACGTCAATCACTATAGCCACATAAATGCGTTTCGACATAATTTTAATGTCAATGTCATATCTGTTCGTGTAAATTTAAAGCGCACCATCACTGTTGTTGTTGTTGTTAGCCTAACGTCAGCTCAGCTAGCTCGTGGCGGCTACGTTAGCTAATGTATCGGGATTCGCTATAGTGAAAATTGAAGGGTTATCGTGGTGTCTGTGGTATTTAAAGAGAAACATGTCAGCAGTGATGTTTCTGGTCCTCGATACATATGTTGGCAGTAGATTTGATGAAGTAGAGATGGCATATTTATCGTTTAGTTGTTAGACCGATAGTGTAAATAAGCCTGACTGCCATCTGGACAGACAGAGCGCATCAGCTCCTTAAGAGTTAATAAGGACTGAAAATCAACATTTAATTTAAAAAAAGGCTATATTCTTTGAAGGTGTATTATTTTCCAACTTTGCCCCGTTAGTTATCTTAGCGTGCATAATAATATATATTTTTGCTGATGTTTCTCAAATGAATAGACTTATATTAAATATCTATTTTCTTTTGTTAATAATTAGCAATATTTAAACATCTCTCCTCCTTTCTCCATTTTGTGAACACATTTAATTTCTCAGAGGATGATTCAATTATTCATGAGACTATTTTTGCCACTCTTTATTTATTTAATTTTATATGCGAATGTTTTAAATTTTAATAAAATTTTTTTTTAAAAGTTGTAATGCATAAACATAACATCACAATTAATTAATTTCCCCTTCCTCTGCGGATCTGCTGCGTTTCAGGGGAACTGTGAATACAGTGTTTAAAGGGATAGTTCACCCAAAAATGAAAATTCTGTCATCATTTACTCACCTTCAAGTTGTTCCAAACCTGTATGAGTTTATTTGTTCTGCTGAACACAAAGGAAGATATTTGGAAGAATGACAGAATCAAACAGATCTCGGTCCCCATTGACTTCCATAGTAGGAAAAAATATATACTATGGTAGTCAATGGGGACCGAGATCTGTTTGATTCTGTCATTCTTCCAAATATCTTCCTTTGTGTTCAGCAGAACAAAGAAACTCATACAGGTTTGGAACAACTTGAGGGTGAGTAAACGATGATAGAATTTTCATTTTTGGGTGAACTATCCCTTTAAGTGGTCCCATCAGTTGTTGACAGTTTTTATTTTACAGTCAGACATCATTTATAACCATAACCAACCAGAACTCTTTTTCAGTGAAAAAAAATAGGAAAATGACATGAATATTGTAAGTAAAACAGATTTTAATAAATGGATACCAGCTTAAGTTTGACATGAAATGAGAAATCATGATTAAGAAAGAATGCATTACATAAGGAAACAGAAAGAAAAATAGAAAGGTGGTGAAGTGTGGGTGTGCCGGGAAGGCTTGGGAATTTTAGTTGTCTTCGTGCTTTAAAACAGTGTCTTGTGAAAGTAGAACAGATGCGACATTGAGTTTAGTACATCTGACTAAATATTTGTTGTCTTAACTGTTCTCTGTTTAGTTTTGAAATCATAGTTCCTCAGTAAAGAGCCTTGCTATGTCAGGCTATGACCTATAACCAGAGGGCGATTGTGTTCTGGCGTTTGTGAACGGGACACATGGAGCTTCTATGGGTTTGTTGGGTCAGACTGCATGCAGTTCTATTGATTTTTTGGGACACCAGTAGCCCATGTAGAGGTGAACTGAGGTGCACGCTGCTGCCAGTTTAACTTTACACACATGAAAGATGCGTTCAGATTGTGAAATCAGAGATTGATCTAGCTCAGTGGTTCTCAACTGGTGGGTCATGACCCAAAAATGTGTCACAGGTCTGTTCTGATGGGGTCATGGATACAAAGCAATGCTAAATGCAAATAGTCATGCAGCTAAATAAATACACTACTGTTCAAAGGTTTGGGGTCATTGAGATTTTATTCTGAAGGGATGCTTTAAATTGATCAAAAGGTGAGAGTAAATACATTTATATTGTTAGAAAAGATTTCTATTTTTAAATAAATGCTGTTCTTTTGAACTTTATAGTTATCAAAGAATCCTGAAAAACTATCACTGTGTCCACAAAAACATTAAGCAACACAACAGTTTTCAACATTGATAATAATAGGAATTTTTCTTGACAACCAAAATTGGCGAATTACAATGCTTTCTGAAGGATCATGTGGAGACTGGAGTAATACGGTAGCTGCCAAAAACAAATAAATTACATTTTAGGAAATTAGAAAACAGCTATTTTAAGTTTAATATTTCACAATATTACTGTTTTCACTGTGATTTTTATAATATAAATGCAGTCTTGGTGAGCATAAGAGACTTCTTTCTAAAACGTTGGCAAATCTCGCCAACCCCAAACTTTTGAACAGTAGTGTAGACTTTCAACTTTTAAAAGGAAGGATGAAACATTTTCCATTTCTTTTGTGGTTGAAGTCACAGGCGTGTATCCAATAAAACTCAGGCTGCGTCTGAAATTTCATACTTTCCTACTATATAGTTTGGTTTGTAGACACAGCCAACTTTGGCGTGATTGTTTTCACCCTCAAAAACCATAACATGTTGCATTAATATTTTTGCATATTATTTGGCTAATGCAGTTTATGGTAATATCAATATTTGATTTTGATTACATTTTTGTTTACTTTTGTATGCTAAAGAAAATGTGTGCTTTTTGTGTAATCTCACAGGTTTATCTGTCATGGATGCAAATATAATACCAAAATTCGCCTCCAAAGACGAGGAGATTGACTTCTGGAAGGCTCTTTCGCTGAAGTACAAGAAAAAGTAAGTGGCGGTACAGTGAGCAGCATTGAGCTCAGACACAGATCAGGTCTCTGTTTTATAGTCTGACACCTGAGAGTTTCTTTTCATGTTGTCTTGCTATTCATATTTTCTTTTTGAAAGAAAAAAAACAAACAATTGCTTGCCCTGAAGCAATGCATGTGAATGCTGGGAATAAAACCAATGCAACCTGTTCCCTTACATAATGACGGCCATCTCAAGGAATTTGCTGAATGTTTGAAGACCTCTCAGTCACATTAGTCTGTTTACCTTATGCAATCCGTCACAGTGGGAATTTCCTTCAATGGGTTTAGCTTTTGTGATTTGATATAGACTCCCGCTGCTAATTTTACCATTGAAAAACTCTTAGCGGCATTGTAACGACAAGCTTGTTGCTTGGTAAATTGCATCCCAAAGCAGCATTTCTCAACTCCAGTGTGGAGTGTTTCAGACTCCCTTTATGTAACAACACTCGGATCAGGGGCAGGAAAAGGGGCAGCCGATGGCATTTACACACACGAAAACTTGGTACATCCAAGTTTGCGATTAACAGTCTTCTGTATGGGTTACGTCTGATTACATAAAAAAACAACTGACGGGGGTTTAAAGCTCATAGAAATCCCTCTATATAATCTGAATGAGAGATTCAATCTACATAGCTCTTTTTGGATTGTGTGACATCTGTCTGTCAAAAACATCCACAATTTTGCTTGTCGAAGAGAGGTGTGTTATTAATTTTCTAAGCAATGGGATGGTTTTTCGCCTGGTGGATGGCATGAAAAATCCCATAGATCTACTTGGACCGAGGGAACCAAGTCATAGAGATTTGTGGAGTGGGCTTTTTTGATTTGGGCTGGTTAGCAACCACTCAACAACATGCTGAAAACACCCAGAACACCTTAGCAGCTGCTTATAAATGGTTACCTTGTGGTCTGTGTGTGCCATCGTATAGTCACATTTAAAGGGGCTTTATGTAGAATTCAGAAACCTTTGTTATTAGTTTGTTTCGTGTGTCATAGAACGGAAGAGATGCTCTCGGGAGTGCGTGTAAACGTCACATCCTTTTAGATTTTCCCAGCAAAAGCATCCTGAGTCCTTTACATAAAATCAGCCTACAGGCTTTCATAGACAACCTAGGAAATCTGGGAAGGCCTAGTTATATTTTTAAGTTACATTACACATTGGCAATAAAAAAAACGCTATTAATACATGACAATTCTTACACATAGCCCCTTTAACTGAATAAAACGCTATTCACACCAGTGTTATTTTCATTGAGATACTATTTTTATAAATATTTTTAATACGTTTCTATTTCTGCATTTTCTATTTTCATTTTAATTAAAGGTTTAGTAATTTTGTGTTTTTTTGGTCATTTTTTATTAGTTTTTGTCTATATAGATTTTATTCATTTTTATTTCAGGTTTTTTTTCCAGCTGTTGAATGATTAAAAACATTGACAGCCAATCAGAATCCATTTGGCTTTAAAAAGCTTGAGCATTTGAAGAGGCAGACAACATAACTGCAAAGCACACTTATAATAAACAGAAATGTATTATGTGCTGGTGTGGACGTTAATATAGCCTAGTTTTCGTTATAATTATTTTTACAGTTATTGTTCTTGGTGTGAACGGGCCTTAATACAATGTTAAATGATGACATACAAATAGGAATCAGCTCTTATATCAAAAAGGGGTCATTTGATTTGCCTTAGAGCTGTTTTAGCAAAGCACATCATAGTGTCTGCAGGATGTCTCTTGTTCATTATGATTTAAGACACACATTTGAAGCACAGGCTCCTCTGGGTCTCACTGACATGCGATACTACCCAGTTCTGACCCGCTAGTAAAACACCCTAATCAGCACTTCAGAGACTGCACAGAAATGAGTCACAGATGTTGTATGTTGCTGATTCTCTCCTAAGCTGCCAGGGCATCATATACTTTTCTCACTGTTCTTGTGGTCTCCTTTTCCCTGGATGAACAGGTTGTCCTACCCTGTCTCCTAGCTCACGTGGCTGTAGCATGACTGGGTAGGGAAATATTGCTCCGATGCCATTTTTAGATCCTTCCCATAATGCTGGCTGGTGATTACATAAAGAGGCCTAGGGCAGCGCTCTCCTCTGGTCACTGGTACACTGTAAACAAAACTGTTTATTTACAGCAGATCTGCTCCATTAACCTTGTCTCATTCACACTGTGCTAGTAACAGTGTCAGCTAAGATCACATTCAATAAATAAGTTATCTGAGTATTTTTTTATACTCTCTATAGTCTCTTATGCTCACCAAGGCTGTATTTATTTGAGTAGAAGTACAGTAATATTGTGAAATATTTGTAATTTGTAGTTCAAAATACTATTTTCTACTTAAATATATATTTAAAATATAAATTATTGCTGTGATTACAAAGCCGTATTTTCAGCAGCCACTAATCCAGTCTTCAATGTCACATGATCCTTAAATTGTTGCCGATCTGATGCTCAAGAAATATTTTTTTTATTATTATCAATGTTGAAAACTACGGAGCCCATAAGGGACATGGTGATGGAAAAATATATTTCAATGCTTTTCCGTTCCCCTGAGATACTTTGCGTTCACTTGCATAACCATTGCGTTCCCTTGTAAAACTTCGGCATTTCCTCGAAAAACTTTGCTTTCACTCGCAAAATCTTTGCGTTCGTTGCAAAACCTCCCATCTCATATTTTTTCCCCTCATCATGTCCCTTTAGGGGCTCTGTAGACAGTTGTGCTGCTTAATATTTTTGCGGACATTTTTTTCTGTCAGGATTCTTTGATGAATTCTAAGATCAAAAGCACAGCATTGTTGTGAAATAGAAATCTTTTGTAACATTTTAAATGGTTTACTGTCACTTTTGATCAATTTCATGCATCCTTGCTTCATAAAGGCCCATTCACACCAAGAACAATAACTATAAAGGTAACTATAACGATAACTTTATTATTGTCCACACCAACGCACAATGTTGTTCTGTTCATCCTGAGCATGTGCTGCAGTTTTATCATCGGTCGCGTTAAACGGTCGAGCTCTTTAAAGCATGATGGATTCTGATTGGCCGTCAATGTTTTTATTGTTTATCAACTGGAAAAAATTATTCTGAAAGTGATGCCAAAACTATCGTTTCTCTGTGCCGTTATCGTTATAGTTGTGGACTATTCTTTTATATTTAGAACTATATCTTTATCGTTATAGTTATTATCCTTGGTGCGAACGGGCCTTAAAAGTATCTATTTCTTTTAAAAAAAAAATCTTATTGACCCCAACATTTTTAACGCTACTGTAAATTAAAATTTAAGCCACCTCAGCACTTCCCAAAGTGAGGTGTGTGTGTTTTGACAGAGCATGTGAGCATTTGGTGTTCAGTAAGCTATATAGTTCAAGGCAAGCACTGTTTAAGAAATACAAACGAATAAAGCTATTTCTATATTCTGTTTTATGCATGTCATTAGCTAAAGGTTGCTAAACAATATCCTGATGTGTGTGTTCAGTTATAAGGAGGCACACGAGGAGTTGCTGGAGTTCCAAGAGGGGAGCAGAGAGCTAGAGACAGAGCTGGAGACACAACTGGGCCAAGCGGAGCATCGCATCAGAGACCTGCAGTCGGACAATGAGAGACTGCAGCACGAGCTGGACTCTCTCAAGGTCAGGAGAGTGTGTGAGCTAAACACAGGCTGAGCATGTGTAAAGAGCATTAAAGCGAGGGCAGGTCTTTGCTTTCTCTTTCCTGTAGGATAAGCTGGAGTATCAGTATTCTCAGAGCTATAAACAGATCTCCGTACTGGAGGACGACCTCAGCCAGACTCGAGGCATCAAGGAGCAGCTGCATAAATACGTCAGAGAGCTAGAGCAGGCCAATGACGACCTGGAGAGAGCTAAGAGGTCAGAAGGCATCATCTTACCCTTCATCACACATTTCCTGAATGTAAACTGTATCACAGCCAAAATACTTCCCTAAAGATAACATGAAGTGGCGTTAATGTTGCATTTCAATTCCATAATGTGATCTAGTTCCTTAAAAAAAATTATGATTTAAAGGGAAATTAAACTACCGTTCAAAAGATCGATTTTGGGTCAGTGTCTCTTATGCTCAAAAATATGTAAAAACCGTAATATTGTGAAATATTATTACTATTCGAAACAACTGTTTGTCTTTTTAAATATATTTTAAAATGTATTCCTGTGATGGCAAAGCTATATTTTCAGCATCATTACTCCAGTCTTCAGCGTCACATGATCCTTCAGAAATCATTCTAATATACTATATTATATTGTTATTATTTCTTAATATGTTGAAAACAGTTGTGCCATTTAATATTTTTGAGAAAACCGGGATACATTATTTTTAGGATTCTGTGATGAATGGAAAGTTAAGAATAGCATTTATTTTAAATAGAAATATTTTATAACATTATAAATGACACTTTTTATCAATTTAAAGCGTTCTTGCTGAATAAACTGATTAATTTCCTTTTTTTTAATCTTGCTGTCACTTTTGAACGGTAGTGTTTGAGTGCGTGTTGGGTGTACAGTATATATTTGTTTGTTTTTTGTCAGTTTTTTGTGTGGATTTTATTGGATAATTTGGTTAATATGATTGATATTATTGGTTAGTAACATTTTCCCCCACTCACACAGCCTTTGTTACATCAGCAAAAAAAAAAAAAACTTCTGGGAAAGTGAAACTTAATCAATTCTGATGAAAGTTTATAAAAAAAAATGTTTTTTTTAGAATAATGTACACTTATGAATTGTCCACAATTAGACATTTATTAAGGAAATAAATGGTGTCTATGTCATCTTTAAAGAGTTCTGCCCTCGTATGCTTTTCCACTACTTTACAGTAATTTATAGTTCTATTCTGCTTTATTCTGTTACCACAGAGCCACGATTACATCTCTGGAGGACTTTGAGCAGAGGCTGAACCAGGCCATCGAGAGGAACGCCTTTCTGGAGAGTGAACTGGATGAGAAGGAGTCTCTCCTGGTGTCTGTGCAGAGACTAAAAGATGAAGCCAGAGGTATTTATCGACTTTTGTCATCAGGGTTTCCGCGGGGTCTTAAAAAGTCTAAAATTCTTAACTTTAAATTTAAGGCCTTAAAAAGTCTTAAAAACGGCCAGATTTTCATCCTAGGTCTTAAATTTCATTTAGTCAGCTCTAAAAATGTGTTTACCCTCGTTCATTTCCAGAGACGCTGGCCGCAAAAAGTTATTACAAAGTAGCAAAAAAGTATCGAGTTATAGCCTACAAAGCGGAGCCCTAGAGCAGGGCTCCAACACGTCGCTCGCGTGCTACCAATAGCTCGTGGTTTGATATGAGCTAGCTCGCCAGAGGCCGTTCACATATTGCGTCTTTTGCGCGCTCAAGTTTGTTAAAATGTAGGCGCGTGGCAAGCGCGCTCATAATTGAAGCGACGCGCTCATTTTTTCTACCAGTCGCAATGAGATGAAAAAAATCGAAACTTTTCAGAATGCCGCAAACGCACCGCAGGTCATGTGACAGGAACCAACCAATCACCCCTTTCCATTACAACATTGAAAGCTCAGTCAACATGAAGGATGGGGGTGCACCCAAACACTACTAATAAATATAAGCTAATGTGTAAATGTCAGTAATTTATCTTTTTTGACTCATTCTTTTTATAAAAAATTATTTAAAGGCTGAAATATGAGGTTTATCTTTGTATAAAACCTTTTTTGTCAAAACTTTATTTGAACTTGTACATGTTAGTAGATAACATGTTGCAAGACACTCTTTTAAAATCTGGCTATCATTTTTAATGGTATTTTAATGTTTACGTAAACAAAAAGTGCATATTGATGCTAATCAATTTGTTATTTGCTGTTTTTCGACATAAAACTTGTTGAATTGACTTCATTCTGTAGTATTAGTACTTTTTGAACAGGATTCTGTGATAACCGTGATAATTTTGGTCACTTTAATCATCTCATCATTTCCTCTCTAGTTATGATCAACTATGATCAACTAAAATCAACAATAATTGTGTTTTTACAGTATAATATGCAAAAGTACAATTTTCTATTAAAAAAATATCTACCTCTCCCTCTCTCTCACACACACACATCAGATAATCCTAGATAGATAGATAGATAGATAGATAGATAGATACTCTAATGATCCCGAGGTAACTATCTATCTAACTTGGATAATGCGTCGTGTAGGTCTTAAATTTCAGTCTTTATGGCCTTAAAAGGTCTTAAAAAGGTCTTAAATTTGACTTACTGAAACCTGCAGAAACCCTGGTCATGCATAATTATAGCTAGTTCCTCATTCTATGCTTCTCAAGTATGTACACAATCTGTTCTGTTAGTAAAAGGATTTTCCTGCTTGCTTGTGGAATGAAGTCATGTAACATGCTCATCATCTTTATTGTCTGCAAGTGAAAGTTATGGATCGATATCTTGCACATTGTCTTAACCCACGGGTATGTGACCGTTTTGTAGATTTGCGGCAAGAGCTTGCGGTGCGAGAGAGCCGGCCGGAGGTGACGAGAATGTCGGCCCCCAGCTCTCCGACCCCAGACAATGACAAAACCGACTCGGCGGTCCAGGCCTCCCTCTCTCTGCCGGCTACACCTCTCAGCAAGAACCTGGACAATGCTTTCACTAGCCAGACGGGTAGACAGATAGATTTCTCTCTGAGATGTATGCAGTGCCACACGCGTTTGCACGACTCACTTGGTTCTTGTCTTTTGCAGGTCTGGCCAACAGCTCAACTAATGCAGCCCTCACTCCATCTGCTAGAATATCAGCGCTCAATATTGTAGGCGATCTACTGCGCAAAGTTGGGGTGAGTAAAAGCTGTAGACTGAGCTTTTGATATGAACGAAAGCTATTCAGACATATAATTGTTCAGTTTTGTTTTTTGATCGCCGTTTGCTTAAACGAATTTGGTGTTTAATCCAAGAGTTTGTTTTGTTTCTTAGGCTTTAGAGTCTAAGCTCACAGCCTGCCGAAATTTTGCCAAGGACCAGGCAGCCAGGAAGAACTACGTCACAAATGTCAACGGCAATATAATTAACGGCGACCTTTCAAATTACTCTCACTCGCTCCACACATCCTACTTCGACAAAGCGTGAGTTGGCCATTTTGTTCTGCCACATTTCAGAAAAAAAATCAATCAATAAACCATTAGATGTTGATGAGCAGTTACCTTATTTGATCTACGTTACACATAATTACATTGTGTCCTTCTGATTTCAATCGGAAGCAATTGTACAATTTGTTTTGCATAAAGGGCTATAAACAAAGATGAAAAAGTTGCTCCAATACTCAGCTGTTAATTTTCTTGTGTGAGGACTAAAGTGAAGGGCAGATTTAAGAATCTAATGGCACTTTTCCACTACACAGTACCAGCTCGCCTCGACTCGACTCCGTTTTCCACTGTGTAAAAGTTGTAAAAGTGTAAAAGTACACTGCTTCCAGGTACTTTTTTTCGTACCACCTCCGGCGAGGTTCTAAGCGAGCTGAGGCGATACTAAAATGTGACGTGAAAACACGGCAGACTGCTGATTGGTCAGAGAGAATCGTTACTATTCACTGCGTCATCATTGCACGCACCAGACGGAGTATCCTGAATAAAAAACAGCAAAAACAAAAACATCCAAAAAAGGCATACACTCGATTTCCTCCATTGTCCTGTGTGTGTGGGTAGCGGGTGTGCCTCGCGTAGAAGATTAAGTCACGGCAGTTTCCTGCGGCGTCGCTATGACGACCAGGTACTATTGTGGAGGTACTATCTGCAATGGAAAACGGAGCGAAAAGCGAGCCGAGTCGAGTCGAGTTGAGTTGAGCTGGTACTGGTAATGGAAAAGCGCCATATGTGTATCTAAGTGATACAGAAATAGAATTCTCTCAGACCTGTGTGTGTTTCTCTCCTCAGCAGAAGAGAGAGGGTCATTTTCCCTGCGTTGCTCTTGGGTAAATGATCCAACTAGCAGTTTTATGTGGGGATTCATGCATGCTAGTTAACACCCCCTGCATATGACTTGGAGTACAATAATCCACTAGGTTAAGATCATATCATCTCCACTAACATCTTTGGTGGTGGCTCTAATTGTCTGCGAAGGTGCACTCCATAAGTTTACTCAAATGTGGTTTATTTAACTGAATCTAAGAGGACTGGGCCAATGTTTTGACTATTACCTGAAGATTCAAAACAAGAAAGGCCCTTTTAAAAATCCTGACATTTATGGAGTTCACCCTGAGTGCTAAACTACGAATTTCTCTCCTCATCTGTCTGTCGGTATGAACTGAATTGCAGGATTAGACTGTTCTAGTCATTAGTTAGATCATGTTCATTCTTCTTGTTAAAGTCAACATGAAACAACATTCGCAGCTCACTTTACTTCCATGGCGTGATACATTTATGAGTGAAACTAGATGGTCAATGATTAAAAAGTGAGAGAAAAGTGGGCATTATTTCCACTGCCATTCACAAGTTTGATTTATTGTGTTTTTATTGATTTATTGATCAAAAACAGTAATATTGTAAAATAGTTACAAAATGTAACTGTTTTCTATTTTAATAAATTGTAAGATGGGATTTATTTCTGTGATGGCAAGCTGAATTTTCATACTCCAGTTTTCAGTCACATGATCGTTTAGAAATAATATTTTTGTGGAAATCGTAATGCATTTTTTTAGGGGGAATCTTTGATAATTAGAGTGTAAAAAAAAAACATAAATTTGAAATGGTAAAGACTTAATGTTGTTACAAAATATTTCTGTCACTTTTGCTCAATTTAATGCATAAAATAAAAGTATAATTTTCTATTAAAAAAGAAAGAAAATAAATTACTCCAAACTTTTAAATGGTAGTGTACCAGCACAAACCAGTAAATCTACAGTAGCTAAAGCTGAGCATGGCTGGACAGGTTGAAAAATGTAGTTGTTTCAGGCCAATTTTAATAAAAGTTTATGAAGACAAACATTTTTTTTAACATGAATCCAATGAATCATGCATAGTAAGAACAGGAACTCGCATTACGAAAATAAAGTGTATCAATTTTAATTTCATGTTGACTTTCAGCATGTTTATTGATTAAGAAGCTTTATTGTCATTTAATGCATTTGACAAATAGAGTCATCTCAAGAATCTGCCAGTGTCTTTTGGATCAGGAGGGTCTAGATGATCCACACCTCTACCGCAGTGTTACGCAGCTCACTGCAGTGCTGAATCAGTGTGTCCTGGGAAATGGTACAGAGAGGACGTCCAGGGCTTGTGTTTCTGCTGCGTAAGACTTTAGATGAGCTCTCTACCGAAATCCAGAGAGTGTTTAGATCAGAATAACAGGAAAGCAGAGGGCCTTTGCAGTCTCCAGTATACTTTACTGATTTGATTTTGTAACAGTGTAGTACCATTACGTTCATGTGTTTCAAGGCAACAAGAACAGACAGTGATGTGTGGCTGATGACGGTCATCAAATTACCTTTGTACTGATGGACAGTAGAGTGGTTGTGTCTGGTGTGTCTCTTGGGGCTGTATTGAGTGGTCTGGGCTGTTTTAGGCCTGAGAAAATATACAGTTTCAGAGCTTGTTCTGCTTGCTTATCTACACCAATTCACTTGCGTATGAGCTTTGCTGCGCATATTAACTGTCCTTTTGGTTTTAGGAAACCTTCTGCTTTTTTATGCCAAATCCTGTCTAGTTTATCCAGTTGGTGTGGAGTGGACTTAAAAATAATATTTGCAATTCTAACAGTAGTATGGTCTGATGGCTTGCATTGTGCAGGGCTCAAACGCCTCATTTGAAGCATCTAACCTCAGTCTTATGTTTCTGTGAGCACAGCAGGACAGTGAACGGTTTGGACCCCGGCACCGTGACGAACATCAATGCCCCGCCGTGCTCCAACTCTCCATCCGGCCTGGTGCTCACCGTGTAACACTTAAAACACTCTCACTCCATTACATCCACTGAAAGAAGCACTATACAGCAATATAACTATTCATTTTAATACACTACTGAATCTGTGTCGAGATTACAGTGGGTTACAACAAGGTTAGTAATAATGCCCAACTGTAGCAGCACCTCATACTAGTCTTTGTTGCAATATCCTACATTTTACTGCTGAAATGCCTGTTAATATTTCCTAAAGATGTATATACCCATCTAATATATTTATGGTCACTGTTAATTTAGATATAAGCATATACAGTATGTACATACTTAATTTAGTTTTCTGTATTCTTTGCAAATGTGACGTCTTTTAACACGGTCTAAAAATGTATTTATTGCTGTAGTGTTGGAAGGCAATGTATGTGAGATCTGAAAACAAAAGGGAATTTACACTATTAATATATGTTGTGCAACACATGCAGTGTTTGTGTATAAGAAGGTAGAGCTGATATATAAATTATATACTGTATATTGAAGGAAAAGGGAAGATGAAGTGTGGCGATCTGACTATCTAGACTTACATGTGCACTTATATCCCCAATTGTTCAGTCTTGGTTCACAAGCTCATTTTTTTTTCCCGGGTAAGATTTACATTAAGTGCTAATGTGTGCCTCAGATGAGTGAACTTACCGTATTTTTGTCCCTGAAACGTGGAAAGATTAGCTTTGGCTTCAGCAGGTTTGCATTTTGAACATTGTTTCGGTCATATTGACAATTGACTGCTTTAGTAATACTGTTTGACACTTTTTGACTCAGGTTGGTTTCCCAGCCTCATAGTATTTGTTGGAATTATCCATACATTTATTTTTTCCTTGTTGTGAAGGACAAATCTTATTCATTTTGGTTTGAATTGTGCAATGTGTTTAAAAAAGGCACTTTTTGTTACTTTTGCGTGCTCAAATAAATGGTAGTGTTCTCATGAGTCTCTGTTATTGTAACAAACATCAAAATAATAAAAAAAAGAATGTAATATTACAAACAGAAGAACCTCAAAGTAAAGCTTTTATGCCAACCTGTTTTTTTTTTTGTATCATTTATATTGCATTTATTAATTGGCTATTATTTTAATATTTATATTGATTTTATTGGCTTCTTGATTTAAATTATTATTTTTAGCTTAATTTTATTTCAGTTTTAGTCATTTTAGTACTTCAACTTATTTTATCTCAAGTTAGTTGTCATGACAATGTTTCTAATCTTTGTTTAAATTTAAGATTTAAACACTTTGTTATTCTGGTTGAAACTTTCTTCACACCCTGATAGCAATCAATAATAGAAGTGGTCTAAATATTATACAGGGTTCCCACACCTTGGTTAACTTCAAATTCAAGGACCTTTCAAGGACTTTCCAGGTCCAGTAGCCTCAAATTCAAGGACTTAATGTGGGGACACATCTGTTGTGTCCAACAACAAACCATCATAGTTTTGTGCGCGCGTGAACGTCATGGCAATGTACAACACAAAGTACCTCACGCGGGAAACACTTTACGTAGCGCGTAAATGCGCGCAACTAACGTAAATCAAGCAAGCTAGTATGCATAGGCCATGAAGTGTTGGTGAAATAACACATTAGCGGACCGGAGTGAATATGGAATTTTTTTTCCAAAAAACTTCTTGCACAAAATAAATTCAAGTACTTTCAAGGACCTGTATCTATCTCTATGTATGTTTATTTTCAAAAACTTTCCAGGGCCTTCAGATTCACAAACTTTCAAGGAATTCAAGGACCCGTGGGAACCCAGATTAAAAAATGTATATCTTCTGTGGAAGTCTCGGGACCAAAAAATGTATGTCTGAACATTGCAGAATCTGTGTTCATTCATTTTGGAGAGCAGGATCTAATGCAAAGCTATCTTGCTATTGCTAACCTCTCTGAAATTGCCAACCCTACCTTTAAATTAAACAATTTCATCAAATATATTTTATTTCAATTAATGAAAATTATTATAATCACAGTGCAACAACTGATTTATCCAGATTTATTTTTATAGGCTTTTTAAACTGGTGAAATCAATATTAAATGTTAATTAAATATTCATAAAAATGTTGTTTATACAATCTAAGCATCTTTTTGTGGCAGAATTGTGGAACGTCTAGCTTTGGCCCATTAATTCCTGATTTCCACCGTTTGCTTCATTTACATTTGTGTGATGTAAAATCCTCTTGCAAATCCAACTGTTGCAGTTAAATATGATCAAGGTAACAATTCAAATCATTATTGCCAACAAAACAGCTAGGCTTTGTGTAGTGTTTGGCTAAATTGTACTTGCTTTATCACCCATTGACTTTCCATGCAACTTCTGTCCCATTTTAGCAACAACAAACAAAATCTTATTGGCAAAAAATGTCCCACGTGTTCCTGGTCAGTGCTGGTTTCCTCAGTTCAGGGAGTAGTCATCATCTCAGCTGCCCCCTGCTCTCTTCTTCTCTGTAACTTCATCGAATTGTCTCTGTCTTCTTTCCAGCACCTCCTGTCGCTTGGCCTCATTTCGGGATCGCTCCTGCTCCCTGAGATCTGCCACGTCCTCCATGAACAAATGCCTTCGTGCACAAGGCAAAATCATCATATGAATTATTATGCATCACAGCAAAGATATTATTTATTATTTTTGGATCTTGGTTATAATGTATCAACACGTGCTTTGTCTAGACTCATTTTAACACTGTCGTACTGCACATGCACAATACTATGGTCTATACACAATATGTATTATTTCACATTCTAAACACTATTACAATACACATGCACAGTGTCAATGTCAAGGGGGTGTGTTAACATTATCTCACCTATTCATAAATGCTGTGGCCAAACCTACGAGCAGTGTCCCAAAAAGAATCGGCTTTGTAAGGCGCTTCCCAGTGGATAGTTTGGACTGTTTCATGCTGGAAATTTATAGTCGTTGTGAAAGAAAGCAGACAAAACAGCTAAAGTCTCCGTGAAACAGTAGTTCTTCTGACATTCACACGGATGAATATATACTGCACATATTAACCCCATGCACTACTTCCGGCTCTTGCGTTAGAAAATAGATCACTTCATTTGTTTGAGATATTGTCTTACGAAGTAGAGGGAATGCTCTAAATAATTTACCCAATATAATTTTATGTTATGATATTTTACTGGTGAGCAGTTTTATGACGAATGAACTTTAGATCAAAGGAACTACAGATGACGGTTAATGCGGGGAAGTATTTACTGACGGACCAGTCGTGCTGAGCAGCTTCAGTGATGGGAAACTAATTGATCACATAGATTTTCTGGATTAAATTCATTTGTATTTATAATCCGAAGATAGACCGTTTCTGTAGACGTGAAAGTTGAATGATAGAAGTTTGTAGCAGAAGCACAAATGACTTTCATCAGCATTATTCTGCACGAGTAAGTCACGTCTGCATCTGTCTCATAATATTTTCTTAATTGCTGTTTTTATTGTTCTCGTTTAGTATGCATTTTTAAATGTACAGTATAGTATGGTGCATTGACATCTCTCAGTATTACGAACCTTTTTGTCTATATCTATCTATCTATCTGCCTGTATTACAAACTTGTGATATAGCTTTACACTGTTATAAAACTGCCTGTCTGTCTGTCTGTCAGTGCACGTGGTAATAATAAAACTGATCTCTATCTGTCTGTCTGTCAGTGCACGTGGTAATAATAAAACTGATCTCTATCTGTATGTCTTTCTGCAGGTGTTAAACCCATGTTTCCCACGATCCATCTGTAATGGCAAGAAAGAATCAATTTTCTGTGTCTGACAGGTTTGAGTTCCTGCAGGGGCTGGTTACAGAGTTTCAGGACACTGACAGTGAGGGTATGTCAGTGCTTGCAGATGCACTGCCTACATATATATATGTGCTTGATTCAGTTTGTGCAATCTGTATTCCTTCACTGACAAACTATAATCAGTACATGCAGTAATTATTTACAGTTGTCTTTCTAATAAAAGCATTAGGTTTTCTGAAAACTGCATCATTTGTCTTTTCACTTCTTGGCAGAGTCTAAAGAGCAAGTGCTGGCAAACCTGGCCAACTTTGCCTATGATCCATCCAACATGGAATCTCTGCGAATGCTCCAGGTCACTGAACTTTTCCTGGACATGCTGACAGAAGAGAATGACAACTTTGTGGAGTTTGGAATTGGTTGGTATAGCTGTTATGTTGTAGTGTAATGTATCTATTTGCTGTTACAATCTGTTCAGATGAATCAACAATGTTTGAAATCATACAGGTGGTTTATGTAACCTCAGCATGGAGCGCGAGTCCCGTGATCAGATCCTGCAAAGCGGTGGAGTCCCATTAGTGATATCATGCCTGTCGAGTAATAGAGATGAGACTGTTCTCTCTGCCATCACTACTTTAATGAACCTCACCACAGCTGCCTCTCGCGCTGAGACCACAGACAGCGCAGTGGTGCAGTGCATGCTGCGCTTCTCCCTCACACAGAACCCGCGTCTCAGGAACCTGGCTTCTGTCTTCCTGCAGGACTACTGCACACAGGAACAAGTGGACAGAGCCCGAGAGGGAATGCAGGGACAAAGTCAATCAGTGGTGGGGATTCCACTTCCAAAGGACTGACTTTTGATTTTGCATGTAATTGTTCCTGGACAATTGCAAATGTTTAGAGATGGTCCTCACTGCAGAACACGAAATCCAGCGGGAGGAGTTGGATCTGGATTACATATACCTAAACCTAACCATCTCCACCCCTGATCCCTAAACCTACCAATCTCCACCCCTTAGATCTGGATCCAACTCCGCCCCCTGGATCTCGTGTACTGCAGTGAGGTGCTACTGAATGTTTATGTAATTTAAGATTCAATTATGTAATTTAAGATTATTTTGAAAAATAAAACCTTATTTTCTCAATAAATCGTGTCTGGGTTTAAATGTGTATGTGTGTGTAATATACATATATAGTGCTGGGTATATTATTTAGTATAGTTAGTAGTGTAATCTATTACATTACACATTTACGGTAATATAATCTGCTTACTTTTAGATTACTTTTGACCTAACTTGTGTATCAAATTGATACTTCAACAGGACAATGTGGGTGTGTGTCAGCTTCTTTCTTTCTTTCAAAATTAATTAAATTTAAAATAAACTTTTTTTTATGTTTATATGTATTTAAAATGTAAACATTTTAATAGTAATGATCTGAGACTAGTATCATATCCTTTTCAATTCAGAGAAATTCAATTATATTGAAATGGTAGAAGCAATGTCTTAAGATTTTCTCTAAGAATCACTCATAATCGTGTAATGCTCACCAGATTTAATGTATGTTCCTTACACAGGACAATGCGAGTGTGGACCAGTCACCTCCAAAAACTTTTTTTAAAGCAAATTTGCTTTATATGTAGCATATCTTTGTATAGTTTTAAATATTTAATATTTGTATACATAGTGTTTGTATATATTTTTGTATAAGTTTTTATTCATTTATCAAGGACAACACACTGGTGAATGTGCCACTTTAAGCCAAACAGATCATTTTCATCTGCTGTCCCTTGGCTGACTAGATGTTTAAATAATATAAACATTTACCTAGTTCTGGCATGAAACTAACAGGATGATAGGTCCTTAACTCATTTGGTAGTGATCACATCATTATCTACATAACGCACCTGATTGGTTGCCGTTGCATGTTTGATTAGAAAGGAGCTAAACTCTGCAGGACAGTAGTGGACCTCGAGGGCCATATGCTCCTAAGTACATATGTAAGAACCAATTATCAACAAAAAGCAGTTGAAAGAAAGATTCCGTTTCTTATCTGACTCCAGTAGAATTAAAGGGATAGTTCACCCAAAAATGAAAATTCTGTCATCATTTACTCTCCCTCAAGTTGTTCCAAACCTGTATGATTTCCTTTCTTCTGCTAAACACAAAAGAAGATATTTTAAAGAAGGTTGGTAATTAAACAGTTGCTGGTCCCCATTGACATCCATAGTATTTTTTTTTTCCTACTATGGAAGTCAATGGGGTCCACCAGTCGTTTGGTTACCGACTTTCTTCAAAATATCTTCTTTTGTGTTCAGCAGAAGAAAGAAAGTCATACAGGTTTGGAACAACTTGAGGGAGAGTAAATGATGACAGAATTGTCATTTTTTGGCGAACTATCCCTTTAATCTGAGTCCATTAAAGTTGTTATTCTTTAACCTCTTATTCTTCGAAATGAATGGAAAAAGTAGGATTTAACGTTTAGATAACGCAAGTTACAATCACTTTAGATTTCAACATTATCAGTGAAAAAGGAATGATTCTCAAACCCTTTAAAGCAGGCAAATTTATTTATTGAGTTACATGTTTAAATGTACAGACAGCAGAATGGAACAACATACTGTATAAAAAACCTAGCTGTAACAAATAATGCACTGCTGTGCAGTAGAGGCCGTAAAAGCCTCTCTTGTAGTATGAGCTTACGCAAATACCGTGTGCGGGAGTGACAGGGTTAAAGCCGTTCTCCCTGACCTGTCATTCTTATAACCTGAGTAAATCAATGCTAAACATGAGTGGAATACCAAAACCAAAACCAACTGACAGGAAACCAAAAGATATGGCTAACTGGTGATGATCAAGACAGGGAGAAGTACATTATTTCACATTTAATTCACATGTATACTTTTAAAGGGATTTCTGAAGTACTAGGGCAGTAAAGAGTTCCATCCATATTCGCTTAGCTTTACACATAGACGTTTCGGAGAATGGATGGATGGTTCACGGTTTGGGTGATAATGTACAACTGGAAAAAAATGTGTGTATTTATATGTATCTGAGTGTATATATACACACATATATCTACACACAGACACATTCCTTAATATTTGTGTGGAACTGTGATTTTTCCCAGAATTCTTTGATGAATTCAAAAGGAACAACATTTATTTGAAATCGAAATCTTTAAACATTTTAAATGTCTTTACTGCCACTTTTGATCAATTTAATGCTTCCTTGCTGAATAAAAGTATTCATTCCTCAGCTGTTGTGTATAGGGAAATTGTATTTAAATCAAAAACAAACAGGAAAAGCAGCAAGAGATGCTTGCATTGCTGTTCTACTAAAGGACACATGGGGGAGACGCTTAACATACATTCAGGTCCTTTTTAAGATTTTCACTTATGCTAGATTGCCAAATGAGGTGTTCCTTTTACTGGAAGCAATGATTCCATAAATCTTTGTTAATTTTATGAAATATATTACACAGTCAAGTGAATTTACCCGATAATGACCACGAGAGGCATGCAGTGAATGACGGATTCTATTATTAGCTGCGAGGAAATTCGAAAAGAATGTCTGGGGTTTTGTCCAGGTCTTTAGTTTTAAAGTCTCACCCTAAACGATCCTCATGAAACTATGTGTTTGCCCAAACCAGAGTAGCCATTACTTTCCAGCAGACCCATAAGAATGCTATGAGAGGACATCTTTCCATATGGTCTCAACACTAGCATCAAAATGTTCACATCACGAGCCAAGCAGGAAAGCACCAAGGCCTAAATGAACACCGACAGGGCACACCTGAGATCACAATGAGGGAAACTACTTTACTGCCAACAAAAAGACTGCATGTTTGCCTTAAATACTTAAAACCTTATATTTTGGATATTTCAGTCAAATAAAATTTAAAACATATGAACTTCAGATTGAATAGGGAGCAGATGTGCACAGAAACCACACAAGATGATTTTCATTTGAGATTGCTGAAGAAATATACACACTGTTTAACAGTGTAATTTAAGTAATTTTTTATTATAGATTTATAAAGTCATCTACCTAAAACTAGCCTAGTGTAACATGCATATTTTTTTATACTGACATATTGGTATATATTTGGTTCCTATGATTAATCATTATTTGGTTCTAAAAACAAATCATACCAAAATAAAGACAATTAAGAAAAGGTACATGATCCTTAACATGTAAAAATGCCACTTATATGTTTTTAGAGATAGGGTAAATTAATAGGGTAGTATCATGGTTATCATAGTATCACCGTATCATCATTATAAACATGGCTTTTAAAACAATGAAATCACATGTTTTTGAGTAACAATATCCTTAGGCTGATGTCCTGCTTGTAACTTTTTAAAAAAAAATAAGTTTTTCTTTTTCTTTTGCAATCAGAGTCCAAGCTGTTTTTCTGTCTGCTCACGCAGTTTGTGCTTCTGGATCTGACCGAAATGAAGAAAAGAAACAGTTATAGTGCTATTAAAGGGTTCAATCTGTCGACAGCAAACCACAAGGCTTTAAAAGCAAAGGTGTCATAGTATTCCTTGAATGTCTGAAACCACATCAGTGGCTTTCATGCAGACAGGGAAATTGCTTGAATGTCTTCTGTCTAGAGACGAATGTGAATTGGCTCAAGTAAACACATTTTTACATTTTCTTCATTTTTAACAAGATGTACCCACAGAGACATAGAAAAAGAGGGAGTTTCATTATTTAAATGTTCACTGGAATGACTTTCCCTAGACTAAATGAATCATCTGAATTGTTTATTGTTAATAACTGTGGTGGTGTGCAGTGACTTTTATACTTTTCACATTTCATATCACTTACCTTGCCTGTGACAGTCAAAGGATATCCCTGAACAAACGTTACATAGCGCGGCACCTTGTAATGGGCAATCTGCAAAAACAACAGTAATATTTGAATGGCAAATAGTTGTAGTGTACATGTGCTGGATAACGCATAAAGCATGCCGGATGTTCTGACCTTTCCTTTGCAGTAGGCCTTGAGCTCTTCTGCGGTGCATTCCTGACCAGGCTTGAGTCTAATACAAGCACAAACTTCCTCTCCCATTCTCTCATCCTTCACTCCAATCACCTGTATGGACAACAGAGAGTTAATATTCTTTTCTAGCCTAAACCATCTTGCTTTCTTTACTGTAAAATGGAGGTTAAAGGAACAGTTGATGAGAAGTGCTAAGATACATCAGTGTCACTGGTTAAACAGGCTTTCTTTAGTTTGTAATGTTGCTGTTTGAGCATGAAAAGGTCTACAAAGTTACCAAGCACAAAGTCCAAATTGAACTATTCTCTATATCAGTACGCACTCTTTCTGAACTCCCTGAATCGCCTCAATTGTAGTCTTGAGGTTTCTTCCAGGAACGTACACGCTACAGTATTTAAAGGACATTTAAATAATTCCCACTCAAGGCATATGGAAAAAAAAGGGCTGAGACCTAGATGAGTTACGTAGTGTGTTGACACTTGGTTATTGTAAGTGGCGTAACATTTGCGAAACGCACTCAAAGAGGTTGACCAATCATAACACTGCTTCAGCTGACCAATCAGAGCACATTGTGCTTTTCAGAAGGAGAGCCTTTATAGCAACAGGAACTAAGAGCATTACTGACAGACTGGGAAAAGAGGTGCCGCAACAGCATAAAAATGTGTAAGAAATTATGTTTTTTTTAACACTCATGCATTAAAACCTATTCTAGTAGACGCCACAAACAAAACCAAGACTTTGTAAAAGGGCATAATAGGGCCTCTTTAACAGTGTTGACCTGTGCTTCCTGAACTTTAGGATGTGTATGCAGAAACTGTTCGATTTCAGCAGGGTAGACGTTCTCTCCTCCACGGATGATCATGTCCTTGATGCGTCCTTCTATTTTGCAGTAGCTGTACTTGTCCAAAGTGGCAATATCACTTTATAAATGACAGAACAGTCATTGAGTCATGTAATGAATTTTGAATAATGTTCATATCTAGTAAGAGAGAAAGTAAGAAAAAAATAATAATAATTACTCGCACTTACCCAGTCTTGTACCAGCGATCTTTTGTGATGCACTCCTTGGTCTTTTCATCATCTTCCCAGTATTCCAGCATCACGCAGTATCCCCTGATCATCAGCTCACCCTGAGTGCCCAGAGGCAGGATCTCTCCTGTAGTAGGGTTCACTACTTTTGCCTAATGGAGAAACCACCATTCAGTGTGTGCTAAAACAGACAATAAATATGCATGCGGAACATCTTTATCTAGTAGTGTGTGGAAATGAACCTCAGTATGGGGGCATATACACCCAACAGTGTCGGTCTTGCGCTCCATGCCGTCAATTGGAAAGCCGCAGAATGTCACAGGGCTGTTTTCGGTTGTGCCGTACCCAATCTGTTCCAAAAACACAAGGATGACACATCTATCATTTTTTTGTTATAATTGATTATTTTATTATTATTACATATAATATTGGATTATATAAATTAATATCATTATTAAACATTTAGAAAACATTTTAAGGTTTTGAAAAGATAAAATATGTAAATAAATAAAAGTTCACGTAACTTTATTTACTTAATTTTAAGGCAAAGGATTTCCTCACTTTTAAGTTAAGTCAACTAATCACCTTTTACAGTGTACATATTGCATATTAATTACATATTACAACTACATGTTGCATACTAATTACATATTTTATAATTATTTATTTTAAAGATTGATTTATCCCCTTTGCTTATAGTGTCACAAATTTGACCTAGAAACAGTGTCTGAAATATTTCTTCTTTTTAAATTTTTTAAAATCCTAAAACGTAGTTTACTTCCATGTGTAAATTACATTTTAAACCCCAGATAATCGACTCTAGTGTATATGTTATGGTTTGTGGAACGAAGATCTGATTTCGATGCCATTAAACTCACTTAAATTTCAGTCCGTGTGCTTACATTACTCTTTTTGCACTTTCTGCCTTTTGCTAAAAATTTTCCCAAAACTAGCCTAAAGGCAAGCAGACAGCAGAATCAGCTGAATCCACCAGGCCTGGGAAGCAGGTGAGGTATGTGGTGCGCACCTGAGAACTGGCACTCCAGCTGTTGTTTTGAACCCAAGCTTTCTCACTATACAGTATCGCTTTGGGCTAAAACAAATCATCCAAATAAGATAGCCTTAGATAATGTGCACTGGAAACAATTCCTCCATGGTGTCATTCAGAGACATAACCTCATCACAGCACAGGATGTCAATTTGTGTTTACCAAGCTGAATTACACGAGCTGCCAGCTGTTGAGGTGAGACTGTGTGACATGCCAGACATTTATAATGTTGTTTGGAACATTTTAAGTGATTTTAAGTGAGTCATGAGCTTTTGAACTCAATTAGTAAAGGAAAAAAAAATGCATGCATCGTCTCAAATGGCCATTTACAATATTCTCTTTTTCAGATTTCAGTGTCAAACAATATTACTCCTTTTCTCACTTTATATAATTATTTTGTTATATATAGATATCGATAACAGGCCAAAGTTACTACTAGCCAAATACTAGATATGTGCTGGACAGAATTTGCACACTGCAGGGTGTGAATGTGGACTTGAAAGAACCAAGACATACACTTTGCCGATAAAATGTTACATTTGTTAAGCAAACACTAGATTCCGCCTAACCTGAGAAAAGCTGAGGCGCTCATAAACAGGTCTCTTTTAGGTCTTTGAGCCAAAGAAAGAGGAACAAGGATAAAATGTTTTGTTGCATGTGGAAAAAAAAAACTAGGTGATTCCACAGTGCAATTCAGTTTCTTTCCTTTTTATACTGAATACTGTACATAGTTGAAATCAAAGGAGGCATTTATGTAGAGGAATGTGCCTCTCCAAAAGAAACGCTCCTATGCAGACAAAAGAAAAACCTCCATTTTCATTGTTGTGATGTGATACCAGCCAAACATCTGGTGGTGATTATATGTTATAAAACACCCGGCATATGGGAGTGGCTCCTTTTTCCCCTTCTGCTGACTAAAAACAATGGAACTGTCTGGCACGACACACAGTCTCACCTTAACCTCACGAGATTTGGCTGCACACAAGTTACCCTATGAAATGAGAGACTAGGAACAAAAATAAATTTCGGACGTCTGAACTTTCTTACACCTAACATGCATTTAAAACCTTTCATGTTTCTTTAAGGTAAAAATTATTGGTAACACTTTACAATAAGGTTCATTAGTTAACTACATTAGTTAACATTAACTAATAATGAACTGCACTTATACAGCATTTGTTCATCTTTGTTAATGTTAATTTCAACATTCACTAATACTTTATTAAAATCTTGTTAACATTAGGTAATGCACTGTGAACTAACATGAACAAACAATGAACAGCTTTATTTTCATTAACTAACATTAACAAAGATTAACAAAAATAGTAGTAAATGTATTGCTCATTGTTAGTTCATGTTAGTTAATACATTTACTAATGTTTAATAAAGGAACCTTATTGTAAAGTGTTACCAAATTATTAAATAAAAATAAACGGATAAAAATATATCCACATTTTTCCTACGACCCATGGCGCGAAATATGAGAGTAACTTCCATTAAACATGTAAACAATCAGCGAACGGTTCGCTCTATGAACGCAATAAGCATTTTCAAAAAATGGGTACAATGAGATAATATAGCTGCGAGCAGCGATTGCGGGCCCAAGCCGGTGGCACCGCCACCCTGGTGCCTTTAGTTACACTAAAGGCACCGGGGTGGCGGTGTCACTGGCTTGGGCCCTCCATCGCTATATATATATATATATATAAATAATGCAACAATATATATATATATATATATATATATATATATATATATATATATATATATATGTAACAAAACAAAAAAAAATATATATATATATATATATCAGACAAGTAATATTCTCTGTCTTGTCCCTTAATGTTTTTTTTATATATATATATATATATATATATATATTTTTTTTTTGGATGCTAAACTATTGTTTATTATAGGCTTTGTACTTCACTCACGTTACAATATTGAAGGGAAAACTTCACATGCTCTTCACATGCGCAAAAATGTGCTTGGAAACATCACAGTTGAGCAGTGATTTCTGTGAATAGTATGAATTGTACTACTGTCTATTTAAACAGAGCAGTGTAATTTTTATATGTTAGGTTGACTATTTTATTATTATATTTTATTAAGGCTATAATGAACAGGCTGCGATGTCAAGATTGCAATGCTGGAATGCACAATATGTTGTTGTTGTGTTTGTGTGTGTGTGTGTGTGTGTGTGTGTGTGTGTGTTTGTTTTCATGACAACTGAGGACATTTTTATGATAACACACCTGCAAATGAGGACACTCGGGAAAATAGGTGATATATGAGGACATTTTGGGTGTCCTCATTTTTCAAATGGCTTTAAAAACATACTAAGCAGTGTTTTTTTTTTATGTAAAAATGCAGAATGTTTCCTGTGATGGGTAGGTTTAGGGATAGGGGCAGTGTAGGGGGATAGAATATACAGTTTGTACAGTATAAAAACCATTACGCCTATGGAATGTCCTCACAAATCACATAAACATGGCTGAGTGTGTGTGTGTGTGTGTGTGTGTGTGTGGCGCGGGCGCGATCGAACAGTGGAAACATAAAAATATAGGCTACTCCGTAATTTTATTCATACAGGACATCATTTAAATTGCAATGTGTTTACTTATATTTATGTACACTCACAATAAAACACAACATTGTGCTTTTGTAAAAAAACATTCAAGCAATCCCACCCCCGAAATGGCGCCATTTTTAAAATGAAACTAAAATGCTCACGGCTGCATGGGCAATATGTGTCTACAGCGAGGAACGAGCAGAACAGAGTGAATGTTTTTTAGTTCATTCCTACTGGACGTCCATATTTCACTTTCGCTTTTAAGGTAGCGATTTAAAAGCCCCCACCGCGCTGTCACACATCGATTAACCAGTGGGAAAAAATTCTCAGTCACATCGCTAATATATTTATATATAAATACAATATACAATGGGCCTACCTGATTTTGAACACAAGAGGGCAGTATAGCCCTATGTATGACTTTTTTCTTTTTACTAAATAGCTCATTCTGGCTGTTTTTAAACTTGTACATAATTCTTGAATTAAAAAAAAACTGAATAAACCCAAAACTGGGTTTAGATCTGATATTTGTATAATTTTATATAAAAATAAATAGTGTATAATTAAATTTTTAGAAGATCTGAGACGTTTTCTGATTCCTTTTTTGACATTACTTTAATCCCTCGCCATAGCAAAACCGTTTGAGATATTCAATATCCGTTCACAATTTAGCATCTTTAATGTATTTTCATCATGTTGAAAAAGTTTGGTGTGAATAAAATAAACCACTTAGCAGGAGTGGGTAAAAATGCAGAGGCTGAATTTGCAAATAAATCCACATTCAAACCAAAATATCTGACTTCCTCTTGGTCAGAGCTAATGATTGTAAATTAGAAAGTTGTCCGACTCGATGAGACCAATATACTTACTGATTTTTATAATTGTGGGTAAACCTAACCCCCCCACTTTTGTCAAAAACATTTTGAAAGTGACACACTTCCTGCTACCAGTTGGTGGCGCTATAACTTTGACTCACAATAGTTACATCCATCTGATCGGCCTCTTACCACCAACACACTGCTGAAGTTTCATCAAGATCAGTTAATGTATGCAGAAGTTATACGACTTCGTGTTTCTCTTTTCTCGCCATAAATGCGTTTCCACGCCACGGCCAAACCGTTCGAGATATCAAAAATCCGTCCGCAATTTAGAATCCTCAATGTCTTGACTTCATGCACACAGAGTTTGGTGGCGATTTAATTAATTTTCTAGGAGGAGTGTTTCAAATTCCATAGCAAACGTTCTCCAAACAACACATAATAGCTGACTTCCTGTTGGACGGAGCTAATAACTTAGAGTGCGGAAGTTGTTCGGCCCGATGAGATCTATATGTGTACCGAGTTTCATATTAATTCATGCAAGTGTGTTTGATATATGGACCAAGTTTTCAGACCGTGTTCAAGGGGGCGCTGTTGAGCCCCCCTGCCACGCCCGGTTACCAGCTTCAGCCCGGCACTGATGGCCGTGGGTTCTGAACTGTGTGCAAAGTTTCAAGAGTTTTTGAGCATGTTAAGGACCCCAAAAGCCCCTGAAACCTTGAAAAACTAAGATTAAATGGAATAGACAAATCCCCCACCTCCACCCCCCTACACACACACACACAGAGACGTAGGCTAGAGGCAGAGAGAGAGGGAGAAAATCCTCTTTCAAACCAAAATATCTGACTTTCTGTTGGTCGGAGCTAAGGAGTATAAATTAGAAAGTTGTCCGGCTTGATGAGAACAATATACGTACCAAGTTTTGTGATTCTAGGAAAAACTAAGCCCCCATTTTTGACTAAAGGTGGCGCTACTGAGCCATTCCACCACACCCGTTTCTGAAACTTTGCACATGTCTACTGGCTAATAAATGTGATGTGTCTGTCGAGTTTCATCCAATTTCAAGCATGCTAAGAGTCTCAAAAACATCAAAAAAGAATATTAAAGTTTGATGTGTTGCCATGGCAACAGTATCTAAGATATCAATAATCCTTTCACAGGTCTACATCTGCCGTGTGTCTACATTATACACATAAATTTTGAAGCAAATCGGGTAAAAATAAGAGAGTGATTTCAAAGCATTTTGAAAGTGACACACTTCCTGCTGCCAGTTGGTGGCGCTATAACTTTGACTCACAATAGTCACATCAATGTGATCGGCCTCTTACAACGAACACACTGCTGAAGTTTAATCAAGATCAGTTAATGTATGCAGAAGTTATAACACACTTCCTGTGTCCCTTATTCGCCATAAATTCGTTTCCTCGCCACGGCCAAACCGTTCGAGATATCAAAAATCCCCTGGCAATTTTTTATCCTTAATGTCTTGACTTCATGCTGACCGAGTTTGGAGGCGATTGGACGAATTTTCTAGGAGGAGTATTTCAAATTCCAGAGGATGCGTTTTTCAAACAACCCATAATAGTTGACTTCCTGTTGGGCTTTTGTAAAACTTAGAGCACGAAAGTTGTTCGGCCCGATGAGATCTATATGTGTACTGAGTTTCATATTATTACATGCAAGTGTGTTTGATTTATGGACCAAGTTTTCGGACACCATTCCAGGGGGCGCTGTCGAGCCCCCCTGCCACGCCCGGGTGCCAGCTTCAGTCCGGCCCTGATGGCCGCGGGTTCTGACCCGTGTGCAAAAATTCAAGAGTTTTTGAGCATGTTAAGGGCCCCAAAAGTGGCAAAAAGGCGAAAGAAAAATAATAGAAAAAAAAAATATATATAATATATAGTAATATATAGTAATATAACTTCTGCATAAGTTAACTGATCTTGATGAAACTTCAGCAGTGTGTTCGTGGTAAGAGGCCGATCAGATGGATGTAACTATTGGGAGTCAAAGTTATAGCGCCACCAACTGGCATATATACATATATACATATATATATATATATATATATATATATATATATATATATATATATATATATATATATATAAATAAATATAGCTGCGAGCAGCGATTGCGGGCCCAAGCCGGTGGCACCGCCACCCTGGTGCCTTTAGTTACACTAAAGCCACCGGGGTGGTGGTGTCACCGGCTTGGGCCCTCCATCGCTGCTCGCAGCTATATTTATATATATATATATATATATATATATATATATATATATATATATATATATATATATATATATATATATATATGTATATATGTATATATGCCAGTTGGTGGCGCTATAACTTTGACTCCCAATAGTTACATCCATCTGATCGGCCTCTTACCACGAACACACTGCTGAAGTTTCATCAAGATCAGTTAACTTATGCAGAAGTTATATTACTTTGTGTTTCTCTTTTCTCGCCATTGTCTCGCCATTGTTTCCTCGCCACGGCCAAACCGTTCGAGATATCAAAAATCCGTCCGGAATTTATCATCCTCAATGTCTTGACTTCATGCTGACCGAGTTTGGAGGCGATTGGATGAATTCTCTAGGATGAGTACATCAAATTCCACAGCATGCGTTTTTCAAACAACCCATAATAGCCGACTTCCTGTTGGGCGGAGCTAATAACTTAGAGTGCAGAAGTTGTTCGGCCCGATGAGATCTATATGTGTACCGAGTTTCATATTAATTCATGCAAGCGTGTTTGATATATGGACCAAGTTTTTAGACCGTGTCCAAGGGGGCGCTGTTGAGCCCCCCTGCCACGCCCGGGTACCAGCTTCAGCCCGGCCCTGATGACCGTGGGTTCTGACCTGTGTGGAAAGTTTCAAGAGTTTTTGAGCACGTTAAGGGCCCCAAAAGCCCCTGAAACCTTGAAGAACAAAGATTAAATGGAATAGACAAATCCCCCCCCCCCCCCACACACACACAGACACACAGAGAGAGAGAGAAAATTCTCCAGAAAATCCACATTCAAACCAAAATATCTGACTTCCTGTGGGTCTGAGGTAATGACTGTAAATTAGAAAGGTGTCCTGCTTGATGAGAACAATACACCTACCAAGTTTTGTGATTCTAGGAAAAACTAAGCCCCCATTTTTGACTAAAGGTGGCGCTACTGAGCCATTCCACCACGCCCATTTCTGAAACTTTGCACATGTCTACTGTATAATAAATGTGATGTGTCTGTCGAGTTTCATGCATTTTCAAGCATGTGAAGAGTCTCAAAAGCATCCGAAAAGAATATTAAAGTTTGATGCGTTGCCACGGCAACAGTATCTAAGATATCAATAATCCTTTCACAGGTCTACATCTGCCGTGTGTCTACATTATACACATAAAGTTTTAAGCAAATCGGGTAAAAATAAGAAAGTGATTTCAAAGCATTTTGAAAGTGACACACTTCCTGTTGCCAGTTGGTGGCGCTATAACTTTGACTCACAAAGGTCACATCCATGTGATCGGCCTCTTACAACGAACACACTACTGAAGTTTCAGCAAGATCAGATAATGTATGCAGAAGTTGAGAAACACACAAAAAATTTTTTTTTTATGAACACCTAGCAGATTCTGCAAGTGCTATGTAAAGTTACGAGCAGAACTGTATTATAGGCACTACTTATAAATAAATACAAAAATATTAGTTTTAAAAAGGTCATAAAATGTTTTTAATGTTTTCCTTTTCCTTTAGTGTGTAATGTATTTCTTTGTGCATGTACAGTATAAGATCTGCAAAGTTACAAAGCTCATAGTCTCCAACAAAAGGGATTTATTCTATATGTAACAGAAAACACTGATCCAGACCTGCCTAAAACACCACCAGCGAAGTTCAGATATTACTTCAGCAAACTTCTGTCACAATGTGAAATATTAGCATTGGGGGGGATCAAAACCCAAAAAGGCACAAATAAAGAAGTCAAGGCATCATTGAATTAGTGTTGCTGCCATGTCGTGGAGTTTTGTTGCGAAAACAAAATCTCAATGTTTGGCCCTCCGAAAATTATTTATAACAATGTTCCTGAGGGGTACAACCCAAAAGTTCACTTGTGTACAGCTCATTTTACGGAGGACAGCTTCCTGAACCTGGGAGAGTACAACGCCATCTGCCCTTACGCAAAGAAAATATATTTCTTAATAAATGAATGATCAATATATTAAATGATTTAATAGTATTTTCTAAAATATACAGAATATATTATGTAAATATATTACAATATATTGAATAATATATAAGGAATTGCCGGTTTCATATATTGAAAAATGAGACAATATATTTACTTATATACAGTATCATCATAATGTATGTTATTTCATATTCAGTAATACACCTCATAACATATAGATGTATATGTGATCAGATATGATACAGCATGTGTATAAATTTAACATTTTAAACACATATCGAAATATATAATGGATTATATTTCTTATATTTTATAATTGTTTACATTATATATATATATATATGTTTAATATTTTCAGATATAACTTAACAATAGTACAGTACTAAAGTATTTAGCAAAGAGACTATCACTGTGCTGAAGAGCGCACAGCCATTGCTTTTTAATTATAGTAACAGTCTTAATGATGTTCAGCCAATTGTCAACCGAACCACAGGCTCTACTCTTCAGCACAATGGTAACCCCAAAAACTCACACATATCAGCAACCCTTTTAAATTCCAAAATAATACAATTTAAAACACAAACCGATCTCCCCCATTAATATCGAGCAAAACACGTGAAATAACACTTAATTTGAAGATTTACTCTTCTTTAACAGTCAGAAGCAAAGCATGCTGGGAACTAGAAATCTGTTGTAACCACTGATTGTAAACTCATTCTGTGAATGTGTGCATATATGAGTGTACAATACATTCACATTTATATGGGAACATGTATGTGCAATATATGTAGACAATAAAGGATAAAACTTCATGAATATTACATGTAATGCAATTTGGCCAAGTAAGTGTTTGGCCAAGCACAATACACTGTGTCAGCTGGCCAATTAGAGCACTCTGGGCTTTCGGAAGGAGGGGCTTTGTAGAACCCGTAACTCAGAGCGTTTCAGACAGACTGGGAATAGAGGTACTGCAATATGTACAGTATGTGGAAAAATTATGTTTTCTCAACATTAAAGCATGCTAACCTATTCTATTACACCCAATAAACAAAATAATGAACTTTTAAAATAGCATCCTATGACGCCGTTAAGTTTGCAAAGTTAAGTGATTAACTATTATAAACACTAGTACTGTGTTAAGCTCTCCCCTCCTTTTCTCTGACTCGTTCACACCAATCTCTCTCTCTCTCTCTCTCTCTCTCTCTCTCTCTCTCTCTCTCTCCCTCCCTCTCGGGCTCACCTCTAGCCCTTTCTCTCCACACACTCTCTCTCTTTACTCTGAGGTTGTGTGGACCACTTTAGCTGTCTGTATATGTTCCTGCTGCAAACGTCTCTCGGAGTAAAGCAGAAAGAACACCAAATAGCATAAAGCAGTGGACTGATCAACACTCCATCATCATGTACAGTTTCAGCTTCTTACTGGTTCTAGTGTGTCTACAGGTTTACGTCCCTTTTGCATTTGCCGCACCAACTCAGTGCCCAAGCCAGTGCCACTGCCATGGGGACCTGCAACATGTTATCTGTGACAACGTCGGACTGAAGAAGATCCCCCGCATATCCGAGGCCACTCGTCTCCTAAATCTGCAAAGGAACAACTTGGGAAATCTCCCAACTGGGGGCTTCAGCGAGATGAAGGGGCTAATTTCTCTGCATCTGCAGCACTGTCAGATCCGCGAGATCTCCAGCCAAGCTTTCAAAGGGGTAAAGAAGCTCATCTACCTTTACTTGTCTAATAATGAGATCAGCATCATCAAACCAGGTGCTTTTGAGGACCTAACCGAACTGACCTATCTCTATTTGGATGGTAACCACATCACAGCCCTTCCGAAGGGCATCTTTTCTCCCATGATCAACCTGTTTATCCTGCAGCTCGACAACAACAAGCTTCGAGAGCTGCAACCTGGTACTTTTACAGGTGCTAATGATCTCCGATGGCTTTATTTGAGTGGCAACGAGTTAAGCTCCATACAGCCAGGTTCTCTTGATGAAGTGGAGAACCTGGCCATTCTAACCTTGGACCGTAACCAGCTGTCCACCTACCCTCTTCTGGCTATGAGCAAGCTGCGTGTCGTGGAGGAACTCAACTTGTCCAAAAACCCTCTCAGCCTCATCCCTGACCACGCATTCCGGAGCTTCGGCCGCTACATGGAGAAGCTACATCTAAATGACATGAGCCTGGAGAAGGTAAGTCTGTGACATAGCAGTTATTTTGTGGATTAAACACTTAAAAACTAGAAAAAAGGATGAAAATGTTTTAAAATTAAGATGCCGACTATGAACCAAAATGATTTCCCCATAATGATGGCCTCTAAAATTGTGGCTAAATAAATGCATGTTTTTGTTGGGTTTTCGGGAAGCTTAGCATTCGCAAACAAACTTTACATCCCATCAGAGCTGGCCACGCAAATGTACTGCGACCCCATTGAATAAATCAAAACTGTAGACTGGAACAAAGTGGTATCTGGCTAAAACAGACCAGTGCTGGAGACTTTCACCTGTTTTCTTTCATTAAAATACTCCTGATATTCTGTCTATTCCCTTCAGGCCTTAAATAAGGTCACATGTGCTTTATGTCAGGATGCACATGTGCTATTCCAGCAGGATTTTTCCCTGTGGATCACTAAACGGCTAATGAAAGCGTTTAAGAGATACATTTATCTTTTCCTTGTCTTTGATCTGACTTCCACAGAATCTCCACATGGACTGATACCAATGCAAACTGGTATAAAATACCATATTTATATATATATATATATATATATAAATAACATACAGAGATGTGGGCAAAGGCACATCAACAAGTATTAGCCCCATGCAGTTGGTCAATGCTGTTTATATGATAGAAAAGGGAAAAAATAACCACTCTTCCTTCACATGTGGATAATTTTAGGGTCTATTTGCTGAATTTTATTTTGAGAGCCATGTTTTTTCCTCTCACTTGGCGAGCCATGTAAACAGGTCAGCAAGGGTTAGCAGACAGGTAAATAGAAACAGGGTGTTCCATGGCCCATGAAGAGAAGTATTTTTAGGCTGCTTTTGCCTCACCTGAATGGACAAGTGAGCCCTTTGCAGGCATTTCTGGCAAAAGAGCAGGTCGATGGGAGGAGTGGACAGACAGAAAAAGTGAAAACAACCCTTCCATGATGGAAATGATCCATCCTCTATCGCCTCAAGTTACCAAACTCTCCACGTCTCTTGCCTTCTGAGTGGAAATTTCCAAAACGTCCTTTCAATAAGTGCATCTTTTCTACGCTTGCATAACACACCCACAGACACTATGTGTACACTGTCTCAGTTCCTCAACCGTCATCTTCCTATAAAGCAGACACCACGCAGACCAGTACATCTAACACATTGGTGAAGTTTTTAGCAGCCTTGCATACGCTTATGAAGTTTGATGGAGGACTGGACAGGTTTACATAAGCTCTGGCACAGAGGACGGCATGAGAGAGGCCTTTCATGTGGAAAAAAAGCCCTCAGTCTAGCATCCACAAGTCTCATTCAGATATTAAGAGTGACTTTGAATGCTAATTGCTAGGATATTCTACGTGCTGAAGCAAAGCAGTGAGTTGTAACATGTTATCATCTGTATATATTGTCTATCTGTCCTTTCTACCCATCAAGTTCTCCAGTGCTGCCTTTGAGGGAGTGACGGCTCTCAAGTCTCTGCATCTTGAGAACAACAAGCTGAAATCGCTGCCGAATAGCCTTGAGTTTAGCACTCTCCAGAACATCACTCTGTTTAACAACCCCTGGAGCTGCACCTGCCAATTAGCAAATCTCAAAAAGTAAGAGAAAAAACCCAGAAGATCACTTTAAACATTACTATTTAAGGTTGATGCAGTAATAAAACGAAACTATGCCTTTCATTTTTACTTCATGGTTTCATTTAAAGTCAACATGAAATCAAAATCAAACATATTTGCTTTCGTAATCCACGCTTTTGGTAATATCATGAACAATTCATTGGCACATGTTATTCTAAAGGAAAAAAAAATGTTCGTCTTTCTAATATTTAATCAGATTGTAATAACTTATTCAAACAGTAATTGACACTGACTTAAAATGGTGCTTTAGATTTGCTTTAAATGCTTGGATTTTCTTGTGCAGATGGATGGACACTAGCCGCAATCGCCCTGATGGAGTTTGTGCTTCTCCTGGAAACCAGAAAGGAAAGCAAATAAGAGATAGCACTGCATTCACCCGCTGCAAGGCAAAGAGGACCAGGAAGGGACCACGGCTCTGAGATGGTGAGCAGCCCTGTTAATTCCACTCACACACAAAAATTACATTGCATTAACAAAAATCACCTCTGAGTCCAGACCTTAAATTCATTGAAAGTCTTTGGGATGTGCTACAGAGTGGTTGACTCTTGCTGGAAATGATGCACTTCTTGATGGAAATAAATGAATAAATCAATTTTTGGTCAAGATCTTGTATTGGCAATGCAAGAGTCAAGCACTCTGTAAAGTCTCCAGCACATCCCAAATACTTTCAACGAATTTAAGGTCTGGACTCAAGAGGTGCCAGTTCATGTGTGAAAATGATTATTCATGCTCCCACCCAACCATTCTTTTACAATTTGAGCCTGATGAATCTTGACATTGTCATCCTGGAATATGGCCATGATGTGTCTTCCTACATGGTTGTTTAAGAAATGAAAGGCTACACACTCCATCAATTGGGGTTAGAAGAAATGTTGCGAAACAGTCACTGCAACAATGATCCAATCATAGAATATTAAGCATTTGCCTATTAAAATCCAAACAGCAAAAAAAAAAAAAAAATATATATATATATATTGCCTGGGCAGTGTGTAATACAGTTATATATAAAATATAGTAAATTTATTTAAATATTTAGAAGTATTTGCAAGAGTGCTGAGACTAAAGTCAATGTTGACTAAGGAATTCTTGCTGAGACCAGCAGTCAAATAACAAAATAAGAAGCCAGTGAAGTAATCCTGATAACTGAACACACAGTTCCAAACAGTTTTATCCAAGACTGCTATACACCATAGCCCAAACCAAGTCATCCAGGTTTGAGGCCCACACCCTAAACTGAGGTCTAATATCCAGACCCTACAAGGTTTATGTGGTCCACAGAGGTGTTATAAATGAGACCACAGGATTAAGGCTCATAAAAATGAGACATTAATCACAGACTTCAATGTGACAGCTAGCCTCTTTCCACATGATTTGCAAATGTAAATAAATTATGAAGAAAAACAGTAACTAACTAGTCTCAAGGGTTCTCTGTGGTGCACAGAGCAAGACACCACCGCTGTCCCATGATCTCTATAAAAGACTCTTTCATCAGGAGATACTCATGAGATTCTGTTCAAGTGGCCAGAGGCCACTGCGGATGTGATAAACAACGCTAAATGGTTATGAAATTATTTAAGCAAAGTTTTGAACGGTTTGGGACCGGAGAAGCCTGGTCCCAAGTTACCAATTTAGCCATTGGTGGACCTCTAATTCATGCTTAGCTTATGAACAAAGAAATGTTTTGAATTCTATTATGCATGCACCTTCCCCATAACAGTCATTATATTTCATTTACATAATATAATCACTTCATCCTAAAGCATTGGCTTCCAGTAACTTCTGTGAGAAATTAAAGTCGCATATTTAAACAAGAAAAATCGAGAGGGTAATGCTAATCGTATGCGTTTTTACCTCCTCCAACATAAAAAAGTGACTGGTAATACTATAATTGTGGTCAGGATATGGGTTTGGGACACTGCCTTGTGGTAAAATATTGTCTGTTATGTTCTTCCAATCTATCCTTCATGTTCTTCCTGGTCTCTTTGTCCTTTAAAGTTTGTGCTTTTCCATTTTGGCTTTGGCACTATGCGCAGAACATCAGATGTCCCAAACTAAGCTTGGCAAACTTATTTGTTTGTTCCCTCAGGAGGACAGGGCCTGTCAAGGTGTCAGGACTTCAATGTGCAGAAAAGGAAAGCAATGCAGACTGCTACATTGGGACTGTCCATTTCCTCTTTCACTCTTTTTTTTTTTTTTGTGACATAAATGTGCTGACTCAATTCATACTAAACAACATGAATAGCATACATGTGTTCACAGACATTGACACACACCCTGAAGGAGCAACTGGGTACATCTGCAAAGTGAAATTTTCACAAATAAGTACACCGCAAAGGAAATGTGCCTCAAACTCTTAGTATTCACCGTTATGGTAATGTATATGCTAATTCAAACAACCTGGTGATAAATCCATTATAACAGGACTAGTCTCTTTCCACACCATAGAAAAGAAATCAGGAGTACTATCAGGAATACTCTTCTCCATAAAACGATAATTGGTAGAATGGATTGACATTGCATTGATAAGCATTTATTTAGAAACTCAGCAGTGCCTTGCTGAAGGACTTGCTGAAGACTTCATCTAGACTACATGTTTGAGGTAAGTTCGACATGTTTTGCTAACTGTATGACAAAACCTATAATTCCAATTATATCTTCATCAAAAATAAAATCAGTCTTTTATTAGAGGGACTATTATAGATGTGCATATTGTATGATACATTTTTCAGCATAAAAATGTAGAAGGATGTACATTACAGCTAAGTTTTGCAGGCATTTTTTGAGCCACTGTAGAATGAACATTATCTCTTCTACAGATTCTCATTTTATGATATTTCAAGTCATCCTCCCATTCTCATGGTAGAAGCACTTAATATTATATAACCACCAGTGTTATAATCAAAGCGGAGCTCTTCGTGAGGATCCTGTTTCCACATTGTGAGATCCTCCTTAGCTTTATGCATCTCACAAAGTCCTGCAAGAGTTTCCGAGGCTTTGCAAACATGACAAACCAATCTTGACCATAACTAAAACTGACACATATTCAAGATGTGACATGACCTGACCTCTTCTTCAAATCTCTGACCAACGTCAAACGCAACACAGGCGAGGAAAACTTGGACTCCTTATAGCCATGAAAAAAGTAAATGAGACAATATATGTAAGATATAATGTCATTATCACAAAATAGAATCTAGACAGGGTGATTAGGATTGGTTGCCAAAGATTAGCCATTAAAGATGCTGTGACTGACCAATCAAAATCAAGAAATGATGAAGATGGTGCCAGAAGAGAAGGATTTAATAAGAAGAGCGGGTAAAATAAAAAATAAAACTTTTTTTAAAAAATTGAGACAAATGGAGGTTCTCCAGTCTAATGGTATCAGTTTGTTACTGTGATGTACTCATGTTCAATAAAAGACATATAAAGCACTAACAATAATGAGAACATTATGAATTTCAAGTGGATGCACTAAAATTGTGCAGTGTGTGCTTAGAAAAACAGTAGTACTGTTACCTTCTCCATACCCATTTCTTAACGGGACAGTTCAACCAAAAATGAAAATGGTCATCATTTACTACACCCTCATTACTCTCAAAACCTGTATGACTTTTTTCTTTTGTGAAAAATAAAATGAGTTATTCATAACAGAATGTCCAAGCTGCTCTTGTTTCATAAAGTGAAATATTTTCAGGGAATAACTTAAGTCTTCTTCTTTCATTTTAGTTTGTTCTACACACAAAGCTATTATGCCTTAAGACAAATCACATATTTATCAAAGAATCCTGTCTCAAGGAATGTGTCACGGTTCCCAGATTCCCACAGAAATATTAAGCAGCATAACTGTTTTCAAAATGAATAATAATTAGAAATGTTTCTTAAGGACCAAATCAGCATAATAAAATGATTTCTGAAGGATCATGTGACACTGAAGACTGGAGTAATGATGCTGAAAATTCAGCTTTGCCATCACAGGAATAAACTCATTACACTAAATATAAAATATAACTGAGAAAAGAGATATATTTTGCATTGTAATGTTACATAATATTAATGTTTTACTGTATTTTTGATCAAAGGTAAGCAGCCTTGGTGAGCAAATATGACTAATTTAAAAAAAAAAAAACCCATTAAATCCAATCCTAAACTTTTGAACATTAGCGTACATCACTCAAATATAAGGGAAATATTTAATATGAGTATGGAATATCAGGTGTGGTAAATATAGAAGGCAAGTTTATTTTCTTGTGAAATAATCTCTTTATTATTTTGTGAAAGATGATGTACTTTATTTCAGTTTCAGTATATACAAAAACTGAAATAAAAGTACAGACAAGGTGAGCGGTTATATTAGTGATTTTTTAATGCGTTAATTCAATTCATGATTATCATCAGATTTTTCAGAGAAGTTGAAAGAAAATATTATCAAAATTGCAGCTAAACCATTAATGTGAAAATCTCTGTCTCCCCCTAGTGATACTGACATGTAGTATACATACTGTACAATCCTGGTCAGAATCATTGGCACCCTTGGTAAATATGAACAAGAAGCCTGTGAAATTATTTTGACCTTTTATAAAAAATAAAAATAAAAACACAAAAATTTAATTTAAGTAAAACTATTTAAAATGGGGGGAAAACTCATTTATGAAATGTTTTTCTCTAATACACATTGGCCACAATTAATGGCACCATTCTATTAAATACTTTTACAACCTCCTTTTACCAAAATAACAGCTCTGAGCTTTCTTCTATAATGCCTGATGAGTTTGGAGAACACCTGACAAGAGATCAGAGACCATTCCTCCACACAGAATCTCTCCAGATCCTTCAAATTCCCAAGTCCATGTTGACACACTCTCCTCTTTAATTTTCTATAGGAATGGCCATGGCAGACCCTTGCACAGTGACCCATTTTTGTGTTGATTTCAATATTTGTTTTGGATAATTTCCTGATGGAAGATCCAACCACTGCCCATTATAAGATAAGATAAGCAAACATAAACAGAAGCCTAACCAAACCTCTGTTTCGGTTTGATTGAGCAGGTTCTTCGAGAATGAACCTCATTTGTTCTCTTTGGAACGACATGAGGGCGAGTAATTAATGACAGAATTTTCATTTTAGGGTGCACTATCCCTTTAATGTCCTGATGGTGGAAATGGGAATTTTCAATGCCTTGGCTATTTTCTTACAGCCACTTTCTAATTTGTAAAGCACAACAATCTTTTGCTGCACATCAGAATTGATTGTGGCCAATGTGTATTAGAGAAAAACATTTATTTCATAATGTGATTTCCCTCACAATTTCATTAGTTTTACTTCAATGAACAATGCAGATTTATTTTCACAGCCTTCTTTGATCATATTTACCGAGGGTGCCAATAATTCTGACCACGACTGTACAATTATTATCAGCTTGATTTATAAAAGAGAATGAACAATCCCCTTCACTTCTTACCACTATTTCCTTAACACCCATGATATTGATGACCTTACGGATGACCTCAGGAGGACAAGGTGAACCAGCAGCAATACCTGACAGAAACAAAACATAGGATTTTAGCAGAACACTGATGAAAGTGGAGGATGTACTGCTTGATTGCTCAGAAATCTTGATAATATTAATGTCACAACCTCCATTTAGCAGAATATTTAGAGATTTTACAAAAGTTTGATTGACTCACCACCCTCAATTGATGACAAATCAATCTGGGCCAGGTCAGGCTGACTCAGCATGTCAATAAACATAGTAGGGGTGCCGTAGACAAACGTACACCTGTGTAAACAGTACATTTTCTGCCAATTGAATCAAATAAATACAGCTCAGATCTGTAATTCCAGATATGCATGATGTACACATGACCTTTGATCCTTACCCAAAGTCTACATGACTGCCCTCTTTATATGTCCCTGTGTCTTTTATTTACGACAACATGAATTCAATATGGCTAAAGAGAAAGTGGCACCAAGTATCTTAGGTTTAGGAAGGTTTAGAATTATATTCTAATGCAAAGGGCAGATGCGCAGATCTCTAACACATCAATTCTTGTTTTGAGGTAAAAAAAAAAACACAAAGAAAGTTTCAATTCATGCATCTGAGGATTAATTAAAAGAGTATTCATGACTGCATACTTCTCTTTCTCTATCGCCACCAGGTTGGCATGTCCATCATAACCAGTAGATGGGAAAACCACTGTGGTACCATGAACAGCCATGACCATGCCACCACCCACTGAGCCAAAACAATGATACATGGGCACCGGCAAGCAAACTCGCACGTTTTTCTGTAAGAAGATTAAAGTAAAAAATTACCCATGCTGTATGTTCTGTGAAGGAAAATTTATGGAGATTCTTTAAAACTAAATATTTTCTGTTCTGTATTGTAATATCAGTATGCTCAGGGCCGGCGCGTCCATATAGGCGAACTAGGCAATTGCCTAGAGCGGCACTTTTGTAAGGGCGGCAAAATGTGTGCCAATCGGGAATGAACAATTCACAAAATAGGCTATATGATTTGCTGAGCTGCCGCCGCCCCGCCCCCTGCTCTCACGAGTCATGAGTCATGACTGAGTGATGGGAAGTTCGGATCATTTTACTGACTCTCTTGTTCGATCTCGTTCATCAACGAATCTTTATTTGAGTCATTTCGTTAATTTAAGTGGCTTTAAATGTTACACTTTTAACAGCCAAATTCCCCGATCACATCCACCTACGCATATGTATATATTTGCTTCCTCTTGGCCTACTAAAGTGTTCCTGCAACGGGAGTGTTCTCTGGCTAGAGCACAGAACAGCGGAGTTTGTATGGACAGAAGTGCCTGAGCTTGTGTTTTGGGTTAAGCTGCGTTGCTTTGACATTGTGGAAAATATAACAATAGAAACAAAATATATTAGCCTTTTTACCCGTTATTATCAATCTAAATTAATCTCGTTTTTAATTTAACTTAATTGCGTTTTTCTTTATTTAAATTTTGTTTTTTCTTTATTTAAATGTTTTTTCTTTATTTAAATTTTAAATTTTGTTTTTTCTTTATTTAAATTTTGTTTTTCTTTATTTAAATTTGTTTTTTCTTTATTGAAATTTAAAATTTTGTTTTTTTTCTTTATTTAAATTTAGGTTTTCTTAATTTAAATCTACCCTTTACTGTGTCAGTAATTTGTAAGTCAGAAACATATAGACTACCTTAAAGTATTGCTTAATTTAACAGACCTGTGTGTGTGCGTTTTATATCACTAGTGCAGCGTGAGTTAAGTATATAAGCCCTGCCCGCGTGAGGTGCGCCGCTTCCCGCTCGCGTTGTTCTGTAGTTTACTAAAAGTTTATTAATTCTGAACGTGTCGCGTCTCGCGTGTCTATCTATATTGCACCACCAAATGCGACACTGCACTCCCTTGCGAAGTCGATTGGATGAATGGTTCTCGAAATAATCAAAATGCAAACGGACATACAGACACATAGGGATTCCTGCCTTTATTAGAGAGAAGAATATGTTCAGCACCCTCTCGAAGCTTTGAATATTCGATGTTCATTACTACCGAAGCTTCGAAGCTCAAAAAATGGTATTCGGACCAGCCCTAGGGGCGGCACAAATGTTTTTCGCCTAGAGCGGCAGAAGTGCACGCGCCGGCCCTGAGTATGCTAAACAATGAACTGTATTTTTGCAATAGACATCATCTAAAGATCTATTTTCCAGACACAGATCCTACATTTTATAGAAAAAAAAAACACTTTTTTCAGTGTATTACAAGCACCCACCCTCCAGTTGAAGCCTATGCGCTTGCCGATAAAATAAGCATTGTTCACAATGTTGTGATGAGACAGAGTGGCTCCTTTGGGCTTTCCAGTTGTTCCCTGAGAATCATAACAAAAATAAAAAATTTCGATAAAATAATTTATTTTGTGTTACATTTGACTTCACTGGGCTGACTTAAAGCTTAAGTGTCTAATTTTTTTAATGTCATAATATGCTTGCTTTTTATGCAGAGACAACAGTAAATAGGTCATTTCTAGGATAATTTATCTGAAACGTGTAAACTCGAGGGCTCAAAACATTGCACTGTTTCTCCTGACAAGCCTAACACAGCAACATTAGGTCAACCGATGCTGTGCGTTTGGGGTGTGACTATGACCTTGACCTTTTTGCTATTATGTTTGGTGATGCAAGTGGCACAGAAATTACACACTGCAGCTTTAATAGAGATATATACAAATTAAAAACATGCAGAGTACCGATGTAAACTGAATGTTTATGGGGTCATCACAAACAAGTTTATTCTGCAGGTCTTGTAGTTGTTGATGGTGTTGGCTGCTTCCTGCCTGCATCAGATCTTTTAAGAGGAAAGTTCCTGGCTGCTGACTGTCAGTCACGATCACAGTGCGTAGGTCTGGTAGTCTGAGGAAAGAAGAAAACAAATAGTGTTTCTCAAAAACAACAAAGTAACTCAGGCAGCCTCTGGCCCTTAATAATGATTATGTATAAATTATCTTCCTTTTATTACATCACTCGTACCTTGAACTCTTGATTCCTCCAGGTGAAGCGGTCTCCATCTCTGGACAAAGCTGCCTTAACATGTCACAGTACTTTTGGGTCTTGAATTGAGTCGGACAAACTATTGCATTGCACCGTACCTAAAAGAAGCATTAAGCCATTAATCATGTGTAAAGTTTGCTTACATGTAGTTGTGAGACAAAAACTAAGCTTGTTTCTGCCTCAGAGTAAAAAAGGGTAAAAGTCCTTGTATTTTTCATAATGTGACTGTACATCTCTCAATGGCCACTTTATTTTTCAGAATTGCGACTTCTCATAATTGAAAAAAAAAATTGTAATGGCAATTATTTCTCAATTTTTGAGTTTTTTATAAAATGTGTCTATTTACTTTTAGACTTACTTCCATATAAAACTCTGAAACAGGCTTCCATGAAAAAAAAAACTTGTTTGAGTGAAAATAAACCCAAAACAGTCCTGTAGTTAGGGACATTCCACTGTTAGTTGTTCTTTTTTGCATGTATAAACATTAACTTACCTTTCTGAGTGCAAATTCTACCTCTTGCAGTTGATAAGCCGGGTTCACTGAAACCTGTAAAATCCCAATAAACTTGAGCAAGTGAGAGACCAGCCATTGACAAATCCTCAGATAAACCAAATTACAAGACACTCAACAAAAACACTCACCAAAATGATCCCTGCTTTAGCTGTGGCAAACTGCATCAGTATCCATTCATAGATGTTCGGTCCCCACATCCCTAAGCGATCCCCCCTTTTCAGCCCGACAGCCAGCAGACCTGCAGCAGTCTGTTCCACCTGAAATCAAAATACTACCACATTTTAACACTGACCCTGAAAAAAATTAAAATGTAAGGTGGGTTTAACACATAAATGTTCATTAGATTAGGAATAGATAAATAATGTAATACTAATACATCACATATTATAAAAGCGAATCAAGGGAAGCAAGTTTATGGTTAATCTAAAGCACATGACACGAGTTACATGTTATGTGACAAGCTGTCACCCCACTCTTGCAGATTTGCACTTTATACAATCAATAAAATCAGACCTTTGGCAATGTATAATGCCAATATTATTGGCAAATGGTTTGTTATGTTCCTCTTTGATTAAAACCTCTGTAAATGAATAAATGTAAATGTCTTTCACCCAGACATTTTTGTCCTCTGGAAAGAAGCATGATGGAAAAAATATTAAATTTAGATGGGTGTGATGGCTAAGGCCACACTGAATGAACACTTCATTTGAATGGTTCTAGTTTACTTTGCATTTTAAATTTTTAAATTGATATTTCATTAGTTCTAAGGGATTAATGTTTTTTGGTCTGTTTATTTATAAATTTCTATGTAATTATTTTGTTTCTTTAAATATTATTTATCGAATCATTGGAACTGGAGACGCTACGTTGTCTCTTTAGCGCACATTAAACCTCAAAGAGCGGCAAAGCCAATAACCATTTATCTCTAGAGTGCATGGTAGTGAGTTAATGAAACCACAACCAAAATAGGGGTTTGACATTTTATTTAAGTTTGTTTGAAAGCGTACATCTTACCCATGGTTCCGCCGGGATCCATGACTGCAGCATGGAACAAAGGCTTGGAATTAAAAGGGCGCGGCCTTTCCTGGTGTCTTTTATATTATTCGGTTGGGAATTATGGGAAATTTAGTTTTTGGGACAATATGTGTTGGGGTCATGTGTTTATTCAAATGTGTTTAAAGGATGTTTTTTGTGTGTGTGTGTATGTTTAAGTGTATTTTCCTTATTGCTTTATGGTAAATGTGATTTTTATGTTTATTTGAGTTTGTGTATATATATATATATATATTTCCCCCTTTAAGTTTGATGTAATGGAATGAGAATTTTTGTGAGACCCCTGTAATTATAAAAACGGTTTGGTCTGGTTTGTTAAAAGGGCTTCATTTTCTGCGGCTGGGTTAGTTCTGGTGAGGGATCCCTGAGAAACATCTGAGACCCAGAACTCAATAATGTGCTGATGTCCCATTTATTAGTCAGTGTTTTTTTTTTCTCTCTTTCTTCTACACAATGAGTGGTCAGTACTTAAGTGTTGCAGTCAATAAAATGACACTTTGTTGACTCAATGAATGTCTCCAGAAACTTTTATGGAAGAACCCTTCCAATGGGAATTTGTCAAGAACAGAAATAACCATTCTGGTTTAAAATAAACAATTTGTGGTTCACCATGAAGTAATATGCAAATGTGTTCTTGAGGAATAAAAAAAACACTGCACTAAAAAAAAAAAGGATATACCATATTGAATATGTGTGTCAAGACTAATGGCACTAGTTTGTGTTAAACATTCCTGCTTTGTGATATATTATTGCTTTTCTGTAAATGTTTAACTTTGTCACATTGATACACTTTAACCCACTCCTGCTCTCATTATGGAAGGCAGCCACACGTGAAGCACCTATCTGTGCCAGATAGCTCATATCAGTCAATTTAGAAGAAAATATCGGGTTCAGTGTGGAATATGTATTAATAATCACCTTATTGTGAGTTAATGTCTTTTCTTGGTCATGTTTACATTCACAGAATAACCACAAAAACTATTTGAATAATAACATTGTATCATGCTAGTGACTGATTTCACTGTGCTTTATTTACATATTTAAAGACCCCCTGTGGTGAAAATCAAGTTTTTAATGTTGTTTATAGGTCTATGTGGTGTTTTTAATATGCTTGTGCAATATTATACAATTTTATACAAATATTAAACAAACAATGTGCAAATTCATAAGTCAAGATAGTCTCAAAAACGCGGTTTGAAATCGCTGGTGTTTCTGACGTCACAAACTACCTTGTAGCCAATCACGTCAACATGCCGGCGGGCTTTAGCATATCATTAACTGCTGCGAAGCCAGGTTATCCCGGTATATTTTTTGTTGATATGAAAAAATTCGGGTACATTTAGCAATGTAGCAGGTGAATTACGATGTTATGATTAACTATATGCCTTTCTCCACTGACGTTCTATGATGTTCAAATCATTTTCTAAGGATACTGATTTTTAGAAGGCAGACTGAGATGGCGAAGGGTTACATGGTAACATTTACACATTATTAGCTGTTTGATAACATAGTCAAGCAAAAGGCTAATCATATCAATTACAGGTATGTGTCCGATGTTGTAAAGAGAGATACCATTGTGGTGCGTTTACTAGAGTAACTTGAGTAAAGTTGAGCGAGTTGATCTCTGAGCTGGTGTGATTGAGTGGAGGCGGGGCTAATTTGCATATTCATGGTTCTGTGTATACCAATTGAAACAAGGGTGTAAAGATGAGTTTTACTGGATAAAATCATTGACTACAGGGAGACTTTATAGGACCGGCTGTACACAAACAAAGTAAAATGGGTGTGTGGGGAAAAAAAAATGGAAACCACATATTGCTATTTTAACTCATTCTTCTGCCAGTACTGAATTTGGAATCTGTGGTAAAAGCTTATTTAGGTCTTATTAATAAATGGCTGCTTAGGAATGTGTATATTTTGTATATTTATCCTCCTTAGAACCAGATCTTTTGTGAGCGTGAATTTAGTTTTTTTTTTTTTAGGTCATTACATTGTTTGGAGCATAAGAAACGAATTGAATAAATACATGTTCTCTGTAGAGGACACCAGGACCGACATGAATAGGCAAAAACAATATTTTAGTTTTTTTTCATTCACCAATCAATTTTTTGGTTTCAAGATTTTTTTTTTTCATCCAAACTTTATCTCAACTATGTTATGAAAGATATAACAGAATGATTTGATATACCATTTTACTTTATGCAATATGCATGTAAACATTTGCATAATTTGCATATTAATCTGTTCTTGGGGCAACATGTAATGAAAAAACGTGTAATAATTGGGAATATTTTCATAAGAATCTCTCATATTTCATAAGAATATTGATATATAATTTATTGCCCTATTCATTTGTTGTGTCTCTGACATGCCTGATATTCCATGATGTAAGTCCTGGTGTCCTCTACAGAGGTCATGTATGAAAGCAATCCCCTGTTTCGTAACAAAGTCATATTCTAATTTAAAAACCCCATGACATCTTCCTAAATTGTTGATTTCTGACAAACAATTCGAAAATTTGTCAGATTTAAATAAAATGTAATATAAAAAACAAAATATTATCATATTTCCATAAGAGTGCTAAATTTTATCATTCAGTAATTTTTAAAGACCAAGGAGAGGGGGTTGTCATGGTTGCACCTCCAAACATTTGGTATCTCTGCAAAGCCCTGAATTTGCTCTTTACAGGACATCCTGACTTAAAAATAATAAATTTGCTAAAGAGGAAAAAACTCCATTGCTGGGTATATATATATATATATATATATATATATATATATATGGATTTGGCCTAGATCCCTCATTCCACACACTGCACTTTTGACAGTGGCGGCATTGTGGTTTTCCTCTCTCCCACGACTGAGGGGTATAAAATGGGAAGCACTGTGGTTAGCATCACTTTTCTAACCAGTCCTCTGTAGAAGAAACAGAAGCAAAACCACTCACGTCTTGGTAGAACTGAGCAAAAGTCTTGCGTATTCCATCCTGCACAAAAACCAAAGCTTCCCGGTCAGGGTAGCGCTCCACTGAGGCTCGAAGACACTGGTCCACAGTACTAGACAACAGTGGTTGGGAGGAGATGCCATGGACATAACTGGTTGTCAGGGTTGGGGTGCTGGGTGGGTTATCCACATGAATGGCACTAAAAAAAGAGGGGAGAGGAGAGCGTGTCTTTATAAGAGATGCAGAGAGACATCTGAACGGGAACCAAATACATACAAAAACGGGGGAAAAATTGGGTAACTGCGACTACTTTTAGTTTGTCTTTGGGTCTGGTGAAGTTCATACTGAAGGGAGAGCAGAAGCTAAAAAACATCCTGACAACATTGATTTTATGTAAGGAAAAGGTGAAATAAGGGATGTCAGCTGCTGCACTATTTCTCACTTTAGAGAACCAAGAAGATGGTCTTTGTTAATGCTTTTTTTAGCCTGCTCAACCTAACAGTTGATCTGTCATTTGAAGATACAGGATGACCGATGAAATTAGCCCATAAAGTTAATTCCTAATTTACTAATATAAAAAATAATATTTCATTGAAGGAAGTCTGATTTGCTCACCAAGGCTGCATTTATTTGATCAACAATTCATGATTCGATACATATCACGATACTGAACCCACGATACAGTATTATTGTGATACTCTAAGACATATGGTAAAAGCTTAACAAAAAAATGTACTGTTGATTAAAATGTCAAATTGGTATTACATTGGGGGTGGAAATAAATAGGCTTGGACTTTGTGCTGGTAACCCAATGCACAGGATAATGGGGACACCAGAAAAAAATTATTCATGATTTTGGAGCTGAAAATACAGAATTATTTCAGATGAATATGCTTGCACTCTGTCACTGGCTACTAGATATATTTAAAATAATGTAGGCCACTTTTTACTGGTAACATAAGACATTTGGCATTATCAAGACCAACAAAAATCCCCCATTGCATTATTATACATTATATTCAACATTAATATACATAGGCTAGTAGTTTAATGTAGTGACACTAAAACTCTGTAAACTAGAATTTTTTGTTTGTGTAAGAAAAATACACATTTAACACGTTACAAAGTAAAATTCCGGCTTCCGGCCATACACAGTCTACTTGCGCCTAAATCGCATCTTATGTAACTTGTGACGTCAGAAGTAGCGTAGTGCGTCGCGGTGTAGCGTAAATATCAGCAGTACGTTGCATTGCTCGCGTACGTTGCGCTTTAGTCAAATCCGTATGTTCGTTGGTCGGAAGCTAGTTATTTTACTTTATAAAGTTTTAAATATGGATATTTTTCTTACACAAACGCATTGCTTCGCTTCAGAAGGCCTTTATTAACCACCCGGAGCTGTGTGGAGCACTTTTGTGATGGACAGATGCACTTTTATGGGCTTCAAAACAGAAACAGTCATTCACTGCCATTATAAAGCTTGGAAGAGCCAGGACATTTTTTTTAATATAGCTCCGATTGTATTCGTCTGAAAGAAGAATGTCATATACACCTAGGATGACTACATGAGGGTGAGTAAATCATGGGCTAATTTTCATTTTTGGGTGAACTATCCCTTTAAATATTACAATTTTCAATTATTACGATTTAAAATATTGTTATATAATATAAATATGATAAATTACTATATACAATATAACATTTTAAAACATTTGACATCTGATTCAGTGCTCAAGAAACATTTCTTATTATTACCAATGTGGAAAATAGTTGCGCTGCTTAATATTTTTGACTAAACCATGATACAGAAATTTTTGGTGATAAAGAACAGCATTTATTTAAAAAAAAAAAAAAAAAGAATAAGTTTTTTTGTATCATTATGAATGTCTACTGTCACTTTTGATCAATTTAAAACATAATTGCTAAATAAAAGTAATTAAAAAAATGTATTTAAAAAATATATTGGGAAAAAATTAACCTTTGGCTGGCTACTGACCATCAATTTAGAACGGCATTGTCTGTTCAGTTTACTTTAGAGCCTCTACTAATCGGCAAATGAGCGTTAAAAAAGGCATTCAAAAACTATTGGGTAGACCAGCCAACTTGCTAAACAAGTTAGCATAAGTCTGTGAGTGTGAGACCATTAAATCAGCTAACCATTTTAGGCTGGGGGGGGGTATGTCGAATATGTTATTCAGTCGAAGAATATGTTATTGAGTCACGAGAGAAAGTTGTTTTTTTAGATAAATAATATTTCCCACTCGTAGGCTATTACTTTGTAGTGTCACTTAAAGGGTTAATGAAAACATTACATAACTACTAAATTATAGAAGCTGATATGTATTCATCGTTAGTCTGATCTATTTTCGAATTTCCAAGAATATGGAGACACAATTCCAAAAACATATCTATAAAAAGCAATCTGCCACATGTTTGTCATCTCCCGCCGGATAGGCTAAATCATAAAAGATGCATGTTTTTATGATGCCTTACCAACTTTGTTGAGAAGCTACGAAAGGAGTCCAGGGTCTCTGCAGAAAATGCAGTGTTTTGTAGAAGCTCGCGGTAGTTCGTAGATTAGTCAGAAGAATCTTAGAAGACATCTTTCAGTTTCACCTTTACGGCGGACAGAAGTAAACTCTGAAGAATCTCAGTTTAGTTTTTTTTATTCAGAAACTCGATTGCAATCAAACAAAAACACGTAACGTTAGCCTACCCCAGACACGACCATAAGTGAGATAAATGCACATAATAGTAAAATTAAAACTCCTGAATTAACTGCAGTGGTAAATCATGAATGCTCGACTTCTAAGCAACACCAAGATCTTGCCACCACGATCCCAAAGTTCCCAATAGTGAATCGCTAAACCAACTAACGTTACATCTAAAGTTGCAAGACGAGCGGCTGCAACGTAATGAACTGCAGGGTTGCCAACTCTCACGCATCTCGCGTGACAGTCACGCATTCAGCATCAATCTCACGCTCTCACGCTCAACAAAGAAATCTCACGCAAAAATAGACATTCTTCTGTGCTGTATTTTTTTTCACTCATGTGCACTAAATTTCAGAATTACTATAAACAATTCAGGCTCTTAACTACTGGATGGACCACTAGTTATGGCGCAAATGATTTAAAAATCTCCCACAATCTAGAGCGAGCACGCATGAAAAGTTGGCAACCCTGGAACTGTAGAGGACGTCAACAAATGTTGTCACATCAGGAAGCTCTAGCCAGTAGCGGTATTAGCCTAACTGTAAATGTTATAGCATCTTATGCACAGAAAGCCTTTGGCACATGATGTGTAGTCACATCCGGTTTTCATTTGCATGTGCCAGCGGAAAGTGGCATGTGCCAGTGCCACTAAAACCCAAGTGGTAACAGTTCCTCACTGCAGAGCCAAATGACGTCGAGCTCCACCTATCTAGATGTCATAGGTCCAGCTCCACCTCTGTGGATCTATTGGGTGGAGGGATAGAGTTAGGGTGTGGTTGGATCTTCTAGCTCCACCCATTAAACAGAGAGCAGTGCTGCAGAGGCGAACCAACACTGAGTGTGGGCCCCAGGCAAAATTAATCAGTGAGGCCCTTTTTTTAATATATATATATGTATTTTATATATGTTTTATATAATATATAAGATTTTTTTGTTATTATCTTCATTACCTAGAGATATTATTATACAAAATTCAAAAAGTAGTCAAAACACAGAACATCTAACAGAACATAAGTTGTTTATTTTTTTACAACATTGTGTGCTTATTTTTTTAATTAACGAAATGTCAATCTTCATCTTTATAACAGAAGATACAATACAATACAACAATCTTCAAGATACAGTAAATCTTCAAATGTGTAACAGATTATCACCTTAAAAACAGTAATTTACGTGGTGGAACAAGCAATGCTATTTAAAAATATATAGTTAGCATCTTAATTTAATACTTGTTTTATTGTTTTATTAGTTAATTAACTAATTGTTTACTCAACTAGTTTAATGTAAAGAGCTGGATACTTATTACTAATGAAATAATGTCAACTATAGTAAATGTATTGTTTAAAAGTGGACATTTCAAGCTTTATATAGATATATGTCTCATGTATGTGAGGCTAGTAGCCTATATGCTGTGTGTCTGTTTATTTTTGAGACGCGCTCCAATTCATAATTCATGAAAGCGCGCCTGATTGTTTTATTTTATTTTACAAAAGCACAAAGTTTTCTTGTTATTGTGAGTTTACACAAATAAAAGTAGTTGCGACTGATGCATTATTTTTCTCTGTATGGCCAGAAATGTTGTCTTTGTTGCTATATGTTTATATATTTATGTTTAGTATAGGCCTTCCACAACTCTCTCCCCATATGTCAATGCAGGTACCGACGGACAATCCGCTTGTGAACAACCTACACGACTACCGTATGGCGGATGCCCCAGTGTTCTCCCTCGGGGACCCAGATTTCCCCTCTCTCCCCATAACTCCTTCCACAACTCCCTCCAAACCTCCTGCACCAAAAAAATGAAGCCGCAGCGCTCCGTGGATCTAGACAGTGAAGATATTGTGCAGAGAATCTCTGTCATTTTCAACACGAGAATCGACTCTCTGGAAAAGAGTGTGGAGAGAATGATTTCCAACAATACACTGAAGATTGAGGGGCTAAAGAAGACTGTTGATTTTGCCTGCGCTGAGATTCGTGAAGTGAAAGGTAAAGTGACACACATTGATGACCGAGTCAACGTGGCGGAGAAAAAGACGAGCCTACTGGAGCAACGAATTACTGAGCTGGAAAACTATTCGCGACGGTGGAACCTGCGACTCTACGGTTTGGCTGAAAACAAAGACCAGAACGTCCGCCAAGAGGTTATGCACATCTGTCAGTCCATCCTGCAGGAGCACAAGGCCAAACTCCCTGATGTTATTGACTCAGTGCACCGTCTTGGCCAATTAAAGATTCAGATTCAGATTGTTTTATTTAATGCCATGTCAGCACTCAAAGCTATTTTCATGGCAAAAATACAATTACAAAAATACAAATATCATATAAATACAATAAAAAACAAAACAATTAAACACAGCAAGTCATATTATATGAGATTTTTTAAATTAACACATGATAAAAATTCCAAAACCTTTTCAGGCATAATCTCATTAAATATGTCCTTAAGTGAAGCAACTTTGTAAAAAAGCATTCTGCTTGTAATAAGTCCAGGACAATCCAATAATATATGTTTAACAGACAAGGGAATTTTACAAAACATGCATAGAGTTGGATCTTCACCTTTAAGCAAAAAACCATGGGTCAAACTTGTGTGACCCACACGACATCTAGTGTAGACAACTTGATCAAGTCTAGTTTTAAAATTGATAAAAAGTCTGTTTGTAATTTCCGGATTAGTTCCATACAATTTATTATTCTTGTACATATTCCACTCTTCTTGCCACTTATTTAAAATATATCGATTAATAATCGGTCTCATATCTGAAGGAGGAATTTGACATTCGTTAACTTCCTGATTAAGAGCGTCCTTAGCAGCTGCATCAGCTCGTTCATTTCCTGAAAGTCCAACATGTCCTGGAACCCAACAAAAGATAATACTGAAGAACTGATTTTGTAGATAATCCACTTTTGTTAAGATGCAGTCCACTAAAGGATGATCAGTTTTTAAAGTGTCCAATGCTTGAAGACAAGATTTCGAGTCTAAAAATTATAGATTTTTTTTGTTGTGCATTTTCAATATGCTCCAAAGCTAAAAGTAAAGCACGTGCTTCAGCAGAAAAAATTGAGCACTGTTTTGGAATACGAATTCCATAGCGTTGATGTCCAGTCACCATTGCTGCCGTTACACTATTTTCCACCTTCGAACCATCTGTGAATATAGGTAGGCCTACGTGAAAAGGGAATTGGTTTCTTATGTCCAAATATTGCTGTCTATATACATTTGGATGGGTCACTCCTTTCCTCTGATGAGCCAAATCCAAATTGATATTAGGCTTCTTTAATTTCCAGGGAGATATAGAATTGAATTGTATTTGATTTAAAATGTTCAAATTTGTATTTAAGTTCTCCAAATGTGTTTTAATACGAATAGCAAAGGATCTGATGCTTTTAGGTTTGCTCTCATACAAAGGAGTAAATTGTGGGTTGAAGACTGTAGAATAAGCAGGATTGGTTTTATTTGCCTTTATTTTGGCCAATTAAAGAAAGGTGCCACCAAGCCTCGAGGGATAATTCTACAGTTTGCTGCTCGTATTTACCGCGACGCTGTCTGGAAGGCTGCAAAGAAGTCCACCTTCCTGCAAGACAACAAGCTACGTTTTGCCGAAGACCTGTCCCCAGCAGTCAGAGAGCGAAGGATGCAACTGTGGCCACTGGTGGCTAAAGCGCGTGAACAAGGGAAAGCTGCTTACTTCGTGGGAGCTCGAGCCTTTGCTAACGGGGCTGAACTGTTTCCAGAGACTTGAAAGTGGTAAACGTCACACCTGTCAACATGTGCCTTAAGCCGAGTTAAGCTATTATTTCCTAATTGCGTTTTCTGTGTATATGTTTCTATTTGTTCTGAGAAACACTATATTTTTTTATTATTTTTATATGGGTTGATGAGCACTTTAATGACACGTGTATGTTTACAAGACAGCTTCTATTACATCCTGTTCAATTATTTGCAATGTTCTATAGACTAGTATTTATGTCTATTAAGTGCTAATAACTGGTATGTGTTAAGCTGTCGACTGAGAACCAGGTATCTCCTTAGTTTTCACTGTTTCACTAAGTTTCGCTATGCACCCTGTATTTAAGTTAATTGGTGCAGCTCCTTTCAGTAAGGTTAAAAAATCTAATTTCATCCAAACTTTACTTATTACATTGTTCTATCCGTTGTTGTTAATACGTCTTTATCTATCATTACTCTCAATGCCAGGGGGATAAGGAATATTGTTAAGCGCAAGGCGTTATTTTTGTTTGTCAAGCAGCACAAATCTGATTTCTGTTTCATTCAAGAGTCACACTCAGTTCCGGACAATGGTCGATTATGGAGATCCCAATGGGGAAATGATCTGTGGCAGGCTCATGGGTCTGAACATTCTGCTGGGGTTGCGACTCTAAAATATAATTTTCCAGGGACTATTCTTTTATCTGTCAGTGATGCATCAGGTCATTTTATTTTTCAAGTATTAACCATTGAAAATTTTACTTTGATAGTTATTAATATATATGTGACCCGATCTGGCGAAATGAGTCGGAAGTCGCAACGTTCCATTTTAAGATATGGGCCGATTATGTGGAAAAACAATGAAATAATAATTTGAAAAAAAAAATTTTTTTTTTGCTAAATTTCAAAGAACAGACATTCAAAAATAATCTCCTAAAGTTTCGTGGTCCAGATAATTGAGTAAAGGTATTTAAATGACTAATAAAGTTTACAAAGTTTTACTAAATTCGCTGAAAATGAATATTGCTTTTCTCAACTCCTCTCGTTATGTCTGAGCATTCCCCGGGAATCCCCTCAAACGTCTCTGCTCTCCAAATATGGTGTTTCACGTTGTATAGAACCAATCAAAAAGCTTAGAAATGTACACAAACGCTGATCATTTGTCAATGGGAAGCCCCGTTTCGACTGACCGGCACGCGATTGGTCCAGCCATCCTCCTGTCAGACTCGTAGCGCTATGTGTAAACAAGCTAGCAGATCTCCTCAGAAAGATTAAATATTATTAATTTGAGAAATGTCGCTGTCAAAAGAGAGCAAAGTCGCCAAAAAGTCGCCAAAAGCGTTGAACTCACTAGAGGCTTCTAACCTAAGCTCTGCTGCGGGTCATCAAGAGTATCTAAGGCTAGTCAGTGATTGTTTTGGATCTGGAGACGTGTCATCCTCTGATGACAGCGACAGCAGTGACAGCCCTGTGGTATTTATCGTGTATGGATGTGAGTGAGTGCAATTATTCTGTGAGTGTATTTATCTGCAAGGAGAATCCATTACAATGTGTTTGATTTATTTTAACCCAATATTTAACTGTTGGTATCTCCGTTATGAATGTGTTACACTGTTATTGTCAACTAGCCTACACAAAGATATTGCATAGGCTAACATTATTTTGTTCTCTGTTTCCTTGTCTCTCTGCCTCTCTCACTCTCTCTCTCTCTCTCTCTCTCTCTCTCTCTCTCTCTCTCTCTCTCTCTCACACACACACACACACACAGACATACACACACACACACAGACACACACACACACACACACACACACACACACACACAGAGAGAGAGAGAGAGAGAGAGACACACACCCTCTCAAGGAAAACTGTAGCACCTCTGTTCAATCTTTCTGATTTTAGTAAATGTTTGTAAAAGTGCCTTTTAAATTATTTATTAAAATAAAAACTTTAAAATAATTTGAGCTTCAGTCTGGTTTAATAGCATATATTAATGTCTTTGGTCAAATTAAGCTGTACAATAAATAGTTTATCCCTTTAAATGCAATGGATTTTGAAAGATATCAACAAAAAACGGGCAAAAAACTTTAAAAGCGATTTTCTCAGGTTTTCAATTGGAAAAAGAGGACAGACGACCATAATTCAAATGTGTATATCTTTACAACCATTCAAGGTATGACTTTGACTTGGATATCATTTGAAGCTTATGGTCTCCTCTTTCCATTAATACCAAAATCTCAATTTTGAAATTTGGGTCACTGTGACTCATTTTGCTGGATCAGGTCACATATGGCTATAATTCTAACCATGAGAACGACATAATGCTTGAAACATTAGAAAAGCATATACAAAATACCCTTAATAACTTTCCAAATTCAGGTATAGTAATAGGGGGGGATTTTAACATGATTCTGGATCACAATATTGACTGTTGGCCTCCACGTGTTTCCTCTGCAGTAAATGATAACTTAACATTATTTATGCAAAAGTTTAACTTGATAGATGTATGGAGATTTAATAATCCTAACATAAATGCTTTTACTTGGAGTAATAGAAGTGCCACCAGACGTTCACGATTGGACTATTGGTTAGTCTCTGATCATTTGAATATTGATAAAATATCAGTTAATATCATCACAACCCCATTAACAGATCATAATGCAGTCTTCATCTTTATTCCTTTGCACTCTGCCCCCTCCACTAGATGAAGGAATGCTTACTGGAAACTAAACAGTTCGCTTCTTCAACACGATGAGGTTAAATCAGAAATAAAAAATCTAATATTGAAATTTTGGAATAAAGCAAAGTCTGAGGATGCTTTTGGTAGCAATTGGGAACTTCTGAAATTTAAAGCTGGCTAATACTTGAGGAATTATGGTAGTATCTTATCCAAAAATCGTAAATTGGAGGAAGAAAGAGTGGTCTCTAAAATAATTTCCTTGTACCAGAAGGACCCTGCAGATATATTAGAAGAGGAACGACTAACTTTAATTTCGGAACAACTTAAACTAAATGAGATTTACTCCAACAAAGCAAAAGGTGCCTTTATAAGGTCAAGAAAAAGGTGGATTGAAGAAGGGGAGCAGAACTCTGCCTATTTTTTCGGCTTAGAAAGATATCATGGGAAATTTAATTTAATCCAGCAACTTAATATTAACGATACTGTGACTGATGATTCAAAGAGCATAGCTGTTTTCTGTGCGGACTTCTATAGAAATTTATACAAGTCCAAATATTGCCATCAATCAACCACTACATTCTTGAACTCTCTTATCGTCACTCCAATCTCTCAAGATGATAGGAAACTCTGCGATGACCATATAACCTTGCAGGAAATTACATTTGCAATTGAACATTGTAAAACTAACAAATCTCCGGGTGTTGATGGCCTTTCTGCAGAGTTTTATCAGGCTTTTTATTTTTATTTTTAAAAACAAGACGCATTATGTGAAAAAATCTGTTATTATGAACACTGTTGAACGTGGTGGTCTAAACTTTCTTGATTTTACAACCCTTAATTATACTTTTAAAATAAATTGGATAAAGCATTTTCTAAAAAATCCCACATCTACATGGAATTTTATACCTAATTATATTTTCTCGAAGATTGGTGGTCTAAATTTTTTACTTTTATGTGATTATAAAATTGAAAAAATCCCCTTAATTTTATCTAAATTCCATAAACAAATGCTCTTAGCATGGTCATTAATCTACAAACATAATTTCTCCCCACATAGGTGCTTCATTTGGAATAATCAGTTTATTAAATTTAAGAATAAATCCTTATTTTATAATACTTGGTTCAATAATAACATAATTCTAGTATCCCAGCTATTAAATGATAATGGATTATTGCTGAATTATTCTGAATTCCTTCACACTTTTGGCATTCCAATCACCCCAAGAGAGTTTGCAATTGTTATGGATGCCATCCCATCTGGTATTTTAACTCTCTTAAAAGGGGCTGGTAAACCAAATTGCCTACCAGATTTGCACCCTCAGATTCCAGATTTCCTAATATTGTCCTATCCTAACAAACCATACGGAAAGCTTATTTATTCAGCTTTTCACTTGTCACTTGTTATTCAGCAACTTCACTTGTCTCCGTTGAATCCAATGGGGTTGCTGTGTCCAGTTTATATACTGTCTATGGATTCAACACAGACAAGTGAAGTCAATTAGGCCCTGTCCCAAATGGCGCAGAGTCTACGAGTCCGTAGGCCGTCCCATTCAGCATTTTACCGCTCTGAAGTGTGCTCAGCAGCGCCCTCTTTGTACCCTTGAAGCGGTCTTCCGCGAAGCCCGCATAGAAGCAGGCTTCACGCACTTCAACTACCCAGGAATCCTTGCGAAAGGCCAATCAGACAACGGATGGGAGGAGATTTCACTCAAGAAAATATTACGGTTTTTATGACCTAGATGTACATTTTACCTGTTGTACTTGTAACCTACAGTTTACAAACATTATGGTCATCGAGCAGTGGTTGATGTCTCAAACATAATAATAGCGCGTTGAATAATACGATCGCATTATGATTTATTAAATAAATAGAACCGAATGTCAGGGCTTTACCGAGTCATATATTTACACAGTATGAATATTGAAACCTGTAAATTCATCTGAAACTCATGCACATTTTCATTATGTGTTAAAATTGTAATCTTAGTTCAAATGGAACATTATGTATTATTATGTACAACTGTACACATAATTTAAATAAGCATGATGTATTGTCTAATGCCCATCTAGATGGCATGCATAATATCAAAATATAGAACTGTAAAATTAGGCTGTGTAGTTGACAGAGATAAGACGTCGGAGCGCAAAAATGTGATTCTCCTGTCCAACAACAACCAGACCGTTATTTCCGGCGTGACGATCAAGTCTGTCCCAAAATACCTCTCAATGCGCCCTTCGTGGACTCGCGCCAAGGACCCTACAGGTCTGCACTACATGACGTCACCAAAGTGTGGACTCTGAGGAAGTCCACAAGTCCGGAGTGTGCCATTTGGGACAGGGCCTTAGAAGCACCAGAGCCCGTCTACGGAGAGCCTTGGCACTTCCTATTAGCCCCATTGTATCGATCTTGGTTGCAGTTCCATTAGAATTCCACTGGAGGTGATCGCGGGGGAGTGCAGACTGAATGGGAGTCTATGGGGCTAGATGGCTAAATGTGTCTCTTTCACCCGATTGCCGTTGAGAAATCTCAGATTTTATTGTAGGTTTTGCAAGTTCAACATGGGTTATAGGTCGAAAGTTGAATGAACGAGTACTTATTTCTTTTCGATTTCTTACAGGTTGAGTTGTTGTTGCCCATAACACGCTAGCATTCTGCTAATGACGTCAGCATTCTGACGTCATTGATATTTTAAAAGACTTTTTAAACCAAATAAGTGACTCTAAAAAATCTAACACTCAGCAATGTGTAATTTCTTTGCATCTCCTTTCGAATACAACATTCAAATTACTAGAGAAAAAATTATATCCTGAGAAAAGTGGATTTTGAGGGTTTTTCGCCATAGACCTCCATTCATTCTGCACTCGCCTGCGAGCGCCCCCGCATGGACAGAGACGTGTTACTGCAGCCAGTCCAGAAACCGGAAGTAAGCAGAGAGTGCCAATTCTCTTCCTATTAGACATTCTCTGGAAGCACTAACTTCCTGGGGGTCGAGCGTACTGCGCAGACTCAAACTGAGCTTGACGACGTAGATGTGACGTGAGCAACCCGTCTGTCTTCTAGTAGCTGTGCCAAGCGAAATTTCAATCATTCCCTTCCGAAGCTTAGAGATGGAGAGTGTGAGTAGGAGCTGTCCGTGAGCTAGGAGCAGGAGAAACTTTTGCTTAGTATTCTGATTAATTACTTTGCCATTTGGCCTCTACGTCCCCCCGATTGCACGCGAGCTTCTCCTCCTGTCCATACGGTAATTTCTCTACTGTGCGACAGAGAGTCGCGTGGTTATGACGCAATCGTTAGCCTATTTTTACAAAAACTGCTTCTACGGGGCCATAACGTAAGATACAAGGTAATGGAGCCTTTTATACATTTTCGTGTTTCTTTAGAAATAAATAATGGACAAATGGAGTCTTTAAACGCCTCGGATGTAAAGTTATTCGCTGTCAAAGTGACGCCAAAATGAATGGGAGTCAATGGGATGCTAACAGCAGGTGATGGTCTGCTAGCCAATGGCGTCGCCCGGGGAAACTTCAAAATAATATGAAATGCTGCCCCCCTGGTATCCCCAGAGAATGTCTAATATGGCGAGAAGTTTCACTCTCAGTACACTTCCGGCTTCTGAACTGGTTGCAGTTCCACTCTGATTCCACATGAGGGCGCTCACAGGACGAGTGCAGAATGAATGGAGGTCTATGGCGCTACCGCCATCAAAATCCACTTTTCTCAGGATATAATTTTTTGTCTAGTAATTTGAATATTGTATTCGAAAGAAGATGCAAAGAAATTACACATTGCTGGGTGTTAGATTTTTTAGAGTCACTTATTTGCTTTAAAAAGTCTTTTAAAGTGTCAATGACGTCATACACATCGTACGACCAGAGACACTGCTTTATGGCAATCCTTCAGTCACTTTGGTGCTTTCGCGCTCTGCACTTTCTTTTCACTCGAGGCATCGACAACACAGCTGACACAGGGAAACACACAACACAGCTGACACAGGGAAACACACGTGCTAGAAGAGGTTTTGTTTTGTTTGTTTCTGGTCCCGGTTCGGATGCCACGATGCCATCAAGCGGGATCTCTGGTCGTAATCAGTCCTTCACTGACCAATCAGCGTTCATTAGCAGAATGCTAGCGTGTTATGGGCAACAACAACTTAACCTGTAAGAAGTCGAAAGGACATAAGTACTCGTTCATTCAACTTTCGACCTATAACCCATGTTGAACTTGCAAAACCTACAATCAAATCTGAGATTTCTCAACGGCAATCGTGTGAAAGAGACAAATTTAGCCGTCTAGCCCCATAGACTCCCATTCATTCTGCACTCATGGGCGATCGCCCCCAGTGGAACTCTGGTGGAACTACAACCACAATTCGGTACAATAGGACTTAATAGGGAGTGGGCAGGCTCTCCATAGACGGGCTCTGGTATACCCCAGAGTTAGATTAGTCCATACATTACAGACCTTTATGTAATCTGCCGTGAGTATGTGGCTGGCAGATGCAACCACTAGTAATTTTAGTGGAATCCTTGGCTTTAATGTAAGCTTTCATTTCAGTTTGGACTCGTATATTTTTTCACAAGTCTGTTAAAGGTCCCGTTCTTCGTGATCCCATGTTTCAAACTTTAGTTAGTGTGTAATGTTGCTGTTAGAGCATAAATAATATCTGTAAAAATTATAAAGCTCAAAGTTCAATGCCAAGCGAGATATTTTATTTAACAGAAGTTGACTACATCGAACGGCCCGTTTGGACTACATCCCTCTACTTCCTTCTTTAATGACGTCACTAGAACCGTTTTTTGACTAACCTCCGCCCACAGGAATGCTCCCTCATCTCTACCGAAATTCGTTTATGTACTTGCACACTTCTAATAACTTACTGTGTTTACTCAGCTCTTACGGTGATTTTCTGAAGTAAAACTGACGCTTCATCTTTTGTGTGATGTACAATAAACTTTATTAAACTCATCAGTATATGTTTGATCATCATTCAGACAGCAGACTTGTAGGCTATTAATAAATAATGGATACATACAAGCAGATGACAAATACGTTATAATAACCGTAATTAAACTACTAAACTATACCTGTTTCATCTCTATACAGCACTCTGACTCTGTAGGCATTATTGTCCGACTCGAAATGAACACAGTTACTGAGAGTTTCTGATATTATCATCATTCCGTGAGATGAAATTGTCCTGAGAGACTGAGCGCGAGCTCATGAAGCTCCGCCCCCTAGGCCGTCCAGCAGCAGCTCATTTGCATTTAAAGGGCACACACTAAAACAGCGCGTTTTTCTGAGCCTCAAAAAATGACAATTTAAACGTGCTGTAAAAAATGATCTGTTGGGTATTTTGAGCTGAATCTTCACATACACACTCTGGGGACATCAGAGACTTATTTTACATCTTGTGAAAAGGGGCATAATACGGGACCTTTAAGAGTATTACTATTACAGTTCTGAACAGTGATGACAATTCTTCACTGATTTGACTAAATTTGATAGAGCAGTATTTCAACATAATATGCTGAACTGGTGCTAATCTTGTATTGTACTTTAAATGACACAAAATGAAATGTCTATCAATAAAAACTTTCAAAATTGTACTTGCAAATAGTTTATTTCATAAATGCCATCGTAACAATTCAGTTAAAGAAATTTGTATTTTGTCATAACCTTTGCTACTTGTTACTTTTATTACCAAACAATTTTTTTGCCTCCAGGTGGCAGACATTAAAAAAGGTATTATATCTTTATATTAATAGTAAATTAAACTAATGAGCTCATTAAATGTTAAATGCTGTCATAACAATCTTAAAACCTGTTACAGCTTTTACTACTAAATTATCAACAACAACCCTTTAATATAAAAAGGTAATGAAATGGACTGCGAAGATCTCTCCACAAGTCCTGCAGTAACAAAGAAGTGGTAGATGCCCCCCCGGAAGAAAATTGTACACATTTTAAAGATAAATTAATTTATTCAAATTCGATGAGGCCTTCACAGGGCGGATGAGGCTGGCACTTCAGGATGCGTCATGGTTAGGTCCAGGAGTAGATCCACCATCTGATCTGGATACGGCCGGGCTCCACCTCACTTCAGGAAACGGAGAGACTGGTTGACACTTCAGCACTGCGTTGTCGTCATCTGATCTGGATACGGCCCGGATCCGGTGGACTGCGGTAAACCTCGGTATAAACAGAGAGACTAATATTAGCGTAGATGCCATTCTTCTTATGATGTAACGAGTACATCAGGATTTATGGGAAGTGTTCTCGGTTCCGGCTGGCCTAATCTATGCAGCCTAATCATTGAATTATAGAAGTCTATAATGTGTTATGAGTATGCTAGGTCAAAGAGATGTGTCTTTAATCTAGCTTTGAACTGACAGAGTGTGTCTGCTTCCCGGACAATGTTAGGAAGACTGTTCCAAAGTTTTGGTGCTAAATAGGAGAAGGATCTCCCGCCAGCAGTCGACTTTGATATTCTAGGCATTATCAACTGGCCGGAATTTTGAGATCGCAATAGACGTGAAGGACTGTAATGCGTTAAGAGCTCGCTCAAGTACTGCGGAGCTAAACCATTTAGTGCTTTGTAAGTGATCAGCAATATTTTAACATTTATACATGTTTAATAGGGAGCCAGTGCAGTGTTGACAGAACCGGGCTAATATGGACATACTTCCTGGTTCTGGTAAGAACTCGAGCTGCTGCGTTTTGGACCAGCTGTAGTTTGTTTATGAAGCGTGCAGGGCAACCACCCAGTAGAGCATTACAATAATCTAGCCTTGAGGTCATGAATGCATGAACTAATTGTTCCGCATTTGTCAATGAGAGCATATGACGTAATTTAGATATATTTTTAAGATGGAAAAATGCGGTTTTGCAGATACTAGACACGTGACTTTCAAATGAAAGATTGGTATCAAAGAGCACACCCAGGTTCCTAACCGACGACGAAGACTTAACAGAGCAGCCATCAAGTGTTAGACAGTATTCTAGGTTATTACGTGAGGACGTTTTTTGTCCAATAATCATATTTATATCAGCTATGCATTCCGTTAACTTTGTGAATTGGTGTTACGTTATGTGTATTTGTCTTTGTGTCTTTATATGTTTTTCTTTGAGTTTCAGATTATCGCTGATTTGATAACAACCTGCCAGCGGTAATTGGGTGATCAGATGATGACTCGGTCCTTAAAAATGCCTCTTCCGCTCGACATGGAGGATCAAAACAATATTTTCATGTGTCCTTTGGTTATGTGTTCTATTTAGAATGTGGTGATGTAGTAGAGACCTGGGGTCTCATTTATAAAGCATGCGTACGCACAAAACGGGGCTGGAAACGTACGTACGCCAGTTCCCACGCAAAGGTTGCGATCTATAAAAAACAAACTTGACGAGAGAATGTGCGCACCTTTAAGCAAACTTTGAGCCGTGCGTACGCACATTCTGGAGACAAAGGGAATTGGCGACACCGATGGTGAGCTGGAGTTAAGTGTCTTTTTGGTCACTTTTAGACAGAAAATCTAAAGAAAATTAAACATATACAGAAAGATAATACAAATATAATTTCACTCACCAAGCCTGTCACTTGAAGCAAATATCCATCCCTTCTTAAATGTCAGCGCCAGCGAGCGCGTTGGGCCGTTTAGTGAAACTGACGCAAATAACAGTTTAAATAAATAAAATAATGATTTAAACTATGTTTTACTTCTGATATAAACATTTAGATTAAATATGCCATTCAAAATAATGGAGGTAAGCACTTAAACATGAAATCATTACTGAGAAGTTACAACATTTTTATATTCAAATTCAGTCAATAGAAATATTTGTTGTGGATGCAATGTTTTTGAACACTTTTCCTCTGGTATGCTGTGTTTTAATGTTTTAACCACAGAGATAATTGCTTATCTATCTATAAATTACAGGAACGTCTGTCTGTCTGTGTGTCTGTTAACCACATATCTCTCGAACCGTTAGTCCGATGGATTTCAAACTTGACAGGTGTCTCGCTACGGGCACGAGTAAGTGCAGTGCCAAGTTTGACGTTGTTTGGATGAGAAATGCTAAAGATATCGTTAAATATATCATTTTTAAAAGGTTTTGGTTTAAAAATAAACAATTATCAAACACTCTCTGGATGTTAACTGAATCTGTAAGTCACGCTGTTTCTTAATATGTTTCTTTAAAGCTACGCTGTTTAGCCTAACATTACTTCTTAATATATTATTTAATTCTGGTGCGCGTAACATTATCGCTACTGTTTAATAGTAGCCTATGCTAAGTCTCTTTCACGGCCATCATTTGTAGTAAATGCAAATATATTACTGTGTCATGCGCGCTGAAGTTAGCCTGTAACTATGTGATGTTTAATATGTTAAATAGTTGCCGAGCCCACAGCCCTCTCCTCGGACAGCACGTCATATACGCATTTATTCTATCTGACTTATTTGTAAGTGTGAACTCGTGAAATCTCAATTCTCCAGCGGCAGTCATCTTTGTTGTAAACTAATTCAAATCGAGCGCTCTTTGATGACGTGGGTGATTACGTAACCGCAGATCATCTGTCCATCATCGATTAAAGCCCGCCCTGGCAATTTGATTGGCTCGGCCTTCTGGCAGCCGAGCATAATTACTCCTCAACGGATCGAGTCCAGACCGAACTTCCTGACCAAAAAATGTTGTGGGCGGGGTTCGGGCTGGCACCCAGGCTAATAACTTACAGCAACTCCTCCCCCTTTGCCTTTCAGACGAGGTTCATGTTTATAACAGTAATCTTGCGCGGTGGACTCATTTAAAGTAATGTAATCGTTTGGTTTTAGCCAGGTTTCTGTCAAACACAGCACATCTAGATTATAGTCTGTAATCATATGATTAACAATGAGTGCTTAAAAGTAAGGGATGAATTTTGTGTGCATTTCTGAATTTTGTATGCATTTTGTATCCTGTGTGTGCATATGTGAATGAGTGTGTGCATTTATCTTTGAGACTCTTCAAGCTCCATACAGCTCCCACGTAACGCAGCTAGTCCAGGTTGCTGTAGTTAAAGTCCCTTAGCACCAGGGGCATCATGTGCTCCAAGGTTTCTAGAACGAGCTGGCTCTCCCACTCTAGACGCTGGATGGTGGCCAGATCATCATGTCTCTCCATCTCAAACTTTGCCTGTTCATTACATAAACATATGGTTGGACATTTGAGATTGGTTCTTAAGTTTTTTCTCAATAGCAAAACTAGAAATACAATCTAGAAGTTAAGATAAAAACAATAAGCTTTTTATATGCTTTTTTTTTAAAACTGTAGATCATAGATCCTATACATGTACTATTTCAAAACAAAATATATTTAGTCCTGTACATTAAGAATATATATATACACCTGTTCTTGTGTGGCCACAGGTGCAGTGATGGGCTCTTCTTTAGGATGGACCATATGAAGGCCACCTGTTACATGAGATACCAAGACAATTCAACCAGATCAAGACGATATAGAACCTAAAGCTGTACTGAAAGAAAACTAGTTTTGACTAGCTCTGGATCTCTCCAGAGAACAGAGTCTGGTCTTGTATGTTCTCAAGGCAGCAAAGTCCTCCTGGAGTTTGACTGTGGACTCTTTTATGGCATCAAAGTTGGCCTGCACCCTCGTTAGTGTCTTCTCATATTCCTAAATTTAAATTTAAATTTAGCATACATTTATGCTAGCGCCATGCTATGCTATACACAGGAAAAAAATTGCAAATAATGGATGCTTAAGTATTTCTATTGACAATGAAAAAAAAAAACAATCAACACAATTCTCCAAGATCTTCCGAGATGAAGATGAAGGCCTCATCCTAGTGCAGAAACAACAACTTTAAAACACTTCCATTGACACCATGTACACACCTTTTTTATACTGTCGCTCTCTGTGTTGCTTTGGGGTCGCGACAGAACAGAACCTGAATTCTGACACAGTCTCTATATGATGATATCTAGGTGAAAGCGGCTCTATGTGATGGGATTTATCTGACCTTGGTGACGTGGTCCAGGAGTAGATCCACCATCTGATCTGGATACGGCCGGGGTCCACCTCACTTCGGAGAGACTGGTTGACACTTCAGGACTGCGTTGTCACATCCAGGCGCTGGTCCTTCGTCAGATGATCTGGATACGGCCTGGATACGGCGGACTGCGGTAAACCTCGGTATAAACAGAGAGACTAATATTAGCGTAGACGCCATTCTTCTTATGATGTAACGAGTACATCAGGATTTATGGGAAGTGTTCCTGGTCCGGCTGACCTAATCTATATATAGATAGATATTTTCAAAACCACTAAGAAATAAATTTAAATATAATTCTTTTAAAGTGTTGATGCTTAATGTAAAAATATATAGTATAAACGATAAATCACGTTTGAGATTTGTGCTGGCTACTGTATACAGGCCATCAGGGCACCATAAAGACTTTATCAAAGAATATGCTGACTTTTTATCAGAATTAATATTGACTGCAGATAAAGTACTAATTGTTGGTGATTTTAATATACACGTCAAGTCAAGTCAACTTTATTTATATAGCGCTTTTCACAATACAGATTGTATCAAAGCAGCTTCACAGCATTATTACACATCGATAATGAAAAAGATGCATTGGGATTGGCATTTAAAGACATTGTAAACTCAATTGGAGTTAGACAACACGTGTCAGGACCTACTCATTGTCGTAATCATACTCTAGATCTAATATTATCACATGGAATAGATGTTGATGCCGTTGAAATTCTGCAGCAGAGCGATGACGTCTCAGATCATTATCTAGTCTTGTGTAAATTACATTTAGCCAAGGCTGCAAAGCCGACTCCGTGTTTCAAATATGTTAGACCAATCACTTCTGCCACTAAAGATTGCTTTATCAATAATCTTCCTAATCAGTTTCATCATCTCAGCATCCCAGATAGCTTAGAAGAACTTGATATTGCAACAGAAACTTTTAACTCTCTCTTTTCCAGCACTTTAGACACAGTTGCTCCGTTGCGCTTAAAGAAGATTAAAGAAAATAGTCCAACGCCGTGGTACAACGAGTACACTCGGGCCCTTAAGAGAGCAGCCAGAAAAATGGAGCGCAACTGGAAGAAAACAAAACTAGAGGTATTTCGGATTTCATGGAAGGAGAGCTCGATTACTTACAGAGGCTTTAAAAGCTGCTAGATCTGCTTATTTTTCAACCCTATTAGAAGAAAATAAACATAACCCTAGGTATTTATTTGAAACGGTGGCTAAACTAACGAAAAAGAAAGCTTCAAGCCCAGAAGTTTCCAAGCAACACAGCAGCAATGACTTTATTAACTTCTTCGCTTATAAGATTGATAATATCAGGGAGAAAATTATAACTATGCAACCGTCTACTACCGTATCGCATCAGGTAGTGCATTGTAGTCTCCCTGAGGAAAAATTTGATTCGTTCGTTGCTATAGGCGAGGAAGAATTTACTAAACTCGTTAAATCATCTAAACCGACAACATGCATGTTAGACCCTATACCGACTAAGCTACTGAACTGCTACAAACTGATAACGGTCAGATAAGTATGATTTAAACCATGCTAATGCAATTCCACTAATGCCAACATAATTTTCGAGTCTATTTAAAAGAATGTTGTGGTCAAAAGTATCAAATGCAGCACTAAGATCGAGTAACACTAATAGAGAGATACAACCACGATCGGATGATAGGAGCAAATCGTTTGTGACTCTAATGAGAGCTGTCTCAGTACTATGGTACGGTCTAAATCCTGACTGGAAAGTGGAAATCCTCACAGCATCATTTCTTTCTAAAAAGGAACATAGTTGTGAAGATACTGCTTTTTCTAGTATCTTTGACAGAAAAGGTAGATTAGAGATCGGCCTCTAATTGACTAATTCTGTAGGATCAAGTTGCATTTTTTTAACAAGCGGTTTAATCATAGCCAGCTTAAAAGTTTTCAGTACATATCCCAGTGACAAAGATGAATGATATTAAGAAGAGGATCTATGACCTCTGGAAGCATCTCCAATTGAGCTTTATGGTGCCCTGGTGGCCTGTATAAAGTAGCCAGCACAAATGTTAAACGTGATTTATCATTTACACTAGATAAATAATTACATTTGTACCCTTGAATTGGTTTAGGAGTTTTTTGTATGTCCTAATTCGGGGAACAGATACAGTCTCTATATGATGATATCTAGGTGAAAGAGGCTCTATGTGATGGGATTTATCTGACCTTGGTGACGTGAGACAGCTAGCAGACGGTCGGTTTAGCCAGTCTGTCTGCTTCGAATAGAATCGCCAATAGTTTTGGCGATTGGCACCTAAATGGAAAGGGCGCATAGCGTTGGAGGCCACACAGTCTTGTGTGTGTATTAATGAATTTTGTATGCATTTGTGAATCTTCTGTGCTTTTTAAATTTTGTGTGTGCATTTGTGAATTTTGTGCGTATTTGTGTATTGCAACAACCGGTGAACGCAATAACCGGAAGACGCAGTACACTGCTTTGACTATAACAAGAACATTACAATGAACACAAATTTGAAAATCTCACTACAAATAATCCAAAATTTAAGACAAAAAATAATAATCCAACTCAGCCTGTTACACTTCCTCACACCTGAAACTGATCGAGTGAATCTCCTCACATTCTCGACTCTAGGTTTAGATCATAATCAAACCATTCATGGTCTAACATCTGATCTAAGCTGGGGCGTTTAGTTGGATCCAGGTCTAGACACCGTCTAATCAGATCCTTGCAGTCTGTACACATTTTAATAAGGAGAGAGTTGGTTAGTCATGAGTCATGACCATGTGACCTGGCATTTTTGAAAACAGCGATGGATCTCACTATATGTTGAGCTATATATAAAATTCTGACACACTACAACCTTTAACTTTCTGTACAAATCGTTTGCTTTAAGCGTGTGTTTATCAGTGTTATTATTCATTCACAATGTTATCATTATTCACTCACATTCGGATAAGTCGGGGTTCTTAAATGTACCTTTGGCTTGTTCGATTTCCGTTACACTATTGAAAGGAAAACATTTGTTTGACAACTCGTACAGCAACACTCCTAGAGACCAGACGTTTGCTGGGACGGCGTGGAATCGAGTTTCTGTAAAGACTTCAGGTGGGCAGTATTCCAGAACTCCTGTAAGAAAGACATTTGCACATTGTTGAGTTTTTTTTATAAAGCATCATCAAATAATTAGTAAGTCACTACCTTCACTCCCAAATTGCTCACCCCCGTATGTGTTGCTGTCGTAGCTTTCACTACTAAATAGCTGTCCGCAGCCAAAGTCTATCAGCTTGAGCCCTCTGTTGTCTTCGTTAAACAGGAAATTCCCCGAATGAATGTCACTGTAGAAAACACCATGATCGATGCAGGCTTTCACTGCATACACAGCCTGCGTCATGATGTTCCATCCTGCGTCATGATGTTCCATCGCCAATGGCGATGAGATATTGTGTCCTTCAAGGTCTCGCAGGGTTCGGGATACTCCATAATCAGAGTGAATTCACTAGGATGTTCAAACCACTCGTACAGTTGTATGACGAAGGGGCTTATGGGTACTCGGCACATCATCAGCATCAGAGCCACTTCTGTAACGAGAGGTTCGGGATGCCCAGGCTAGAGAGAAAAAGCAGACAGAAGTTTAGCTGGGTAAAAATCTGAAGAAAACATCATTTTGAAATGTACTATTCTTTGATCTTTTTAGATGAGTTCAAAAGAGCCTTTTCAGCTCAAAGTTATTTGGTGCCTCTCGGCTTATTTGTTGATCACATTTATACCTAATGCTTCCTACGGGTGTATTAACTACAGTAATCTGCACTTAAACAACTCAATACACATTCAGGTTTTGGCCAACTTACAATATTAAGATAGTGTTTGTTGTCAACCTTGCTCATCCGCTTGATGGCAACCTGCAATAAAAAAAAGACCCAGTTTCAATAACAGTAACAGTATTCATGCACCTGGCCTTGTACTAAGTATTAAACCATCTGTATATTGTTTTAAATGTGTTTTGATGCATGCAAGAGCAAAATGTTTGTACAATTCAGTAAAATTTACCTTTTTGCCATCAAATTTGCGTCTTCCCAGGAACACGCTGCCAAATCCTCCGGATCCAATCTTTAACTTTTTCACGTTATAGAGAGACTCAAAGAACTCTGAAAAACAAACAGAAAAATATGAGACAATTATTAGCTTGCTAGATTCATTGTTTTATTTTAAAAATATCAGTGCTGGTCGAGCAGCAGTAAATGTGACCAGACATGTTAAAAACTTGACTCAGTTATGTATGAAATAGCAAAATCTCTATCTGTAGACTTTGCACTGCCCAGCCTTATTTCAGTCTCACCTATTGAGCGCTTGTTCCCTGAAGAAGCCTCCACGGCACCCTGAGCAGTTCGGCCAGTTGATGTCTCTGTTGGCTCAACAGGAACTTGACGCGGCAGCGGAGGACACAGAAACCCGTCGAGGCTGCCCGAACTAGACGAGGACCAAGATGAAGATGACATGATGCACGGAGAAGAATCTGTGGAAACAGTTCTCCAGGATCTGGAGCGACCTGAGGATGGAACATTTCAGACATCAAAAACTGTTTTTGTTTTATTTATTTTTTATAATATTAATTATCAATGTCAGTGGTAACATCAAATTGTCACTTTGGTTTCACTTTATTTTGGTCCCTTTAAGACATTCTATGTCTATAAGTAACATTGCACCGACATGTCTACTAACTCTCATAAGAGTATTAGTAGAGTATTAGTAGACTGTTAGGGTTAGAATAAGTTTACATGTATTTGAAAAATGACTTATAGTCAGTAGAGTGTCTGTTGCTAGATCCATTGTTTTATTTAAAAAATGTCAGCGCTGGAAAAACACACTTTACAGTATACTAAAACACTTTACTGAACATGAAGAGAAAACTGGCGCGGAGTCATGGTTCATTGAACATACACAATGTCTGATTCCCGGACCAAATATGCCTACTATAAATATACAAATATGTAAATATAACCACATTTAAAAAATAAAATATAGCACAGAAATGTATAAAATAGAAATAAAAATATTCATTTATAGAATCTTAAAAGACTTCAATCTTTTGATTTCTGATCTGCTGCAAATCAGCTACAAGAAGTTACTTTACGTGATGTCAGAGGATCAGAATTATAGCCTAGTAGAAAAGTAGAAAATAACAGATGGCAGAAAAATCATGAAACAAAGGTAATAATGACTCACGGTCACCCAGATCACAACTGGAGGGCACTGGCACAGGCGGCATTTCAGGATCGACAGGATCTGCATGCTGTGTTTTCTTAATCTTGGATGGACCAGGCACACACAGATCTTCACAGACCTGTCCTGGCAGGCACATCATCGTCTCATGATCCACAGGATTTGTGTACGCCGTTTGCTCCATCTTGGAGAGACCTGGCATAAAAGAAGATGTGTTTTTATCTCAAAATATCTTAAAGAACAGTTGAGTATTGCAATAAGGGACATATAATCTTCACTCATCTAAAAATGGTGTGATTTTCAGCAGTTTTGAAAGGATGACAACAAAGCTTGTCTCGTATTTATTGAAAATGTTCTTAGTTTTTTGTTATGTCACACCATAAGACACATTTACAGTACAGTTTACAGGGTTTCCGCACACTATTTAAATTCAAATTGAAGGCTTTGTAAAACCCGAAAAAAATCAAAATTAATACCATGCATTAGGAGTGCGCAATATTGACAAAATATGTCTCGATAATTTCAAAGTTTTGTTGATAATAATTAGATAATATTTTACTGATTGAGTTTTTGTGCTTGGTGCCATGGCTGGTTTAGGCCTGTTGTTGACAGCTGACTGACGAAGATATTCACATTTTTAGAAAATAGAAAACATCAGAACCACAATTGTAAACGTTCAATCCTCAATCGCGCCTTATAATTCAGCCTTAATTATCACCCCGCAAGAACAATTACAGTGCTTTACAACTATAGAACAAAAAGAGTTAAATAAACGTATCACTTCATCTAAAACAACAACATGTTTACTAGATCCTATACCAACTAAACTATTGAAAGAAGTGTTACCTGTAGTGGAAGAGCCTCTCCTCAATATTATTAACTCGTCTTTATCTTTAGGTTATGTTCCAAAAACATTTAAACTGGCAGTTATAAAACCTCTCATTAAGAAACCACAATTAGATCCACATAATCTAGCAAATTATAGACCCATTTCAAATCTACCTTTTATGTCTAAAATACTAGAAAAAGTTGTGTCCGCTCAACTGGGCTCTTTCTTACAAGAAAATGACACCTATGAAAAGTTTCAGTCTGGGTTCAGGCCGCATCATAGCACTGAAACTGCGCTCGTTAAAATCACAAATGATTTACTCTTAGCTTCTGACCAAGGCTGTATCTCAATACTAGTTTTACTTGATCTTAGTGCTGCGTCCGACACTATAGATCATACAATACTCTTAGATCGACTACAAAATTATACTGGTGTTCAAGGACAAGCATTAAGCTGGTTTAGATTGTATTTATCTGACCGCTACCATTTTGTTTATTTAAATGGAGAAAAATCGATCATAACTCCAGTAAACTATGGAGTGCCGCAGGGATCTGTGTTAGGCCCTCTATTATTCTCAATATATATGCTGCCACTTGGAAATATTATAAGAAAACATGGAATTAGTTTCCATTGTTATGCTGATGACACTCTATATTTCATCACGGCCAGATGAAAACGCTAAATTATCCAAATTGACAGAGTGTGTTAAAGATATAAAAGATTGGATGACGCGTAATTTTCTTTTATTAAATCCAGACAAGACAGAGGTACTAGCAGTGTGTGGTTCCGGCAAGATGGCGGGCTGAACACATGCGCTCTCACTAAGCGGCTTAGTTTTCTCCCGTTTTCTATTATGAAAATAGCTTGTTTCTCAATTACACCTACCCAGAGTATCTTTAAAGTTTTGTGCTATTGTTGCTGACCTACAAAATGCGAAAATCTCACCAAACGACTCATCCCAAGATTGTTATTCCTCCGGATCATCGCATGGCTCAAACCACGGCAGATTCAGAGATGGAAACAAAGACTGATTCATCAGAGAAACGTCGCGATTCCTCTCACTTTACACCAACTAAAGTACATATGTCGAAAAAGCTAAAATCTCAAGAAGAGGACATCACCAATGCTACTCTGCTGCAAGCCGTTACTTCCCTAACTGCTCGCTTCGATTCACAAGACGAAAAGTTAGAAGCATTGGTGAATCAAATGCGAAACAACAGCATCATGATTGCAGAGATGTCCAAAGCTGTCGAATTTAACTCGGCTGAAATTAAAGACTGTAAAGAAAAGTGCGCGTTCATTGAACGATAGTTCATGAACTCGTTCATATTTTGGGCGAACGTGAACTGAACGTACCGCATTACTGCCTGATGAACGTTACTGTGAACTCGTTCATTCTGGTGTCTGTGAACGCCACGCTCTCTCAGTTTAACTTCATTCAGTAGGATGCCAGATTTCTATAAAGCCTTCCAGGCGAAAACCCACCTAAAACCCACCGTAAACCGGCCTTAATATGTAGCGGAAAAACACCCAATCTGGCAACACCAGCCACCAGTGTCTTTTGACTCTCTTGTTCGATCTCGTTCATTAAAATGAACAAATCTTTTTTCGAGTCATTTCGTATTTAAATGTTCGCTTTAAATGTTACTATTAACTGGCAAATTCCCCGAACACATCCACCTACGCAATCTTGATCATATTCTGAATTAAGAAATCATTATAATGCAGTCAAAAATCGTTTACAGGGAACATAAATAATTACTTCACCTCGAGTCTTTCGTTTATTTGTCTAGTGACAGACGCAATAGCATACAATAGCCGCATTAGCAGTTAGCTGCTGTTTGTTACACACAGTAGAGCAGTGGTTCCCTATCAAGGCTACGGAACTCGACATTACGGATGTCGTATATGGGAACTCCTCTCATCCTTCACTTCCGCTGAAATCTTATAGGCTAACGCCAGCAGAGCTGGCCAATTGACGCAAATATGCAAATACTGAAACACCGTTGCAGTTATAATGCAAGTGCAGCATCAATTCCCTTCAGAATCTCTCTCTTCACACTTAAATCGTGTGCTAGAAAGCTGATATTACAACTACTGGATTATATTCGCCGTCGTTGAAGTTGCGCCGGAGATACTCACACTGTCTCCTGCATCCGATGGCAGCTACTTGCAACCTATGCTCGGCCCCCATCGCCCCCAATGACAAGCACCTGTTCTGCATCGCGTGCTTGGGGCTGGCCCATGCTGAGTCAGCCCTCGGGGACGAAGGGTCCTGCGACCTCTGCGCGGACATGCCCCTTCGAGCCCTCAGAGCCAGGAGGGAGGAAGCTCGCGCAGCAGCGGGGATTGGGCCTACCGCCGCCTCTGAGCCGCTGGTAGCCCCCCCCAACCGCAAAGTCGAGGTCCGCTCCCCGGTGAGCTTCCCCGACCCCACCTTTCAACCCCCGCGCGACGTCTCTGACTTCGTTTCCTTCGGGGAGAGTGGGGAGGACGACTCCATGTCGTTGTCGGCCTCCGAGATCGACTGGGGTGCGGAGCAGGCCGCACCGCTGGCGGCCGCGGGGCTGGACGCCCCGGCGGACCTACAGGACGAGCTCTTTCGTATCCTCTCGAAGGCCGTCGAGGAGCTCGACCTCGATTGGAAAGCTCCTGAGGAACCATCAAAGAGCAAACTGGATTCGTGGTTCCTCCAATCGAGCCGCCGTCAGGCCGCTTCGAAAAGAGGAACACCGTTTTTTCCCGACGTGCACGAGCACGTGGTGAAGTCGTGGGCGGCCCCGCAATCGGCGCGCACCCTCACTTCCACCCAGGCCATGTTTGCCCCCGTGGACGAGGCGGGGGACCACGGCTACCTCAGCATCCCCCCCCGTCGAGGAGACCGTCGCTGCTCACCTCTGCCCGTCGGCTCCCGCTCTGGGCTCGGACCGCACCCTGCCGTCCCGAGCCTGCAGATTTACGGCCCACCAGGCTAACAAGGCCTTCGGTGCCGCGGGGGAGGCGGTATCCGCGCTGCATGCCATGGCCCTTCTCCAAGTGCTGCAGTTGAAGTCTCTGGATGGCGCCGCCTCTATTGACGCTGACGCCATCCGGGATCTCCGTTCGGCCACGGACCTCGCGCTCCTGGCCACGAAGCGCTCGGCCCAGGCGATCGGCCGTTCTATGGGCTTCCTCGTGGTCCTCCACAGACATCTGTGGCTCACCCTGTCCGACGTGCAGGAAGCCGACAGGAAGACGCTCCTGAATGCGCCCATTTCCCCTGCAGGCCTGTTCGGTGACGCTATGGAGAAAGTCACCGAGCGTTATTCAGAGACGCAGAAAAAGGCCAAGGCTATGAGCCACGTCATTCCACGAAGGGCGCCGCCGCCGCCACAGCCGCGCTCCCGTTCGTCCTCAGCCTCAGGCCGCCAACCCCAGGCTGCGGCCGGAAGACAGGCAGCGCCCCGCTCGGGACAGGACGCCCGTAGAGGCCGCAGCGGTCAGTGGCAAAGGGCGGGTAACAGGAGGACGCAGAGGAGCCCGCGCAGAAAGCCCACCGCGTCGCCTGCGAGGCCCAAGCAGTCGTCCTGACCGCTCGGGCAAGAGGAGGAGAAAGCGCCAGGTCGGCCCCGCGCCCAAGCGGCACGCTCTAGTGCACTTGGTCCCTCAGAGTTCCATGAGCGACGCGTGCAGTTGTTTTGTGAATGCAAATGTTGTCAATGTTGTTTCAAAAATAAAGCAAATCACTACTTCACAAACAGAGCTTTTTTCTCCTCTTGCACCACACACTGTGTTACCCGCCCTGCCTTCGAGCAGCGCAGAGTCACGGTTAATAACTACCCCCAGCACTCACATAGTGGCCATGACCGCAGGTTTAGATCAGCCCACGCTCAGTCGTTTTCAGGCAGCGTGGGAAGCTATTCCGGGCATTTCACCGTGGGTGTTGAATATAATTCGGCACGGGTACACACTTCAGTTCAAACGCAGACCACCCCGCTTCCGCGGCGTAATTCAGTCATTAACTTTGCCCCAAAACGCTCATGTGCTGAGGCAAGAAGTGTGCAACTTGCTCGAAAAGAAAAAAAGCGGGTTCTACAGCCGCTACTTCGTTGTGCCGAAGAAGGGAGGGGGTCTCCGCCCCATTCTGGATCTGAGACCGGTCAACAGAGCGCTTCACAAGCGCGCCTTCAGGATGACAACACTGAAGCAAATCCTGGCGCAAATTCGCCCCGGGGATTGGTTCGCTTCAGTGGATTTAAAGGACGCTTACTTTCATATTCAGATAGTGAAGCGTCACAGACGATTCCTGAGGTTTGCGTTCGAGGATTCGGCGTACCAATATACGGTACTTCCGTTTGGACTGGCCCTAGCCCCCCGAACGTTTTCGAAATGCATAGACGCGGCACTTTCACCCCTCAGATCGAGCGGAATGCGCGTCTTGAACTATCTGGACGACTGGCTAGTTCTCGCTCAGTCGAGAGAAACGCTGATCAGCCATGTGAATGCCCTCCTTCGACACTTAGAGATGCTCGGTTTGAGGGTGAACGTCCAAAAAAGTGTGCTCACACCGAGCCAGACTACAACATTCCTGGGAGTGTGCTTGGATTCGGTGAGAATGAGAGCGCGCCTCTCCCCCGAGTGAGCGGAGGCTCTGAGTTCTTCTCTCGGTCTCTTCAGACCGGGCAGGCTCGTCCCACTGAAAGAGTTTCAGAGGCTACTGGGACGGATGGCAGCGGCTTCGTCGGTGTGTCATCTGGGGCTGCTGCATATGAGACCGCTTCAACTCTGGTTGAAAATGCGCATTCCCCCGAGTGCGTGGTATTCTGGCCACAAGCGGATGCGCCCGCGCCCTGGTCCCATGGAGGAACCCAGATCTCTTCAGCTCAGGTGTCCCTATGGGCTTAGTGACGCTGCGAGTGGAGGTCCTGACGGACGCTTCATCCACCGGATGGGGAGCGATCTGCTTGGGCAAGCCCGCCTCGGGTCGGTGGTCAGAGAAGCAGATGGAGTGGCACATAAATCGCTTGGAACTAGAAGCGGTCGCTCTAGCTCTAAAAGCCTTCCGGTCTCAACTGGAGCACCAGCATGTGTTGATCCGGACCGACAACACTTCTGTGGTCTCTTACATAAATCGCCAAGGCGGTGTACATTCCAAAGCCCTATTCAGGCAGGTGGAATCCCTTCTGCTATGGGCGGACCGGTTTTTCCTCTCGGTGAGAGCGGCGCACATCCCCGGTGTTCTAAATCGCGGGGCGGATATGCTCTCGAGAAACGGGATTCCCCAAGGGGAGTGGAGGCTTCACCCCGGGACGGTTCAGCTGATATGGAATCGTTTCGGCAGGGCGGGGGTCGACCTCTTTGCGACGAGCGAGAACACGCACTGTCAGATGTTCTTCTCGCTGTCCCGTTCCCCCCGGGAGGTGGACGCGCTGACTGCACGATGGCCGAGAGTCTGTCTCTATGCTTTTCCTCCGATGAAAATTTTGCCCATGGTGTTGTGCAAAATCAGGGAGGAGAAGGCGGCGGTGACTCTAATAGCCCCGAACTGGCCGAATCAGCCCTGGTTCGCGGATTTGGTAGAGTTACTAGCAGGGCAGCCATGGGAGATTCCGCTCAGGAAGGACCTTCTGTCTCAGGCGGGCGGAACGATTTGGCATCCCAGCCCCGAGCTGTGGAGCCTCCATGTGTGGCCGCTGCAGGGTCGCTGAGCGGGCGGGACGCGCTGCACTCGCGAGTTTTGAATACCATCGCAGAGGCGCGAGCTCCGTCCACCAGGCGTCTGTATGCTCTGAAGTGGGGTGTGTTCTCTAAATGGTGTCAGGATGTCGGTATAGACCCAGCGGACTGTTCTGTGTCGGATATTCTACGCTTCCTTCAGTATAGGATGGATGAGGGGAGCCTACCATCCACTCTGAAGGTGTATGTGGCTGCTATTGCCGTGTTTCACCCCCGTTGACGGACAGTCTATCGGTAGACATGCGTCGGTGACACGGTTCCTTAAAGGAGCTAGGAGATTGTGCCCTGCACGGCCGCCTTCTGTGCCGCCGTGGGATTTAGCTTTGGTCTTGGAAGCTTTGTCACGACCGCCTTTCGAGCCCCTTGCCTCGATTGCCATTAAAGAGCTATCGGCTAAAACGGCTCTGCTTCTCGCTCTCGCCTCGGCGAAGCGGGTTGGGGATTTACAGGCTTTCTCTGTAAGTGAAGATTGTATTCGCTTTGGACCGGGAAACTGTAATGTTACTCTCAGACCGAGGCCGGGTTATGTTCCTAAGTCGCTCAATACCCCGTTCAGAGCGCAGATCGTTTCTCTGCCTGCCCTGTCCGCTGAGCCATCAACCTCTCAAGGTTCGGATGCTCAGAGTGCTATTTGCCCAGTCAGAGCGCTCCGAGAATACATTTCTCGCTCGGCCGCGTTTCGACAATCGGACCAGCTGTTTGTGTGCTTTGGTGGATGCAACAAGGGACGGGGGGTCTCAAAACAGAGGCTTGCTCACTGGATTGTGGACGCTATTGTTTTGGCTTATGATTGTCTGGGACAGGAATGTCCCCTGAACATCAAGGCTCATTCGACTAGGGCGATTGCCTCCTCGTGGGCTTGGACTAAAGGTATGTCTATTCAGGATTTATGTCTTGCGGCTGGCTGGTCTTCTCAGAACACGTTTGCCAGATTTTACAAGTTGGATTTGCCCTCTGTAGCGTCTCGAGTGCTTTCGGTGAGTTGATCGCTTACACAGCATTAGAGAGCTGCTCTGCGCTTTGCTCATGAGTTGTTCTGTGTGCTATTGTGTGTTGTAAAACTATTGTCACCGCTATGCATTGGCTTCTCTGTTGTTGTTGCCCTGTTGGTCTGCAGTGCAACCTTCCCCCATTTATACTGCTCGGGATATGCAAATTCCGGTAGTGTTTGTGAGCTTGTGATTGGTCCCTTTGGACCTATCGGAGGTTAGAGGTTCACTATTGGTCAATCTCGGCCTATCAGGCGCTTACATTCTGGGGGCGAGGTTTGTATTGGGTCTGTTTCAGTGGTTTGCTGCCACGGCGGGATTCTATACAGTTCCCATATACGACATCCGTAATGTCGAGTTCCGTAGCCTTGATAGGGAACGTCTCCGGTTACTTTCGTAACCTCGGTTCCCTGAAAGGCAAGGAACGAGACATTACGCTCGCCGCCGTGTTCGCTATTGATTTAGCGTTTGTTCGATTCTGAAGGGAATTGACGCTGCACTTGCATTATAACTGCAACGGTGTTTCAGTATTTGCATATTTGCGTCAATTGGCCAGCTCTGCTGGCGTTAGCCTATAAGATTTCAGCGGAAGTGAAGGATGAGAGGAGTTCCCATATACGACATCCGTAATGTCTCGTTCCTTGCCTTTCAGGGAACCGAGGTTACGAAAGTAACCGGAGACGTTCTCAATCCTGGTCCTGGGGACCCACAGCTCTGCACAGTTTGTATATCTCCCTCATTTAACACACCTGATTCAGATCATCATCTCGTTAGGAAAGAGCTCTGAACTGAACTGGGTGTGTCTGATAAAGGAGACATATAAAATGTGCAGAGTTGTGGGTCCCCAGGACCAGGATTGAGAACCACTGCAGTAGAGCAATAAAAACACAGTCTTACCGTTTCAATTGCAGGCAAGTCTCTGATTGTTGGAATGGCGCTTTTCCCGAGCTTCGATGCCAACTTCGCCTGATATTGCCCCATGAGGGGGAGAGGGGCAGGGCTTCCTGCAGCATAGGTCTGCGGTGTCCATATATGGTATATCCTGCCCCGTCTTGACGTCAAGACGGGGCAGAAATCAAAATCTCGTTTTTTAGTGCGCGTGCACGTGGGCTATTTTACAAACCCTGAGGTAAACAAACGCTTCACTTTTAAGAACAAGAAATATTCTTCAGATTTTTTCACTGTCAATAATGTAAGTCAACAAGAGAAATATTAAGCCAGTAAATTGATAGTTGCTGTACCGTTATATCCACCGTCGTCTCTGAGAGAACGCGCCGTTAATGCAGTGAAAGCTCAGTCCGTTTCTGATTTCATTTTCAGGGAATGAGCGCGTTTACATGCACGTTATTAACTCGATTATGCTGAATAAACAGACAATGCATGTGGTCATGTAAACGCATTGACCCGTTTTCCTTTATCAGAGTCAAGCCATAGGTTTAAGTATAACCGATCGACTTTTAGATTTTTGCCTCTGATTTCTCACGGCATTTAAAACCCGCGTTATTTGGGCTTATTGAAGTGCGGTGCGCATAAGTGAAGTGCATCCAGACAGAGAGAGCACACATATCGCAGACTCCAACACTTTTTTTTGACCCAAGAAATTAAAACGTGTTCTCATCTCGTGCAGAAGTAGCCTACAGGCAAAATGCTGCATCTGTAACAGCATGAGAGGATAATGTGTGTCCGTAAATTTCCCGCTGACATGTTGAAATACTCTGAGTCAGATACAAGAATGATTAGGATCTTTTTTTACCTCACTATACCGGGAAATAACCTGATTTAGCCTATTAATAAACACTCCACCTTTGCTAGCAAAATAGAAAAAAATTCTCATATTTAAAATGAAGTAATAAAACAAGCAAATTGATGAGTAAATAAGCAAGTTAATAATCAAATAAGTAAGCCCCGCCCCCCTCACAGTAATATCGTGTATCGCCGATCTCACAGGCTGACGATAAGACGATATGAAAATGGAGCATATCGCCCAAGCATACCTGAGACCTCTCTGAACATAAACACCACATCACGCAGGTCCTTGAGAAACTTCGAGCTCACTTTACCTCAGACTGGAGAAGTGCGAGTTCCACACCACCTCTGTTCAGTTCCTGGGATATATCATCGACCAACACGGTACCATCTCTGTTCTACTTACCTGCGATACTCATCTTCAGTCTGTGTTCCTGTTTACCATCTGCCATCACCGCTGATCTCCTTCATCTTCCGTTCTCCAGCCTGGTCTACCTCCATCTGCAAAAGACATTCTGTTATTTCTCCAGCTATGTCCATTATTTAATTCCACATTGCCAATATCAACTGTTATACATCTGATGGTTCCATGCTTCTGTTCCAAATAAACTACTGTTTATTCTAATCACCTGTCTGATTAATCTCTAAACCTGACACCCTGCTTCAACAGATTTCTAACTTCTAGCTTGAAGAGAATGACTTACAGTCATAAAACCAACTGTAAATAGTTCATGTAGGTGTCAGGCATGATGCAAACTTTTTAGATAGGCCTAGTTGATATTAAAATAAATATGAGAACATACGGTAGACCTACTGAAAAATAGCAATATTTACACATGATTTGACAGTTTATTTGATTAAATATCAAAAATATAAAAGGTGTGCGTCATGCCTTTGTAAAGCAAAATAAAATGGACCGAAAATTGCATGTCAAATATTATAGGTTGTATTTTTAAACAGAATGAATATTTTGGAAGTGAAATCTGAAAGGTGAATATGGATTGTTGAATTTTTATTAATGAAAACGTCTGTGAAATGTTTTAAATTGAAATATTCACAGCTTAAATATACAACCATGTTGAATTTCAGCCCATGAAAATGCAATGCATATTTTTTTCAAGTAGTTCAATTCAACAAGCTTTTTTGTTTAAAAAACATTTGACATTTATTTTACTTCCATACACACATGTTATATTACCATGTGAACAATTAATATGGATGAGGTGTAGAGGGGGATGGATGCACTGTGCAGAATAGTGAAGAATCAGTGTTCCAACAGTGTGCACTTACAAACTTTAAACACACAACTTGCATCTGACAAACTTACCTGTGTCCTTGGTCGGTGCCATGATTGAAGCACACCGGTGCACGACAGTGGGGTTGGCACAGTTTTCAGTCCCATGGTGCAGTAATGAGCCGTTTGAAACAGAAGTGCTACCACATGGTTGCATAAAGCCATTCCAGTGACCAATCAGCGTTCATTAGCAGAATGCTAGCGTGTTATGGGCAACAAAAACTCAGCCTGTAAGAAATCGAAAGGACATAAGTATTCAACTTTCGACCTATAACCCATGTTGAACTTGCAAAACCTACAATCAAATCTGAGATTTCTCAACAGCAATCGGGTGAAAGAGACAAATTTAGCCGTCTAGCCCCATAGACTCTCATTCATTCTGCACTCGCCCGCGATCACCTCCAGTGGAGCTCCGGTGGAACTACAACCAAGATCGATACAATGGGGCTAATAGGAAGTGTCAAGGCTCTCCGTAGACAAGCTCAGGTCTGGTAGACGATCAAACCATTCATGTTCTAACATCTGCTCTACGCTGGGGCGTTCAGTTGGATCCCGGGCTAGACACCGTCTAATCAGATCCTTGCAGTCTGTACACATTTTAATAAGGAGAGAGCTGGTTAGTCATGACCATGTGACCTGGCATTTTTGAAAACAGCGATGGCTCTGTACAAATCGTTTGCTTTATGTGTGTTTATCAATGTTAATCATCATTATTCACTCACTTTCGGATAAGTCTGGGTTCTTAAATGTAACTTTGGCTTGTTCCGTGTCCGCTCTACTAAGAAAAGGAATCCATTTGTTCGACAACTCGTACAGCAACACTCCTAGAGACCAGACATTTGCTGGGACGGCGTGGAATCGAGATTCTGTAAAGACTTCAGGTGGGCAGTATCCCAGAGCTCCTGTAAGAAAGACATTTGCACATTGTTGAGTTTTTTGTTTTAAAGCATCATCAAATAATTAGTAAGTCTTCAGGTTTCCACACTCCCAAAATGCTCACCCATGAATGTGTTGCTGTCGTAGCCTTCACTACTAAATAGCTGTCCGCAGCCAAAGTCTATCAGCTTGAGCCCTCCGTTGTCTTCGTTATACAGGAAATTCTTCATATGAATGTCACTGTAGAAAACACCATGATCGATGCAGTCTTTCACTGCATACACAGCCTGCGTCATGATGTTCCATGAAAACGAGTCACACCAATCTCGACGATCCATTGTGTCACTCAAGGTCTCGCAGTGTCCCGGATACTCCATAATCAGAGTGAATTCACTAGGATGTTCAAACCACTCGTACAGTTGTATGACGAAGGGGCTTATGGGTACTCGGCACATTGTCAGCATCAGCGCCACTTCTGTAACGAGAGGTTCGGGATGCCCAGGCTAGAGAGAAAAAGCAGACAGAAGTTTAGCTGGGTAAAAATCTGAAGAAAACATAATTTTGAAATGTACTATTCTTTGATCTTTTAGATGAGTTCAAAAGAGCCTTGTCAGGTCAAAGTTATTTGGTGCCTCTCGGCTTATTTGTTGATCACATTTATACCTAATGCTTCCTACGGGTGTATTAACTACAGTAATCTGCACTTAAACAACTCAATACACATTCAGGTTTTGGCCAACTTACAATATTAAGATAGTGTTTGTTGTCAACCTTGCTTATCCGCTTGATGGCAACCTGCACAGAAAAAAGACCCAGTTTCAATAACAGTAACAGTATTCATGCACCTGGCCTTGTACTAAGTATTAAACCATCTGTATATTGTTATAAATGTGTTTTGATGCATGCAAAAGCAAAATGTTTGTACAATTCAGTAAAATTTACCTTTTTGCCATCAAATTTGCGTCTTCCCAGGAACACGCTGCCAAATCCTCCGGATCCAATCAACTTTTTCACGTTATAGAGACACTCAAAGAACTCTGAAAAACAAACAGAAAAATATGAGACAATTATTAGCTTGTTAGATTCATTGTTTTATTCAAAAAGTATCAGTGCTGGTCGAACAGCAGTAAATGTGACCAGACATGTTAAAAAACGTATAACGTTTAATATATAACGGCCTGAGGATGGAATATTTCAGAAATCAAAAACTATTTTTGTTTTATTTATTTTTTATAATATTCAGGGCTCGCAAAATCGCCTGCCCGACGTCCCGGGGCTATTGTGTTTTCCAGTCGGGCTACCAAAATGCATAACCGGCCTGCCCGCCGGGCTATCTGAAATAGTGTTTGCTTCAGTCTTGTTATAATCAGATTCAGCGCGTTCTTCATCTTCAATCCGCAGCGGCGCCGAGCAGAGCGCACGTCAGAAACAGAGGACAGTGTGTGTGTGTTCATCTGTCACTCATTGGTCTGTGGTGCTTCTTCTTCTTCTTTTAGATTTGATTGGCGGCTGGCACCAGCTTATAGGTGCATTGCCGCCACTTACCGGACTGGAGTGTGGTACATTCGATGACAGAGGAGAAAAAAAAAAAAACCTTAAATCCTATACATTAACCCTGTTTCCCTCAAGTATTTATATACATGCCTCCTAATGTTTCCCGATCTTTGCAACATGTTTCCTACTGTGAAACTAACACTTTCCTTTTGCAGTGCGGCTCTTAGTTCTCTCCTCTCTCTCTCATATTCCTTACATTCCATAAGAACGTGCTGTACAGACTCAGATTGTTCACATGATCTACATTTCCCTGTAGGATGTTTCCCAATTCTTTGTAACGTGCTGTTAAGCTCCGTGTGTCCTAATCTAAGGCGGGTGATGACCACCTCCTCCTTCCTGCTTCCGCCCACCACTCCTCCCTTCCCCACCTGTTTTTGTATGCTATAAAAGTGTCTTCCTGTCTCATTTATATGGTCTGTGGTGCTCGTCAATGTCAGAATATTTGAGATGACCAATCAAATCAAAGTAGGCGGGCTTTATGTTCACAAGAAGCTGCTGAGCGCGAATTTGAGCAGAGCGACTCGACGCTTCAGTTTACGGTCAAGTGCGAGATAAGATGTAAGTAGCTAAACTAAACATTTCATATTTGACAGCTTTTTTAGGTCATAAATGTGAAACGAATGACAAAAATAATCAGGCAAATGAATATACTTTTGTCGAATTTCGCCATTTTGAACTGAAAATAGGCCTATGTAATGTGACTAATAATTAGTTTACTGTCATTGTGAGGTGACATTAGCATTAACAAAGCCGTTTTCATCATAGGCACAATATTAATAATGAATGTGTACATGTTGAGAATGAATATAATACAATCTGTAGCCTTCAGTAAATTAAAAAAGTTCAGCTTTAGGTGGGGAAGAGACAGGGCAAGAGAGAAAAAGAAAGAGTGATGGATAAGAAGTGAGAGCAGGTATCATCTACTGCCTGCTGACATGGTTTTAAAGTTATTTCTTATCCTTTTTTGGCCTTAAAACGTCTTTAAATGGACATCAGAGAAATAAAAAATTTGAACCCCCTAATAACCTTAAATGTAGGACCTCTTTGATTATAAAGCCCTGTCTATGGCCCTGTATTAGGAATAAGATCAATAATGAATGTGTACATATTGTGAATGAATTTAATAAACTTAGTTAGGCTACCTAACGTTAGCTTTCCTAGTAGCTTTCAGTAAATTAATGCATTTTGAAAATGATTCATAAATCAACCTATCAGTTGACCCTTTGTTTACTTTCTTCACTGACAGACAAAAATGAAAAGACTATATCAGTCAAAGCTCAGCTTTAGTAGGGGAAGAGACAGAGCAAGAGAAAAACAAAGAGAATAGGAGTGTGATGCTGATGAGGAGAGAAAAATAATCAGCTGCCCACTTACATGGTTTTAAAGCTATTGTTATCCAAATTTTTAGGCCTTCAAAATATCTTAAAATGCACATATGTAGATCAGAGAAATCTAAATTTTCTCGGGGGTTCCCCCGAACCCCCCTAACTAACCTGCCTCACATTCGGGACCTCAGTAATGACAAAACCCTGCCATCTGCATGTAAATTAAACAAGTTAATAGTGAGTATTAGACCCTAAACTAAAGAGTTACTTTTTTTTTTTATCATACCCTCATTGGGGGCTGGCTGAGCCACAGACACAGACTGATTCATGTTCCATACTGGTCAGTTCAGTTAGAACCAGATGCATATTTGTTGATATTCGTGTTTTGAAAAAGTTTTTGATTCATTGTTTTGACTCCTAACCAATATTCTACATTAAAAATTGTAGTCTTTTTATATGGGCTAGTAAAATTCATTTCGGGCTACCAAAATCTGAAGAGTGCCTGCCCGAAGGGCTACCAGCGATTTTGAAATTTTGCGAGCCCTGATATTAAATATCAATGTCAGTGGTCACATCAAATTGTTACTTTGATTTCACTTTATTTTGGTCCCTTTAAGACATAAGTCTATAAATAACATTGCAACATTTACACTTTTATAAGTAAAATTTACTTATAGTCAGTAGAGAGTCTGTTGCTAGCTCCATTGTTTTATTTAAAAAATGTCAGCGCTGGTCGAGAAATTAATATTATAATGGGGGAAACAATTTTAATATTCTGTAAAAACAAGCCTTATTTTGAGTGGAAAACAAGATAATACTGTTTAAAATAATGTTGGAGAAATAATGATTCACCTTTATTTGGCTTGAAGCCAGGATGAGATGGAGCAGATGACGATGATGGTTCAGGAACAGGATCTGCTGGAGGAACAAAAGAAATGAAGAAAAAACAAATGAAAACAACTATTAGACCCATTTCTGACGTCAAATTAAGCAATGATATAATGACATAACTTACATTTTACTATTCAAATCTTATCTGTAATGTTACAAATCTAAAGTAATGGGAATTGTTCATGCTATCCACCTGACTTCTGCTTAATGCCTGCATAAATGTCCCAACATATTATTTCACAATATTAATAGTCATTTTATTTCACTATTATCACGATTACGAGGGTGGAGCCTGGTAACGATTAAGTTATTTTTCTTATTTTATCTGATCTTTTATTAAAAAGAAAACATACATTTCCAGGCTTCATTTGGCCAACTCTGGCACATGTGATCATAAAAATCATAAAGATCATATGGGCCATATCTAAATATATATATATTTATTATTAAACACTGACATTTATTAAATGCATAGCAATGTCTTATTTATGACATAACTGACTCTGTAATACTTGGCATGGCAGCCATTTTGACAATTTTGCATGTTTTTGACAATTCAAGAGAAATAAATGGTGAAATTGAATTCTTTTCTGGTAATTCATTATTTGATGAAACCGGAGAATGATCTTTAATAGTTGTATAAAGAAAATGATACATCGCTTAAAATAATACTAAAACACACTTTACTGAACATGAAGAGAAAATTAGCACGGACTCATGGTTCATTGAACATACACAATGTCTGATTCCTGGACCTACTGTAAATATACAAATATGTAAATATAACCAAATTTAAAAAATAAAATATAGCACAGAAATGTATAAAATAGAAAAGAATTCAATCTTTTGATTTCTGATCTGCTGCAAATCAGCTACAAGAAGTTACTTTACGTGATGTCAGAGGATCAGAATTATAGCCTAGAAGAAAAGTAGAAAATAACAGATGGCAGAAAAATCATGAAACAAAGGTAATAATGACTCACTGTCACCCAGATCACAACTGGAGGGCACTGGCACAGGCGGCCGCTCAGGATCGACAGGATCTGCATGCTGTGTTTTCTTAATCTTGGATGGACCAGGCACACACAGATCTTCACAGACCTGTCCTGGCAGGCACATCATCGTCTCATGATCCACAGGATTTGTGTACGGCGTTTGCTCCATCTTGGAGAGACCTGGCATAAAAGAAGATGTGTTTTTTTCTCAAAATATCTTAAAGAACAGTTGAGTATTGCAATAAGGGACATATAATCTTCACTCATCTTAAAATGTTGTAATTTTCAGCAGTTTTGAAAGGATGACAACAAAGCTTGTCTCGTATTTATTGAAAATGTTCTTAGTTGTTTTGTTATGTCACACCATAAGACACATTTACAGTACAGTTTAGTAAAAATGTTTTTTTTAAAATTGACCAAGTTAGTGATTTTTCTCAAATATCAGACTTCACTATATAAATATGTTTTTTTGTGTTGATTTTTTTTTTTTACTGCATATTTGAGCAGCCAACAGGAGTAGAGAAGGAAAAATGAAGACTAACACCAGAAACATCAGGCTGAAATGGCCATGAATCAGGGTGGTTATAATAACTGGAGACTCACCATCTGTGCCGGCTGGCGGCTCTACGCTGGATGTGTCTGGATGAACCTGTGATTCCTGCTCAGCCACAAGAGGATGCACTTTGGTTTTGGCTTGGGTGGACTTTCTCATAGCCTCCCATCCTCTCTTGAAGATGTTCTTCTCTTTTGCCTGTTTTTCTGCAAACAACAAATATTGATTAGAAACGTCTGTTTTATTAGCACAGATTACAGCTCAATGATTCACTAGTTCATGTTCCAATAACACTAGAGAAATGAGCTAGTTGCATATGGCCACCATGTTGGATTTCCGATCTAGCGAGTTTGAGCAGGCGCCAGTGCAGAGAGCCGGAGAAACCAGAGAATGATCTTTAATAGTTGTATAAAGAAAATGATACATCACTTAAAATAATACTAAAACACACTTTACTGAACATGAAGAGAAAATTGGCGCAGAGTCATGGTTCATTGAACATACACAATGTCTGATTCCCGGACCAATTATGCCTACTGTAAATATACAAATATGTAAATATGACCAAATTTAAAAAATAAAATATAGCACAGAAATGTATAAAATAGAAATAAAAATATCCATTTAAAGAATCTTAAAAGACTTCAATCTTTTGATTTCTGATCTGCTGCAAATCAGCTACAAGAAGTTACTTTACGTGATGTCAGAGGATCAGAATTATAGCCTAGTAGAAAAGTAGAAAATAACAGACGGCAGAAAAATCATGAAACAAAGGTAACAATGACTCACTGTCACCCAGATCACAACTGGAGGGCTCTGGCACAGGCGGCCGCTCAGGATCGACAGGATCTGCATGCTGTGTTTTCTTAATCTTGGATGGACCAGGCACACACAGATCTTCACAGACCTGTCCTGGCAGGCACATCATCGTCTCATGATCCACAGGATTTGTGTACGGCGTTTGCTCCATCTTGGAGAGACCTGGCATAAAAGAAGATGTGTTTTTATCTCAAAATATCTTAAAGAACAGTTGAGTATTACAATAAGGGACATATAATCTTCACTCATCTTAAAATGGTGTGATTTTCAGCAGTTTTGAAAGGATGACAACAAAGCTTGTCTCGTATTTATTGAAAATGTTCTTAGTTTTTTGTTATGTCACACCATAAGTAGGGTTGGGCATCGTTTTGATTTGAACGATTCTGATTCCGATTCCGATTCTTCCTTTCGATTTCGGTTCTTTTCGATTCTCGATTCCGATTCTTTGAGGGGTGGAGTCAAAACCTGTCACAGGCTCATTTCACAGAGGACAATTTTATTTTTATTTAGTTTTAGTTTTGAGAGCTGCAGCCCATGTGGGAGAAAATTAGGAATGCCTCTGCACCAGACCAAAAAACAGATTTATATATGCAGAACTTGCACCCTGGTCTGGACTCTCTGGACATGTATAAACTAACTCAATGCATTAAAGCTCACTTTAAAACACCATCGAGTATTTGTATCATATTCCGGTCGTGGTTTAAAATGGTTTAAGTCAAAAAAAGATGTTGAAATATGTTATATTTAGCATTTTATATGCAGCTAATAGCTACCTTGCTTAGCATGTATACTATAAACATTTTCTATTTATATGAAAATACCCCAAATCGCGTTGGTCCACGTGAGATGATTGACAGCTGTACAGCGAATGAGAGGGCGCTGATATCATAAACTGACGCGAATCAGGAACATAGACTGTAAGATCAGGAAGAGCAGAGACAGAGCTCGATGTGTTCGCTGTTTTGAGCTCTTCAGATCGCATAATGCAGTGGAAATAGAATATAAATCTTATTCTGTATGACGAAATATTTTACAAACAAATATTTTCTCCAAATATGCGCACCATTGGATTAAGAGCCCTGGCGGATGCTGTATATTGCATGTATATGAACACAAATAAACCGGAAAAGACATGAATGACTGCTTTATGAGTGATGATTTCTATTCAAAATAACAAACGTTACAGATTAATTATTTTGCACTCCTGGCAACGTTACTAACGTTGGTCGCGCAGGGTTGCCCGAGGAGGACGAGATAGTGGACCAGCGCTCAGAGACAGTGGACACATGTCGAACACGCTACATTCCTTGTTAATTTTGTACACCATGCAGGCGCAGGTGTTAAGTCATATTTGTAGTGCATCCGCCCGTGCAAGAAATAAGTTTGTCACATGTGTTGCACTCTGCCGACCCAGGCTTTTTTAAGGTGAAATAAAGCCACACTTTTGAGCGCCGCTTACCGTGCTCCATGGCTGCAACAGAACAAGCGGGCGCGGCAAGTACTTCCGGAAATCCAGTGGCCACTATGGAAACCGAAACTTGCGCGTTTGGAACCGATGATCGGAATCGAAAACAAATTTTCTAAACAATTCCAATGGCATCGTTATTTTTTTAAACGCTTCCCAGTTGGAACCGGTTCTCGATGCCCAACCCTAACCATAAGACACATTTACAGTACAGTTTACAGGGTTTCTGCACACTTTTTAAATTCAAATTTAAGGCTTTTTAAAACCCGAAAAAAATTGAAATTAATACCGTGCATTAGGAGTGTGCAATATTGACAAAATATGTCTCGATAATTTCAACGTTTTGTTGATAATAATTAGATAATATTTTACTGATTGAGTTTTTGTGCTTGGTGCCATGGCTGGTTTAGGCCTGTTGTTGACAGCTGACTGACGAAGATATTCATATTTTTCATATTCTATGCAGTGGTCAGTTCACAGCAGTGACAGAAATTTACATTTTTTATTAAGGGCTAATATTTGCCACCTCAAATTTATTTCCAGGGGCATTTTCACCTATATATGGACGTTTGTAGATGTATGCATCACCTTTTATGTCAAATTATAACATTCCAATTAAATTCTATTAGAATAATAACACAATACCAATGTTAACAGTCAAATTAAATCATTAAATCAAAATCCATGTTTGCAGTTCAGAGGTGACAAAGAAGCGGCTTCAGATCTGGCATTAATATATGAAGAGTTCAGATGCAAAAGCCTCTAAGTGCCATCTGAAATTTTCTTCTAGAATGATCATTTTTATCAAGCTTGTATATTTAACTTAACTGGCAATGAAAATTACCTATTAATTGCCAGTTAAGTGAAATTACTCAACTTAAATATACGAGCTTGATAAAAATGATCATTCTAGAAGAAAATTTCAGATGGCACTTAGAGGCTTTTGCATCTGAACTCTTCATATTTACACTGCATTAACAATTGCATAAATACAAATTTGAGATTGTTGTTGTTGTTGTTGTTTTATTCAATATTTAAATATGAACTGATTTCTAATTTTAACGTTCTAATTAAAGGGTACTTTAAATGTGAAACTAAAACTGCCAGTAGGTAGCGGTAAGTCGCTGTCTTAATAAGTGAGTTGAGGGATTCATTCATTCAACCGATTTGTTCAAACAGTTGATTCATTCAGGAAAGAAGCAAGCGATTGATCATTGAATCATTAAAGTCCCTGTAAAGGCAATTCTAAAAAAAAATTCTAAACACATTATAAATGTTAGAAATGTATTGCTAAAACATATTACAAAGACTGTGAACTGTGAAGTACTGAATTGTGGAGTTAGACCGTTAAACAGTTTTTCACCATTGCTGTGTTCCGGATTTTTTGGGCGGGGCTAAAACGGGGGCTCGATGACGCACTGAAGCCCCTGAGCTCCTGGACACGCCCCTACTCGATGACGCACTGGAGCCCCTGACGCTGGCCCCTCCCCTAACAATATAGCACATTCACATCAGTTTGCCGATCGCGAGTTACTGTCAGTACTAGTACAGCCTACAGTTTGCTAGCTAGCTATGCCTTCGTCACGGAAATGCGTATTACCTGGATGCGATCACGTACAAAACAGATCGGTGTCCTTATTTAAATTTCCGAAAAACAATCACATCAAGAAGAGGTGGATTAATTTTGTGAAGAGCCACCTTGATGGACAGCTGAGGATCACCGCCAAAACCCGCTTCTGTAGTGATCATTTTACACGGGATAGTTTTATAAACTTCCGTCGGAGACAACTGGGATTCACTGATAATCCGCTGTTACTGGTAAATGGGGCCGAACCGACTATCTCCCGTCTCGGCCTTCATCCTCCCGTCGACCACCAATGAGTGTAAGTTGCCTTGTGTGCTTATGTTATAATTATAGTAGGTAGTCCAGGCTCGAACATGTATGGCTTTGTAAGCTGCTAGGAGCATCCATTCCGTCTGTAGCGGTGACAGTTGAGTGTGGCGACGGCAGCTTTCCCGCGAGTGGGCGTGGTTTCAGCGCAGCCAGCAGACACGCCCCCAGCGTTTGAGAGCAGAGACTAATGCTCATTTTATCAAGATTGTGATAGCTTATTTTATGTACTTGCCGGCTTTTTTTATCATTCAAATTTGGCTGGTTGGCTAATAACACATTTTTCTGTGGTGTGACAAACTCAGAACACATACTTAATTTTGACTTTACAGGGACTTTAAATTGATTGGTTCAAAACGTGGATTTCAGTCAAAAAATCATCGCTGTCTGTTGCATTGAGACTGCTGGTTTCATTTTGAAATTCTCGTCGGTGAAATAAAGGGAAAACAAACAATACTGACAATATTGTTTATAAAATGTAACTCACAATGTTCATTTATTGTTAACTTAACTGTTACATAAAATATCACATTTGCAATTGTGCACGGAAAACGGAACTCTTGCTGATGTGATATTGTAGGCCTATGATAACTAACAACATAATATGATATAAATATAAGACAAAAACTCATTTGGGAACATACCTATAACTGCACACATCACGCAGTGAAAGCACGAGAGAAAAAAAACGATGTCAGCTCGCAGTGCCTCGCACATCGTTAAAACAATTACAATATCACAATGGACAATACACATCGCACACTACTACGCACATAAAGAATGAACTTAGAATTGAACTGACATTTACCAACTTGCTTCTCCTTCTCTCCTCCTGTTTCGCGTGCAGGAGACAGACGTAATGAGACTTCACTACATAAAAAGCTGCTCCCGACGAGCTGGATGGCGCCTTGCATGGCTGACACCGCCGTCAGTGTATGAATGAGTGAGTGAATGGGTGAACGTGAGGCTACAAGTAAAGCGCTTTGGTGGCCATAGGTCTGTGAAAGCGCTATATAAATGCAGTCTATTTACCATTTACCATAAATATGTTTTTTTGTGTTTAAATTTTTTTTTTTACTGCATATTTGAGCAGCCAACAGGAGTAGAGAAGGAAAAATGAAGACTAACACCAGAAACATCAGGCTGAAATGGCCATGAATCAGGGTGGTTATAATAACTGGAGACTCACCATCTGTGCCGGCTGGCGGCTCTACGCTGGATGTGTCTGGATGAACCTGTGATTCCTGCTCAGCCACAAAAGGACGCACTTTGGTTTTGGCTTGGGTGGACTTTCTCATAGCCTTCCATCCTCTCTTGAAGATGTTCTTCTCTTTTGCCTGTTTTTCTGCAAACAACAAATATTGATTAGAAACGTCTGTTTTATTAGCACAGATTACAGCTCAATGATTCACTAGTTCATGTTCCAATAACACTAGAGAAATGAGCTAATTGCATATGGCCACCATGTTGGATTTCCGATCTAGCGAGTTTGAGCAGGCGCCAGTGCAGAGAGCCGGAGAAACCAGAGAATGATCTTTAATAGTTGTATAAAGAAAATGATACATCACTTAAAATAATACTAAAACACACTTTACTGAACATGAAGAGAAAATTGGCGCAGAGTCATGGTTCATTGAACATACACAATGTCTGATTCCTGGACCAATTATGCCTACTATAAATATACAAATATGTAAATATGACCAAATTTAAAAAATAAAATATAGCACAGAAATGTATAAAATAGAAATAAAAATATCCATTTAAAGATTCTTAAAAGACTTCAATCTTTTGATTTCAATCTTCACTCATCTTAAAATGGTGTGATTTTCAGCAGTTTTGAAAGGATGACAACAAAGCTTGTCTCGTATTTATTGAAAATGTTCTTAGTTGTTTTGTTATGTCACACCATAAGACACATTTACAGTACAGATGTTTTTTTTTAAAATTGACCAAGTTAGTGATGTTTCTCAAATATCAGACTTCACTATATAAATATGTTTTTTTGTGTGTTTAATTTTTTCTTTACTGCATATTTGAGCAGCCAACAGGAGTAGAGAAGGAAAAATGAAGACTAACACCAGAAACATCAGGCTGAAATGGCCATGAATCAGGGTGGATAAAACTGGAGACTCACCATCTGTGCCGGCTGGCGGCTCTACGCTGGATGTGGTTTTGGCTTGGGTGGACTTTCTCATAGCCTTCCATCCTCTCTCGAAGATGTTCTTCTCTTTTGCCTGTTTTTCTGCAAACAACAAATATTGATTAGAAACGTCTGTTTTATTAGCACAGATTACAGCTCAATGATTCACTAGTTCATGTTCCAAGAACACTAGAGAAATGAGCTAGTTGCATATGGCCACCATGTTGGATTTCCGATCTAACAAATTTGTGCAGATGCAAAAAATCTTTAAAAAATGTTGAAGGACAGCATAATTTTGTATATTTAACTGAGCATGACTTTAAAGTCCTGACTTGTATTATCTTAGAGCTATTTCTTTGTTGTGTCACAATTTGAGTCACAGTTTTTCCTGGCAGATTAAAGGATATTTTGCGATTGTAACTGTAGGCTCGCGCTCGGTCGGCCCAAAGTCCGGCATCCGACCAGCGCGGAAGGTCTCTTCGTGTTACTGTCTTTTCTCGAGGCAAATTTATCATTTGTATTTTCTCGTTATTTCATCTGACTCCATAAATGAAAAGGTTTCAATGATATCTGTGCATCATTAAATGTGAGCGAATGTTTGACTATTCCTTTTAACTCTTTAATGAAAATAATGTCAAAGTCAGTCAGAATAATCAAATGTAACAATTTATTATGTCAGGTAAATGTATCATGCCAACTTCATAATCAATTCAAAGGTAATCAATACAAAACATCAAATGCTCTGGAATAAAGAGAAGAGATGCGAACCCAATGTTATACATGAAGCTGAGAGTCTTACTCTTCAGGCTAATCTGAAGTACAGAAAGGCCCCGAACCCTTTGCTACATTCCATTATAAAGACAGAACCTCTTTCACATGGAAACATGTGCTAACAATGGAAATTTGCGAATTCAGGCAAATTACAACCCCTTCAGGCCGCTTCGCGTCGGGGTCCCGTTCAGCCTGTCGGGGTTGTTATTCGCTATAACAACCGCCTCGATATACATTACCCCGGCCTTACTTAAGTATGTGTCAGTTCTGAATGATGTGTATTAGCTCAGTACCTGTTGGGTGGTCCTTCAAAGGGACTCTCCGGTCCAGTGGGCAGTTTGCTGACATGATGTCAGATCTGCCCAGTTGTTTACAGACTGCGTTTATACTCTTCGTCCGCTAGTGACTCTACTGGACTAACGTTACTGTTATGATCACCTGAACTGAAGATTCCGTCAAAGTAACTCAATTTATATTGTATATATATTAAATGACACCGTATTCTGAATCTCAATGAGCTGTGTAGACTCTGTTGACCTGATTCTGATAATCGCGGCTGACCTGAACAACACAGTGACGTCATAAGGAACTCGCGCTGCCTGTGACGCCACAGCTGCTGCTTTTTTGGAAAATAATAAATGTAATAATTTACTCGCCCTCATATTACCCAGGGGGCAAAGGGGGTTTAGCAGACATGGGCTGCTGTAAAAAGTTGTCATATAAAAATGAAATCTATGATGTCTGAGGATCACAACCTGGGTGGACAACCCGGTCAACAAGCTGCTGGAAACTTGTAATTAGGGTCAAAACAATGCTACCTCAAATTCTGATTCCCCGGAATCACCCAAACATGCTAAAAAGGTTTAATTATATTCATGGATCCTGAGGCATATCTCCCTGATACTTTATGCTAGAAACAAACTGAGCACACCTTTCAAAAGAGTGGAAGATAAGCTTTCATCCGATGCCTTGATTGTACATGTAATTAGAATGTAAGAGTTAACAATGCCTCTTAATTCATAGGTAGGCAAAAAAAATAAAAATTTGAACATTCCATTTGTAATCGGTAGCATTCTTTTCCCTTTGTTGTTGTTAAAATAAACAAATTACCATGTGAAGTTAACTTTTACTAGATGAAATCATATTTTGATCATTTTCACTAACCAGACAGTCCTCATGGCCCATAACACATTTAGAGGGAATTCAATTTCAAGCCTATAATAGCCTGTCAATTCAAACAAGATCCAAGAAAGAAGTTTGCCATTAACTGATGTTAATTGTATACTGCTCTGTTTCTGTATGTACAGTATATCGTTTGCATATTTATGCAATATCTATTATTTGTATTGCAATGTCTAGCATTTCTAATATTCTTTCAGAAGTGGGGTATAGCTTTATTTATTCTATCGAAATTAAAAACAGGATTTGAGGATTTTGGGTTAGGCTGGTTACTGTTCAATCCAGGTGTTTGGAGTGTGAGACAAAGGTACTGACAACTAAATGTTGAAAGACTAAAACACACAGGAGTCATGTGTGGAGTAGGTTTAAAAGTATTTACTGATTAAAACTGTTACATTAAGTATCAATTTGTACCAAAAAAAAAAAAAAAAAAAAGATTAATGAAACAGACAATCAGATTACAATTCAGGTGATAACTAATTTCTGTAATAATGTTTATACAATTTGCTTAGCTGTTTTCGGAGTCACTGCTGCTGTCGCTGCTCTCTAGTGTTTCAGCATGCTGTGTCCTACTACATTTGGTTGCCAACCCCTGGCAACGGCATCCTATGTAGCATGGAATTGCCCTCTTTGCACAGGAGCAGTTCTTCTGACAACCTTTAACCAGAGATGGGCACAAATACATCAAAAAGTATTTAATTACAAATAACAAATACTTACTCATCAAATGTATTTAAATAAAATACAAAATACTGCTGTGAAAAAAGTATTTAATTAAAATACAAGTAATTTGTAATTTGAAAATACAAAAATATTTTTTTTTTACAGTCTTCTGTAGTGTAAGTGTGGCATTAGATACATGTAAGAGTCTAGAATATTGCAATATCATTGTTTAGTGCAGAAGATGCGATTTTAACGTACATGTTGCCACATACCATCATAATAAAAGATAATTACGCATATAACACTATATTTGTATTATATTACACAAAAACTAGTTAACGCTGCTGTGAGGGTGTTTCTAATAGCGCAGCTGTGACAAAGTTGACAACTTTCTCTCTTCCGACTGCCATTATCTATTTTTTTACTCTTTTTGAAAGTTGTGAAAACGCTGTTGTGGCGTTTTTCTTTTGCTATTTGAGCAAATTGGAACACAAAACATATATTAAATGTAGTCTTTCATTCACTGCTATAGAAGGTAACCCAACTATGATGCCTTCCACTTCTGAGAAACCCAGAAATATGAACAGGGTCAATCTGTTCACATCATGTGATTTACTTGCCAAAAACTGTGATAGGCAATTTGGTAGTCCTATTTGTATTTTATGTCTATGGTCCTAGGGATAGTTCACCCAAAAATGAAAATTAGCCCATGATTTACTCACCCTGACGTCATCCTAGGTGTATATGACTTTCTTCTTTCAGAAGAATACAATCAGAGTTATATTAAAAAGTGTCCTGGCTCTTCCAAGCTTTATAATGACAGTCAATGGGTATTTTTTTCATCAAAGTGCCTCTATCCATCATAAAAGTGCATCTATCCATCATAAAAGTGCATCTATCCATCATAAAAGTGTCTATCCATCATAAAAGTCCATTTATCCATCATAAAAGTGCATTTATCCATCATAAAAGTGCATCTATCCATCATAAAAGTGCATCTATCCATCATAAAAGTGCATCTATCCATCATAAAAGTGCATCTATCCATCACACATGTCCCATGTTTTCCAGGCAGACTTCTTTGATTTGCCATGGACACAATGTCACAACCACTGAAGGCATGGAAGAAGAGGATACCACGTGTTTTCTCTGGTCCTATAGCTGAAACCACCTCATGTATAGGGATCCATCTTGTCTTCTCTTCAAGTGGCTGAGAGTGTTCCCTTTCAAGGGAACTCCCGTTGCGTCGAGAATGACGCTATGGGGAACGCTTTGCGTGATGACGTCTTGAAGCACATGTAAAATCAGTCCAATGGTGTAGCGGGACGTCAGAGGCGGGTGACGTCACGTACCAGGAAGCTATAAAAGCCGGCCCGAAACAGAAAACGAAAGCTTTCTGAGTCTTCAGTCGCGCTCTGTGTTGAAATCTGTCCTTGTTATTTGGTGTTGTCTGTCTATATATATATATATTTATTCAGATATGGCGAGCAAGCAGCAGTATCGAGTGTGTGTCCATCCCTGCCCGCGTTATTTAACGGGAGGTGACACACACACTCTTTGTGTTGTTTGTTTGGGAGAGGAGCATGCCCAGTCAGCACTCGAGGGTGGTGACTGTGTGCATTGCTGTGCGCTTCCATTGCGGACGCTCCGATCCCGGTTGGCTCGGTTCAATCCCGACCACGTTCCCCAGGGCTCGGGTCCCGCCGCGGCTGAGGCTCGGCGGCGATCTCAGACCTGGGGTTCGCAAATGGATCTGTCAGTGGATGTTGAGACGGGCTCTGCCTTATCTCAGCCTCTTACTGACAGATCCAGTGCCTCTCATCAGGGTGTGGAAGCACGCGCTGCGGTTTCTTCCCCCCCGATAGAGGCACCAATACTGCAACTATCCAGCTCTGAGGAGTTGGATGTTGTAAGTATTGATGCTGAGTCTGAGGATTCGCCACCTCAGTCTCATGCTTTTGAAGAACTGCTCGATGTGATCACGAGAGCAGTTGACAGATTGTCTATTGAGTGGCCAGAGGATAGGCAGGACGTTCGTTCAAAAAGCAAACTCGACGAACGCTTCCTGCCATCTCGTGCTCAGCCCCAGCGTAGGAGCCTGCCGTTTTTCCCCGATCTCCACACCGAGGTGTCGAGATCGTGGGGGAGACCAGTCTCTTACAGAGTTTACACACCACACACCTCTCTATATTCCACTATTTCACAATATAAAGAGCATGGTTATGGGGAGATGCCGAAGGTGGAAGAGACGCTCGCGGGCTATCTCTCTCCAGCAACGGCATCTTCCCTGAAGGCTCCTACACTTCCCTCAAAGCCAGTAAAGTTGACATCTTCCCTGATTAATAAGTCGTATGCAGCCGCTGGTCAAGCTGCAGCGTGTCTGCATACGATGTCTATTTTACAAGCCTATCAGGCAGAATTATTGGGGGATTTAGAGGAGGGCGGGGGAATCGGTCCCGACACTGTGGCTGAACTGCGCAGAGCCACGGATGTTTCTCTCAGAGCCACCAAGGAGACCGCTAAATCTATCGGGCGGTCTATGGCAGCCCTGGTGGCTACTGAGAGGCATCTGTGGCTCAACCTGAGCGATATTAAGGACAAAGAAAAGCATGTTCTGTTAGACGCTCCGGTTTCCACTGCCGGGTTATTTGGGGATGCAGTAAATATTGCGGTTGCAAAATCACAAGAAGCCGCTAAACAAGCATCTGCTCTTCAAAAGCTTCTTCCCCGCCGTTCTTTCTATGAGGCTGCTGAGCGGGAGCAGCCTCACTCCTCTAAAAAGGGTGCTGAGCATCGTGCCACTCAGAAGCAGAGCGTGTCCTCCCGTGCTCCCCCACAAAAATCTCGGGGACACGGAGGGCGCGCTCAAACCCAGCAGTCTTCGAGGGGTAGAACGGATCTGCGGACCGTTATTACCGCCAAGAAGGCTGCTGGGAAGAAATCCTGACGTCCGAGGGCTCAGGATTAATGAGGGTAGTCCCCCCCGAAGCAGAGCGGTTAACACCTCTTTTTACGGTGCCCGTCTCTCTTCGGTACCCTCAGGGGACCGTTCTGCCAACCCTGCCGCCATCGGTGTTACAGGGCGCAGCGGTCTCCGGCGAGCACATATCTCAAGGACCACCCGGAAACGTAGTGGCCTCGGGATGCCCGCCCCCTCCGAGGAGGGTGTTAGAGCAGTCTGTTCGGTCGCTCCCTGCCGGTGCGCCGTTACAGGGCGTCGAATTGACTGCTCAACAACAACAAAATCCAGAAACCAGTCTCGAGAGGCTGGTACCTCTAGTAGAATCTTTGACAGCGTGGAAGCTACTGTCAAATGTTTCTCGTTGGGTCCTGCAGACCGTAGGAAAAGGGTATCAGATACAATTCAAGAAACGCCCACCTCGGTTTATGGGGGTCCTACCCACAGTGGTGGGCCCGGAGCAGGTTCTGGTTATGGAACAGGAAGTAAACACTCTGTTAGAGAAAGGGGCCATAGAATATGTACCTCCCTCCGACAGGGAAACCGGGTTTTACAGCCGGTACTTCATAGTTCCAAAAAAGGACGGGGGATTGCGTCCCATTTTGGATCTTCGAGTTCTGAACGAGTCAGTCATGCAGCTCAAGTTCAAAATGTTGACATTGAGACAGATCGTGCCACAGATCAGGTCCGAGGACTGGTTTGTCACGATAGATCTCAAGGACGCATATTTCCATATTTCCATCCGTCCGTGTCATTGGAAGTTCCTGAGGTTTGCTTTCGGGGGCAAAGCATACCAATATCGTGTTCTTCCATTCGGCCTAGCTTTATCACCCCGCACTTTCACGAAATGTATGGATGCAGCTCTGGCGCCTCTGCGCCTTCAGGGGATTCGCATCATGAACTACATCGACGATTGGTTGATTTTAGCTCAGTCGCATCAGTTGGCGGTTCAACATCGAGATGTTGTTCTCGCCCACATGAAAGAGCTGGGGTTACGGCTGAACGCCAAGAAGAGTGTGCTTTCTCCACTCCAGAGAACCACTTTCCTAGGCGTGGTTTGGGACTCAGTGTCGATGCAGGCGCGCCTGTCACCGCCACGTATAGAGTCCATCCTTGCAGCTGTGAAAAGTGTAAAGGCCAGCTACTCACTGTCAAACAGTTCCAGAGACTGTTGGGTCTCATGGCAGCAGCTTCCAACGTGATACCTTTTGGACTGCTGCACATGAGGCCCCTGCAGTGGTGGCTCAGGACCAGGGGGTTTTCCCCGAGGGGCAACCCATTTCGCACAATCAAGGTCACGCGGCGATGCCTACGTGCCTTGGTTATGTGGAAGAAACCTTGGTTCCTGTCCCAGGGCCCAGTGTTGGGAGCTCCTTGTCGTCGCAGACTGCTAACGACGGATGCTTCCCTCACGGGTTGGGGAGCGATCCTGGAGGGTCGCTCAGCTCAAGGTCTGTGGGAAGACCATCATCGTTCCTGGCATATCAATCGCCTAGAGATGTTAGCTGTCTTCCGGGCTCTGAGGAGCTTTGTCACAGACCTCAGGGGACACCATGTGTTAGTGCATACGGACAACACGTCGGTAGTCGCCTACATCAACCACCAAGGGGGTTTGCGCTCGCGCCCATTATCAAATCTGGCACGCCATATCCTCTTGTGGTCCCAGGGGAAATTGCTGTCACTCAGAGCAGCCTACATCCCCGGGGTTCAGAATATAGGAGCAGACACTCTGTCGAGGCAGGGGCCGAGGCCCGGGGAATGGAGGCTCCACCCCGAGGTGGTGGAGCTGATATGGAGGGAGTACGGCCAAGCACAAGTGGATTTGTTTGCGTCTCGAGAGACGTCTCACTGTCCACTTTGGTTCTCCCTCACGCATCCAGCTCCTCTGGGACTGGATGCTATGGTTCAGACGTGGCCGAGGCTACGTCTGTACGCCTTTCCCCCAGTTGCTCTGCTCCCGGGAGTTCTGGAGAGAGTTCGCAGGGACCGGGTTTGCCTGCTTCTAATAGCCCCGCGTTGGCCGGGCAGAGTATGGTTTCCCGATCTGGTCTCCCTCCTCGACGGGCATCCTCTGGAGTTACCCGTCAGGAGAGACCTTCTGTCCCAGGCAGGGGGCTCAATATTTCACCCCCGCCCAGAACTGTGGAACCTGTGGGCTTGGCCTCTGAGGGGGCCCAGCTCATAGAGTCAGGTCTCTCAACTGAGGTTGTTGAGACCATTCTACAGTCCAGAGCTCCCTCCACGAGGAAACTTTATGCCCTGAAGTGGAGAGTATTCACTTCTTGGTGTAGTGACCGTCGGTTGGACCCAGTCCACTGCCCAATTGGTACAGTGCTGGAGTTCCTGCAGGACCGGTTCACTGCAGGTCTGACCCCGTCCACTTTAAAGGTCTATGTGGCGGCCATAGGTGCTTACCACATTCCTTTGGGTGGAATGTCTGTGGGGAAGGACCCTCTGGTATCTCGTTTCCTTCGTGGCACTTGGAGGCTGAGGCCTGCAGTCCGCTCTAGGGTGCCGCCATGGGACTTGTCCATTGCTCTACAAGGCCTGTCCCTGGCCCCCTTTGAGCCCATTGAGGAGGTTTCGGAAAAGTTTCTGACTTTGAAAGCTATTTTCCTTCTTGCCATTTCTTCTCTTAAGAGAATTGGGGATATTCAAGCATTGTCGGTTGCTCCGTCCTGCTTAGAGTTTGCTCCGGGTATGGTGAAAGCTTTTCTCCATCCCAGACCGGGTTATGTCCCCAAGGTCCCCACTAATGTGGCCAGACCTATTATTCTGCAGGCCTTCTGTCCTCCTCCCTTCCAGAATGCGGACCAGGAGGCTAATAATTTGCTTTGCCCAGTTCGGGCGTTAGACGCCTACGTCCACAGAGCTGCCCTGTGGCGCAGAAGTGATCAGTTGTTTGTTTGCTTTGGCTCCCCTAACAAGGGAGGGCCGGTGTCTAAGCAAAGAATGAGCAAGTGGGTGGTCGAGGCTATCTCACTTGCTTATGAGGCGGCTGGGCAGCCTTCTCCTTTGGCTGTCCGGTCGCACTCTACAAGGAGTATGGCGGCCTCTAAGGCCCTTATTTCAGGAGTTTCACTACAGGATGTCTGTGATGCGGCAGGCTGGTCCTCACCGCACACTTTCGTCAGGTTTTACTCTTTGGATCTAGACTCTGCTCCAGGGTCTCATGTTTTGTCATCCTAGTGCTGCTCTATTAGATTACACACAGGACAGACATTCGTAGCTATGGAGGCGTTGGTATAGACGTTCCCCATAGCGTCATTCTCGACGCAACGGGAGTTCCCTTGAAAGGGAACGCCTCGGTTACGACTGTAACCTCGGTTCCCTGAAGAGGGAACGAGCGTTGCGTCGCCTTGCCATATCTCCTTCATGCCTGTCAGCTCGACTTCAGACTTTTACGAAGCTTTCGTTTTCTGTTTCGGGCCGGCTTTTATAGCTTCCTGGTACGTGACGTCACCCGCCTCTGACGTCCCGCTACACCATTGGACTGATTTTACATGTGCTTCAAGACGTCATCACGCAAAGCGTTCCCCATAGCGTCATTCTCGACGCAACGCTCGTTCCCTCTTCAGGGAACCGAGGTTACAGTCGTAACCGAGGCGTTTTCTTGTCAAGCAACCCTTAGAGCAGTGATCTCAAACTCAATTCCTGGAGGGCCACAGCTCTGCACAGTTTTGTTCCAACCCTAATCAAACACACCTGATCCAGCTAATCAAGGTCTTCAGGATTACTAGAAACTTCCTTGCAGGTGTGAGTTGGAGCTGGTTGGAGCTGGATGGAGCTGGTTGGAGCTAAACTGTGCAGAGCTGTGGCCCTCCAGGAATTGAGTTTGAGATTACTGCCTTAGAGACTGCTCATTAGCCTGGTAATACCAAACTCTGCTACTTCACTTTGCTTCGTAGACAGAGTCTGGAATGGCATAATAGAGAAGTGTTTTCTCTCTCGCTGGGGGGCGCTTGTCTGAAGTTTAAAATCATTGGTTACCCGTAAGCCAATCACATGACGTTTGGTTATGGCGTGTGTTATGCGCATGCTCAGCCGCATCTAACTTCCACTGTAAACACATGTATGATGCGAAAACAAAACCATCGAGCGAAATACCGTAGTGAACATGGCTGTGAACGACTTTTGCAGATTATGTGAAGTAAATCTACGCATCCACGGTACAATCAGCGCCTACGTCACGGCTCTCAGCCCGCCCTCTGTTCGTTAATTGGCCCGGCCGTCCGAAGGCCGATGGAAAACTGAAAGATAAGCTGCTATCTCAGACTGACTACAGAAGCGAAATGAAATTGAGCGGAAGTAGGAAGTCTGACGTAGTCAGGCTAACTGCTCATACCAATTTGCATGCTTATGTTACTAACTAAACAATTATACCGCTTAACTGCTCCATTTAGGTGGTGGTAATCTTGAAATTTCAAGTGGCTGTGGGCGGTTTCTTGTCAAATGACCCTTTGAGACAGCTCATGGCAATTTTCATGCTTATCACCAACTAAATGATTTCTTAAGCCTAATTGCTCCACTAAGGTGGTGGCCATCTTGAAAAATGGCCGCCATCTTGAAATTTCAAGTAGCTGTAGGTGGCTTATTGTCAAGTGACCCACAGAGACTGCTCATGCCAATTTTCATGCTTGTATCACCAAATAAACCACTATATCACTTAACTGCTCCACTAAGGTGTCGGCCATCTTGAAAAATGGCCGCCATCTTGAAATTTCAAGTGGCTCGGACAATTTCTTGTCAAGTGACCCATGGAGATTGCTCATGCCAATTTTCACGCTTGTATCATAAACTGAACGATTCTGCCAAACATAAGCACTTAGCCGCTCCACTACTAGGGTTACATATTAGAATGATTTCTGAAGGATCATGTGACACTGAAGACTGGAGTAATGATGCTGAAAATTCAGCTTTGATCACAGGAATAAATTACAGTTTACTATATATTCACATAGAAAACAGATATTTTAAACTGTAATAATATTTCACTCTTCTCCTATCAAGGTACTCTGCTCTTGCTGCAGGGTCAGAATTTTTTCGCTTGGCAGTGGCATCTGGTAAAATAGATTAAAATAGTTTTAAATAAATAAATAGGCAATAATAAATACACTACAAATAAATGCAGTATTACTAAACTGAAATTACATGCTCTAATTTTTTCCCCCCATTTTTCTCATATTGTACAGAGTAAACATAAACTGTCTGAAATATATAAAAAAAATCCAAAATTGCATAAAAATCTATTCCAAATTATACTAAAGTAAAAGTACTTTTTTTATATAAACGGTCAATTGAATATAAAAGCATAAAACTGCCAATCTAGGACATATATCTATCATTGAAAACAGTCTGCAGTGGTCGCACCACATGATATTTGGTCGCACCACATAATATTTTCAAATTCAGCCATCATTTACAGGCACAGAATTGGCCACCTAAACAAAACAAGCTAGCTTGCCAAAAAACTCACTATGAAATTTATAATAAAAATATATATTTGTAGAAATAACTTTAATACCACATGACATCCAAATTTGGCAACTACATACCAACCATTACAAAGGTTTATTTTTTTTCCAATTTGAGAGAATTACAAACCTGCTTGCTGCTTCCATGGGTCCTTGGTAAATTGGTTTATGATGTAACTTCCTGTGTTTGAATAGTTTTCAACATATAAGTCCCAAAATGGTAGTTCCTTGATGGTCGCACCACATGATATTTCATAAAATGGACATCATCGGACAAAGTTTGTTTGTATATTATGATGGAAATATAAATGCAAATGCTTTGAATTTTTTTAAAGGATTACAAAACATTTTGGAAATCATGCCAAATAGTGCAGAATATAAATTTGAATAAATTCAGAGTAATTTCAAAGATGTTTTCAAAACAGAAGTTATGGTCGGACGGTCGCACCACATGATGTTTTGACACTTTAAATAACAAAAAAAATAACAAATAAGTAAAGGTTTTTGAAAAGTTAAAGTGAGTACATACATGGGAGAGGTACTACTACAAATATTTTTGCCTGAAAAAATGCAATCGGACAGAAAATTTAGGCGTCACGTCATTGACCCAAATATGTATAACACACAGAAATGAGAAAGCATCAGTTCAGAAAGCATCTGATCATAGTGATGTGTGTGTTTACAGCAGATTTGAGATTCACCGGCATCATGTCGACAGATAAGCTCATTAAAATTACACTGTTATGATCGTCTGATTATAAAGTTGAGCCTATATAGACTTTCTGGCTTTCTTTGCATGACACATTGACATTACAGTACAGAACGGCTCTTTTATCCTGAACATTGTATAAGCATTTGTTGGTTTCATGTGTCATTGAACAGAAGAGATGCTCTTGGGCATAAACGTCACATGCTTTTGATTTTCCCTGCAAAAAACGACCCAAGTCCTTTAAAAGTCTACAGGCTTTAATTGAAACTTGGAAAGTTGGATTTAGATTTTCATGTTGAAAAATTTAAATGAAAAAAAGAAATGCTGTTATTTAAGATGAGTAAGAAATAAATCGGCAACAGCACCAGAAGGAGGAGACAGAGAGAGTGTTTTGGTCATGTCTTGATAAAGATTATGGGCCCTATCTTACACCCGGCACAATGCAGCGGCAAGTGCGGCACAAGTGTTTTTTGCTAGTTTCAGCCCGATGCAGTTATCATTTTCACGTCCTGCTGTTGTTTAAATAGCAAATGCATTTGCGCCCATGGGCTGCTGGTCTGAAAACGAGGTGTGTTGGCGCGTTGCTATTTTGAGGCAACAGAAATAGACTGAGCCATTGACCAACTGAAGCCTGGTCTAAAGTCAATGGCGCAATATATTTTTTTGGTTATTTAATTAGCACGTTAGTAATGTGCGCCTATAGGCGGGTCCACAACGCGCGTAAACTCTGCTTATTAAACACACAGGGACGCACGTACAGCAACACACAAACATGCCAAATATTAAAATTAAAAGGATTACAATGTAAAAGATTATTAATACAGAAATAGTTGAGATTTCAGAAAGACTGTTTTCTATGTTTAATATTCATATAAACTACCAGCATATGGCTTGGGGCAACATGACGTTAAGAAATGATGACACCATATTCATTTTTTGATTAACTGTTTCTTTTCAAATGACGCAGAGAGTCGACGCTGCTCTTCTGTGACTTTTATTTTGGAATGACTGAAGTTCAGTTTGATGAAATCAGTTTTTTTGCTGCTATATCATTTGGGCCCAAACATTGAAAGTGCAAAGGCCGCTATTATTATTAATATTACTAGTACTACTATTATTTACAAGGTTTTGAATGTTTTTGAGGCACTTGTCAGCCATTAGTGGAACATTTAAATGTAAATGTAAATCTAAACATTTTAAATGTAACATTTAAAACTATCTATTGTAAATATCTGGTGTGATATAAATTCTAAATATAAAATATATCTTCAAATAATAAACCTAAAAAAATAAGTAAGCAATGTGACCTTTACTTGGTCATAAGCAATACACTGAGCAACTAGACTACAGTCTCCATCTTCAATTTTCTATATTCATCTATTTGAATTAAATTTTTCTCTATAAGAACCCCAAAACATTTCCTTGAGACAGACTTATTCTTATATAATTGATGTGTTAGTTTATTTGTGCTTTTTTTTTACTAATGTCTGCCCCATTTAGGCTATTAGTTCATGGTTCATACCACAGAAGAATCACTTATCAAGGGTTATTGAACTTTTTTACCTCTTTATATCTTTTGCCATAATGATGAAATAATTAATTGATTGAAACAAAATCACAGTTCACCATCTTGAGCAATATCATGGAAAGACAAAAACATTTGCTAGAATATTTACACAAAAGAACGCTTCAAAAGTTTTTATTTTTCAGTTTTGCATAAATGGAAACATTGATGTCTCTAGAAAGTTCTGTGGACACGTTATAACAGTTCTACACATGACAATGACAGTACAGAGAAAAGCAGTATCATACCTGCATAACCACATACAAACATTTATTCAGAAATGAAAACAAAAGTCTCAACAGTTGTAGAATTTTAAAATGTAAAAAAAAAAAACATTTTATGTTTCCATATTGTTAAAGTTTAATACTGTGGATTTATAGCTCATCATCAACACTATTCTGCTTTTTTTACGTTTTATTTTTTCAGGTTTCTGTTTTTGTGGTTCTGTATATAATTATGCAGATGTTCAAAATATTAAAAGTTAATTCATATCTTCATGACTGCACAAGACAAAGACGCTTCTGAACCCAGAACAGATACACTGTTTTTTGAACCAATTGAGAATCCAGTTCCCATGAAATTTGGCCTCCACCCCATTATCACCAACAGATGCTCCCGTATCGACTCCAAGTCCCAGTTTCACACCAAGTGGACCGGCTTTAGCCGATACGCTGCCTAATTCTGCCCGAGCCATTGCTCCGACTTCATCCTCACTGGCTTTAGCACTAGTCGAAGTGCTGGGCCCTTTGGTTTCGACTTCAAATACACCGTATACAGCTCGTCCAACTCCAGTTTCTGAATAGAATCCAACCTTGGGAATCCTCTTTCCTGGTTGGTTTTTAAAAGCGTCTGCATATGTTCCAGCTCCAGCGTAGGTATTTCCTGGTCTGTCAAATGTGTTGATCATGTCTATGACGTTGCCTAAATCAGAAAGAAATGCGAGTTTTACATTTGGCTTTTTTGTTTCCGGTTTGTATAATTTCTCATTTATGTCACTTGAAATAGTCAAATAATTTTTTCTATAAAGAATACCACATTGTTCATCTGCAAATAAAACAAATGAGCGTTAGTGCAGTTGTTACGGCTGGCTCATATACCGCAACATAAAAGAGGCAAACAACAAATGCTTTTATTTACAAACCAAGCAAAACAAGTATTAAACAATCAAAAGAAACCGACATCTAGGGGAAAAACACACGCGTGTGGTTACTAAAACAATATCTGGCACTAAAAATAAATATGGGAAAGCAAAGATACAAAAGAAAGATTGTGAGAGAGCTCTCACTCCAAGTCACAGGTCTTTATACTAACACCTATGGTGAGTTAATTAGGGATTGAATAGGTACACCTGTTGCCCAACTAACGTCTGCACTGTGTAGCAGAGCCAGCAGGGTTAAACAGACAGGCGTAACAGCAGTGCAAATAGATGCAGACATTTTGAAAAAAAACAACATGTTTATATGAATTTATGCTATTTCACACAGAATATTAGAACATTGTGAATGTGACAAGTTGGTTTTACTCCTGCAAGCTGTAAGTTCTGTATTTGGTGTGATTTAGTCTGAGATTTGGTTTGCCTTCAGTCCTTCACACAACAGCACTAATTGTTCAAAAGAACTCTTAAAAGAAAGGAAGTGATCTTCTGCATCTTCATAATATGTTAGTAATACTATATTTTACATAATACATTTTATATTTATTTATTTATTTTAAATGTGACAATAATGAACTTCTATAATTGTCATAGTGTTTGGGAATATTCAGACACATAATATGTACACATACCATCATTAGAAAATGAAACATTTTAGAAGTAGTGGGAGAGCGGGGCACAACCTACATTAATTCCCCACATTAATTTCACACATGTCTAGTACAATTATGTTTGTTTTGTTCCATAAATACAGTGTATACTTTTTTCTTTATTTCCCCCGAAAGAATGAAAGTGAAATGTGACAACATGGGTGTGACACACTGTAACAGGACCATATGACAGATTATAATGTTATCTGATATAATAAAAAAATACAAGACAAACTAAAATATTTTGGCAATTAAATACAATTACTATATGGTTATCCGGACCACATGTGATGACCTACCCCAACCCCGCCCCTAAACCTACCCGTCACTGGGGTTACGATCTACGGCTCTGGACCAACCCAGAGCCATAGAGAGTAACCCCAGTGCAAAATAGTCCATGTGACAGTGGTTCAACCTTGATTTGATTGGTTCAACCTTGAAGTTCATAAATCTATAATGCATTAAATGTTCATAAAACAAACAAACAAACAAACAAATATATTATACTGACACTCAGAAATGTCTGAAAACGATACTTGGTTACTCACGTAACCTCGGTTCTCTCTAGAGAGGGAACGAGTATTGCGTAAGCTGTGCTTACGCAGCGGGAAAAGCCTTCTTTTCTCGAGATACTGAAACCAAAAATTATCCTTAATTTCATATATTGTCAACGCAGTGCAGCTGCAGGCAGCTGAGCTAGAGCGGCATACTGCGCGCTCATTGGCTGCCGCGCGGCAACTGCTTAAGCCTACCAGTGAGCCTGGCGTGACGTCACGCCCAATGAGGGCGCGCGCGACCTCGCGCGTCACAGCCCGCCAGAATGGGCGGCGTCAGAGCGTATATAAGGAAGGCTCGTAGGCTATATTCTCTGTTTTCTGTCGACTGAAGCGACACGAGCGATAGGCTCAGCACGGTCAGGGAACGCAATACTCGTTCCCTCTCTAGAGAGAACCGAGGTTACGTGAGTAACCAAGTATCGTTCTCTTACGAGAGGTTCTCTCGTATTGAGTAAGCTGTGCTTACGCAGCGGGAACCCTTTGTCCACGCCGTGCGAGCCTAACAATCACATATGACTCATAGAAAAAACATAGAGGTGATCAAAACAGGTGGCCAGCGGTGCGGGCCAGCGCATGTTCATAAGCACACATAGGGAAAAAACACAGAACGGCACTACCGGTTCATGTAACTGATACCCTGAGCGTGCAGCTCAACAGACAAGCTAATCGGTAATACAGCCTGACCCTTGGGCAGGACATGAAACACGACTAGACTGACAGAAGTTTAGCCTGCATAGCGGGAACTTCCAGGTTATAAAACCTAACAAATGTGGAGGGGGACGCCCAGCCCGCCGCCCTACAAATGTCGTCAATGGAAATCCCACTGGACCATGCCCACGATGAGGCCATGCCTCTGGTGGAATGAGCCCGTATGCCTAACGGACATTGCAGGTCTTTGGACGCATAAGCTGCTGCAATCGCGTCTACTATCCATCTGGATAGTGTCTGTTTCGAAGCGGCGCGACCCTTGGTGCGCCCGCCAAACGAAACGAAAAGCTGCTCTGAGAACCTGAAGGCTGCAGAGCGCGTCACATAACACCTTAACGCCCTGACCGGGCAAAGGCGGTTAACCCCTTCCTCACTGCTGGAGGACGGCAGGGCCGATAGGGTAACGACCTGAGTCCTGAAGGGAGTGCCTAACACTTTGGGGACATAGCCGTGCTTCGGTTTGAGAATGGCTAACGAGTCGTTAGGTCCAAACTCGAGGCACGACGCGCTGATGGACAGCGCATGTAAATCTCCCACACGTTTAACTGAAGCCAGAGCTAGCAGAAAAACGGTCTTAAGCGTTAAGTATTTCAACTCCACAGAGTCCAAAGGCTCAAAGGGATGCGCTTTTAAGGACTCCAGGACCAGAGACAGGTCCCAAATAGGAACCGACGGGGGCCGCGGAGGGTTCATTCTCCTGGCCCCGCGTAGAAAGCGGGTAATGAGTTCATTTCTGCCCAGTGCACGACCGCGCGCCGACTCAGCGAACGCTGCTATGGCCGCGACATAAACCTTGAGCGTGGAGGGGGACCTGCCCGCGTCCAACATCTCTTGGAGAAATTTCAATACCTGTGGAACTCCACAGGTCCGAGCATTAGAACCCATATTCACACACCACTTGTTAAACACTGACCATTTAGACGCATAGAGCCGCCTCGTCGAGGGGGCTCTGGACTGCGTGATCGTGTTAATTACCCCTTCTGGCAGGCCAACGAGTAATCGTTGATTATCCACGCATGCAGAGACCAGTGCTCTGGATGGGGATGCAGAATCGAGCCTCGGGCTTGAGAGAGGAGATCTCTCCTCACCGGAATCGGCCATGGGGCTGTGTCTGCCAGTCTCATTAGCTCGGGGAACCATGGTTGGTTTACCCAGCGCGGGGCTATGAGGAGCACTGCGCAGTTCGCCTCCCTGATCCTCGCTAGCACTTGAGGTAGCATCGAGATCGGTGGGAACGCGTACAGCGGAGCGGTGGGCCAGGTCTGGGCCAGCGCGTCCTCCTGTTTCGAGAAAAACCTCTGGCACTGAGCGTTCTCGCTCGTGGCGAAAAGGTCGATCTTCGCTTCGCCGAAACGACGCCAAAGCGTCTGTATCGTCTGGCGGTGTAGAGACCATTCCCCTGGGGGAACGTTGTCCCTGGACAGTCTGTCCGGGCCGTCGTTCAAACGACCGGGTACATGAGCTGCCCTTAGGGAGCGCAACGGGCCTTGAGCCCAGGATAGGAGGCGCTCTGCGAGCGCGCACAGGGTTCTGGATTTGATTCCGCCCTGGCGGTTCACGTACGACACCACTGACATGTTGTCCGAGCGAACTAGCACATGGTGTCCCCGTAGAAGCGGTAGAAAGTGCTTCAGCGCTTTCTCGACCGCCAGCATCTCTAGACAGTTTATGTGAAGGTCTTTCTCCGTATTCGACCACGGGCCGCAAATCGGACTGCCTTCGTGAGTCGCTCCCCAACCCATGTTGGACGCGTCTGTCGAGATCACTTTGCGGTGTGCGATGGTTCCCATCGACACTCCCCGCTGATACCATTCGGCCGCCAGCCAGGGCTGCAGGGCTGTAACACAGCGCTGAGTCACTCTGATTGGAGCACGGCCTGAAATCCATGCTTTGCGGGGCATTTCCGTTTTTTGCCAGCGTTGAAGCGGACGCATTCGGAGTAAACCCAACTGCAGGACAGCTGCTGCTGATGCCATGTGGCCCAGCATCCTCTGAAAAGTTTTCAATGGAAAAACTTTTCCCTCCTGAAAGGAGGCGGCGAGGTGTCGAACACAGCGCGCGCGCTGTGCGGACAGTCTGGCCGTCATCGCCGCCGAGTCCAGATCTATACCCAGAAAAGTGATAGACTGGCTGGGGGCTAAAGAGCTCTTGTCCCAGTTCACGGAAAGACCCAAGCTTTGCAGGTGACCGAGAAGCGCTTCTCTGTGGGAAACTAGTTCCTCCGCTGAGTGCGCTATAATGAGCCAATCGTCCAGATAGTTCAGGATTCGCATTCCCCTCGATCTCAGGGGTGCGAGAGCCGCATCCATGCACTTCGTAAATGTTCGGGGTGCCAGGGATAGGCCGAACGGCAGGACGGTGTACTGATATACCTGGCCGTCGAAGGCGAATCTCAAGAATGGCCTGTGACGGGGTATAATCTGAATCTGAAAGTACGCGTCTTTCAGGTCGAGAGATATGAACCAGTCCCCCGGGCGAATCTGCGCGAGGATTTGACTGGTTGTGAGCATTTTGAACGGCCGTTTCATAAGCGTTTTGTTCAAATATCTCAGATCCAATATAGGTCTGAGTGCTCCGCCCTTCTTGGGTACGAGGAAATAGCGGCTGTATACGCCTGCCTCGGAACCCGGAGGGAGAACCCGTTCTATCGCCCCTTTGTGCAGCAAATTCGCTATTTCTGTGTGAAGCAGATGCGCTGCATCCGCTCTCACTATAGTCTCGGCCCGAGCGCGATAGCGCGGAGGGCGGCGAGCGAATTGAAGCGAATAGCCCTTTATCACTGTGTTCAGTACCCACTTCGACACTCCCTGAATAGCTTTCCATGCATTCGCACTCATAGCTAGGGGTCGAATCGCCTCTGAGTCTCGCCCGCCGCACAGCGCGGGACGGGGGATCTGTGGCGGTGTAAGCGCGAGTCGCGCAGTGGCAGTGAGGGGGAACGGGGGTTCGCTGATGGCGGCAGCCGGCTGAACGGCGCTGTGAGAGAGCGTTGTGTGTGACGGCTCGCGGCGCGGAAGCGGGGCGGGCTCGCGCATGTTTATCGGAGAGTGCGCGTGCTGTAAAGCGGGCACAGAGCTCTTTATTATCACACAGCCGGTGGCTGACTCGTACGTGTTTACATGAGAGTGTGCACGCTGTGTAGCGGGCACAGGGCTCTTTATTAACACACAGCCGGTGGCTGGCTCGTGCGTGTTTACATGAGAGTGTGCGTGCTGTGTAGCGGGCACAGGGCTCTTTATTAACACGCGGCCAGTGGCAGAATGTTCTGGTCCCCAAACGTGTGAGACAGAGCGAGCACTGTGTAGGTGTGAGCGCTGAAGTGTGGGCACGTGACCTACAGTTATCACTCGAGCGGCCGTAGCGCGCTTTATGTGAGTGCACTCTGTGGGGTACACAGGGGGATTTGTGCTTGTGTGTAGTGATGAGCACTGGGAAGTGGGCAAGCTTACTACACTCATAACACTGACGGCGTGAGCCGACTGACCAGATATTACACTCTTTATTCGATTTATCTGGGTCGCCGTAAAAACGGCGTTTGTGTGCAGGCGAGAGAGTTGAAAAACTGGCTCGTTGGCTGCTGTGGGCACTACTGCAGTAGCCTTTGATAAGGGGACTGGCAGAGGGATACATTTTAGCTTTGACGGTGGTCCGGCCGCAGCGGGACTCGACCGTCTTTTCCTCCCGGCGGATGCTAGGAGGACTTTGCAGGCTCGGGCTTCAGCGTTACCTTAGGCCGAGGCCCACGCAGGGGCGGCGGCTTGTGCTGGCTGGTGGAGCGGGACCTAGGGCGGCCGCGCTGGCGCTGCTGGGAGGCTGGGGGTCGAGATGGCCGTTGTGCGGAGCTGCGTGCAGGAGGCTGGTTAGAGCGGCCTGCAGCGGAGCTCGAGCGGCGGGGCAGGAAGAGGTTCATGGCCTGTGACGCTTTCTGTACCTCAGAAAAACGGTCCACGAGGCCACTCACTGCAGGGCCGAAGAGACCAGTAGACGAGAGCGGGGCGTTCAGGAAGACGGACCGCTCTTGTTCCCCCATGTCGGCTAGCGTTAACCAAAGGTGGCGCTCAATGACGGTCATCGAAGCCATGGATCGTCCGATAGCTTGGGCCGCTGTCTTCGTCGTGCGAAGGGAAAGGTCCGTCGCACTGCGCAGGTCGGTTAAGGCCGATCTGTCCAGTTCTCCCTCGTCGAGCTGGCGGAGGAGGTCCGCTTGGAGAACTTGAAGGACCGCCATTGTGTGCAGGGCTGAGGCGGCTTGCCCAGCGGCGGAGAAGGCGCGGCTGGCGAACGCCGAAGTAGTCCTGCAGGCTTTAGACGGGAGGGCAGTCTTTGAGCGCCATCTCTTGGATGGGGGGCAAAGATGCGCTGCAACCGCCTGTTCGACCGGTGGAATCCGGTCATACCCCTTCTCCGTGGCTCCGTCCACGCGGGAGAGAGTCGAAGAGGCTGGAGAACGGAGTCTGGCCGAAACTGGAGCGTTCCACGATTTAGCAAGCTCGTCGTGAAGCTCAGGCAGAAACGGCGCTGGTCTGGACGCTGGGGCCTGGCGACCGGAGGTCAGGAAGCATCCATCGAGCCTGTTAGGCGGGGGTACCTCTGGCGGTGACCACTCGAGGCCCAGGCGCTCGACTGCCATAGTGAGGAGGCGGAGAAGCTCGGCCTCCACCCCGGCGGGAGCCCTGCTGGAAGCTCTGGTGGAGGAGGCGGATCGGGCGGAGCCGGACCACACCTCGCTGTCCGACGCCATCAAAGAGCACGTGTCCAGTCGATCGTTGTCATCCGCTTCATCCGCTGTGTCGACGGCATCGAGGGCGAGAGCCGTCGGCTGCGCGTCGGGGAGCGGGGGCGGAGAGGGAGAGAGCGAGGCTCGCGGGAGAGGCTCCGGCGAGGCCTTGGCTCGTGTCTCAGGCTCCGGTGGGCGTTGTGAGCGGCGTTTCTTCTTACGCGGCCCAGCAACGGCAGGAGCGGTGTCTGTGAAGAGGGCGAGTCGAGCCCGCAGGGTCGACATCTGCAGCTCTTCGCAGAATTCGCAGCCGCCCGAGGAAAACGCGACGGCTGCATGGTCCCGTCCCAGGCAGAGAGCGCAGAGGAGATGGCGGTCTCTGTCGCTGAGCGGCGAGCGGCATGAGCCGCACGTGGTGCGAGGCATTTGCAACAACGCCTCGTGCTCTTTTAGAGTGCTGCGGAGAAAAGGCAAACACACACAAAAAGAGCTTATCAATGAAGGATATGTATCGCCGGATAGCTGAGCTGGCACGGCAGGCTGAAGGCGGCGAAGAGATCGTCCGGCTTCCTCAGGCTGTCCTAAGCTGGCTCGTTAGCTTGATCCAAGAAGGCCACGGCGACGGTTTCCTCTCAGAGATCAGCGATGCGAGTGCTTCGCTGAAAAGACAGAAATCAGAGAATATAGCCTACGAGCCTTCCTTATATACGCTCTGACGCCGCCCATTCTGGCGGGCTGTGACGCGCGAGGTCGCGCGCGCCCTCATTGGGCGTGACGTCACGCCAGGCTCACTGGTAGGCTTAAGCAGTTGCCGCGCGGCAGCCAATGAGCGCGCAGTATGCCGCTCTAGCTCAGCTGCCTGCAGCTGCACTGCGTTGACAATATATGAAATTAAGGATAATTTTTGGTTTCAGTATCTCGAGAAAAGAAGGCTTTTCCCGCTGCGTAAGCACAGCTTACGCAATACGAGAGAACCTCTCGTAAGAGAACCGATATTTACCTATGGAAATGAAGAAAAATATGGTAAGTTAATTTTAATAGTTGGTCTTTATCTACTAAAACTGAAGAAAAAGAAGAAGAAAAACCTACATTTAAGTGTCATTTGTTAATTTTTGTATTTTATTTGTATATATATATATATATATAAATTCTTAAATGTTTCATTTTCTAACTGTGGTATATGTGTAAATATTATGTGTGTCTGAATATTCCCAAACAAGCAATCTCTTTATGGAACAATTTATTGTTGTCAAAAAAAAAAAAAAAAAAAAAAAGGTTTAATATGTCTTTATTAAACAATAAAAATATATTAAGTTAAAATAAATTATGTAAAATATAATATAAAATAAAACATGAGAATGTGAGAGAAAATGTGGAAGTAGTGAATCACCAAAGACTCTTTGTGTATCCTCCGACAACATAATGTCCTTCCTCTTGCCAAGAAATCAGGGCTTGCCACGAAATCAGAGCGTATGAAAAGTGTCAATTGCGTGAGTCTCTTTTGATTGTAGGCTATTCAGATTCAGTTCTCAGTTCTTTTTTGTAAAAAAAGTTCTTGTGTTTAGTAGTAGCCTACACGCATGCGCAGTATCAGCTGCTCGTGCTCGTCACTTCTCTCAACAACATGTCTCAGTCAGTTCAGGGAACTGTTGGCGTAACTAGTCATAGGCTACTCCGGGGTATTGGTTTATTCCGACTCGGAGGGACTGTCAGTCTATGGAGGGATTATTGGGTCAGATTTAAAACTAAAAGTCTAAAACTAAAAGTCTTAAACGAAAACTAAAAGTCTAAATTTGAAACTAAAAGTCTAAGTCGAAAACTAAAAGTCTAAGTAGAAAATGAATTTGGTATTTAGGATTGGGCATTTGGTATTTAGGATTGGGCATTTGGTATTTAGGATAGGGCATTTTGTATTTAGGATTGGGCATTTGGTCATTTAGGATTTAGGATTGGGCATTTAGGGATTTAGGATTTGGAATTTGCCCCCCTTGAACTGCCGCCTTACCGTGGTGGAGGGGTTTGAGTACCCGAATGAACCTAGGAGCTATGTTGTCTGGGGCTATATGCCCCTGGTAGGGTCTCCCAAGGCAAACAGGTCCTAGGCGACGGGTCAGACTAAGAGCGGTTCAAAACCCCTTATGATGCCCAAAAAAAGGAGGACCGTGACGTCGCCCGGTATGGCGCAGCCGGGGCCCCACCCTGGAGCCAGGCCCGGGGTTGGGGCTCGTATGCGAGCGCCTGGTGGTCGGGCCTCCCCCCATGGGGTCCGGCCGGGCTCAGCCCGAAGGAGTGACGTGGGGCCACCCTCCCGTGGACCCACCACCTGCAGGAGGGACCGTAAGGGGCCGGTGCTAAGTGGATCGGGCGGCAGTCGAAGGCGGGGGCCTAGACAACCCGATCCCTGGACGCGGAATCTAGCTCTAGGGACATGGAATGTCACCTCTCTGGCGGGGAAGGAGCCTGAGGTTGTGCGTGAGGTTCAGAGATTCCGACTAGAGATAGTTGGGATCATCTCTACGCACGGCTTGGGCTCTGGAACCACACTCCTCGAGAGAGGATGGACTCTTCACCACTCTGGAGTTGCCCATGGTGAGAGGCGGCGGGCTGGTGTGGGTTTGCTTATAGCCCCCCAGCTCAGCCGCCATGTGTTGGAGTTCACCCCGGTGAACGAGAGGGTCGCTTCCCTACGCCTTCGGGTCGGGGATAGGTCTCTCACTGTCGTTTGTGCTTACGGGCCGAACGGCAGTGCAGAGTACCCGGCCTTCTTGGAGTCTCTGGGAGGGGTGCTGGAAAGTGCTCCGACTGGGGACTCCATCGTTTTACTGGGGGACTTCAACGCCCACGTGGGCAGCGACAGTGACACCTGGAGGGGCGTGATTGGGAGGAACGGCCCCCCTGATCTGAACCCGAGTGGTGTTCTGTTATTGGACTTCTGTGCTAGTTACAGCTTGTCCATAACGAACACCATGTTCAAGCATAAGGGTGTCCATCAGTGCACATGGCACCAGGACACCCTAGGCCGGAGGTCGATGATCGACTTTGTGGTCGTTTCATCCGACCTCCGGCCGTATGTCTTGGACACTCGGGCGAAGAGAGGGGCGGAGCTGTCAACTGATCACCACCTGGTGGTGAGTTGGATCCGATGGCGGGGGAGGAAGCTGGACAGACTCGGCAGACCCAAACGTACTGTGAGGGTCTGTTGGGAACGTTTGGCCGAATCTCCTGTCAGAGAGATCTTCAACTCCCACCTCCGGCAGAGCTTCGACCAGATCCCGAGGGAGTCTGGAGATATTGAGTCCGAGTGGACCATGTTCTCCACCTCCATTGTCAACGCGGCCACTCGGAGCTGTGGCCGTAAGGTCTCCGGTGCCTGTCGAGGCGGCAATCCCCGAACCCGGTGGTGGACACCGGAAGTAAGGGATGCCGTCAAGCTGAAGAAGGAGTCCTATCGGGCCTGGCTGGCTTGTGGGACTCCTGAGGCAGCTGATGGGTACCGACGGGCCAAGCGGACTGCAGCCCGGGTGGTTGTGGAGGCAAAAACTCGGGCCTGGGAGGAGTTCGGTGAGGCCATGGAGAAGGACTATCGGTCGGCCTCGAAGAGATTCTGGCAAACCGTCCGGCGCCTCAGGAGGGGGAAGCAGTGTCCTACCAACGCTGTTTACAGTGGAGGTGGGCAGCTGTTGACCTCGACTGGGGATATCACCGGACGGTGGAAGGAATACTTCGAGGATCTCCTCAATCCCGCCGTCACGTCTTCCATTGAGGAAGCAGAGGCTGAGGGCTCGGAGGCGGACTCGTCCATCACCCAAGCTGAAGTCACCGAGGTAGTCAAGAAACTCCTCGGTGGCAAGGCACCGGGGGTGGATGAGATCCGCCCTGAGTACCTCAAGTCTCTGGATGTTGTGGGGCTGTCTTGGCTGACACGCCTCTGCAACATCGCGTGGCGGTTGGGGACAGTACCTTTGGACTGGCAGACCGGGGTGGTGGTCCCTCTTTTCAAGAAGGGGGATCGGAGGGTGTGCTCCAACTATAGGGGGATCACACTTCTCAGCCTCCCTGGGAAAGTCTATGCCAGGGTACTGGAGAGGAGAATCCGGCCGATAGTAGAACCTCGGATTCAGGAGGAACAGTGTGGTTTTCGTCCCGGTCGTGGAACACTGGACCAGCTCTATACCCTCTACAGGGTGCTGGAGGGCTCATGGGAGTTTGCCCAACCAATCTACATGTGCTTTGTGGATTTGGAGAAGGCATTCGACTGTGTCCCTCGCGGCGGCCTGTGGAGGGTGCTCCGGGAGTATGGGGTCCGGGGCCCTTTGCTAAGGGCTATCCGGTCCCTGTACGACCGGAGCAGGAGCTTGGTTCGTATTGCCAGCAGTAAGTCAGACTTGTTCCCGGTGCGTGTTGGACTCCGGCAGGGCTGCCCTTTGTCGCCGGTTCTGTTCATAATTTTTATGGACAGAATTTCTAGGCGCAGCCAGGGGCCGGAGGGGGTCGGGTTTGGGGACCACACGATTTCATCTCTGCTCTTTGCGGATGATGTTGTCGTGTTGGCCTCATCAGACCAGGACCTCCAGCATGCACTGGGACGGTTTGCAGCCGAGTGTGAAGCGGCTGGGATGAAAATCAGCACCTCCAAGTCCGAGGCCATGGTTCTCAGTCGGAAAAGGGTGGTTTGCCCGCTTCAGGTTGGTGGAGAGCTCCTGCCTCAAGTGGAGGAGTTCAAGTATCTTGGGGTCTTGTTCACGAGTGAGGGAAGGATGGAACGGGAGATTGACAGGCGGATCGGTGCAGCTTCTGCAGTAATGCGGTCCCTGTACCGGTCTGTCGTGGTGAAGAAGGAGCTGAGCCGCAAGGCGAAGCTCTCGATTTACCAGTCAATCTACGTTCCTACTCTCACCTATGGTCATGAGCTGTGGGTCATGACCGAAAGGACAAGATCCCGGATACAAGCGGCCGAAATGAGCTTTCTCCGCAGGGTGGATGGGCGATCCCTTAGAGATAGGGTGAGAAGCTCGGTCACTCGGGAGGAGCTCAGAGTAGAGCCGCTGCTCCTCCACATCGAGAGGGGTCAGTTGAGGTGGCTCGGGCATCTTTTCCGGATGCCTCCTGGACGCCTTCCCGGGAAGGTGTTCCGGGCATGTCCCACCGGGAGGAGACCCCGGGGAAGACCTAGGACACGCTGGAGAGACTATGTCTCCCGGCTGGCCTGGGAACGCCTCGGTGTCCCCCCGGAAGAGCTGGAGGAAGTGTCTAGGGAGAGGGACGTCTGGGCATCCCTGCTTAGACTGCTGCCCCCGCGACCCGGCCCCGGATAAGCGGTAGAAGATGGATGGATGGATGGATGGATTTGGAATTTGGTATTTAGGATTGGGCATTTAATCATTTAGCCATTTAGGATTTAGGATTGGGAATTTGGGGATTTAGGATTGGGCATTTGAGGATTGAGGATTGAGGAGTGTATGCAAATAAGGAGGCGTGGCCCAAATACTGGAGGCTGGGTTTGAAATGGCTGGTGCGCAGAGGCACCTTATGGACAGCAGAGGGAGCTCCCAGGAGCACTGTAATGAAACCAAACAGAGCGAGTTAGCAGGGCTGGAGCGAGGACTGTACTTTATGTAAGGGATAATGTATAGCGAGGCGGTTGTTATAGCGAATAACAACCCCGACAGGCTGAACTTGAATCAGCCTGTCGTCGGGGTTGTTATTCACTATAACAACCGCCTCGCTATACATTATTCCACTTATTACATGGCTACCTACAAAATACATAAATAATTTGACACAAAATATTGATTTAAAAAGGAGTTTATTGATTTAAAAACGATTGTATTGCTTCCGCTAAAGAAAATAGTCCGTTCCACGTCCATAGCAACGCTCTGTTTTTCATGGCAACGGTGTGTTATACTTCGCAGCGGTCTGTTATTCTACATTGGAATTCAACCAAGCCAAGTAAAAAAAATATATATATATTTTAATGCAACGCATCAGAAAAAACAAGGTTAGGAAACAGTAACTGTACGTTCACAATGCCGCCGAATTGAGCCGAATTGAGCTGCAAAGAAGCTCTGGCCGCCCTGTCAAGGATGCTTGTCAAAAAGTATAGGGAAGCTTGTTGTATGGAGTCAATATAATGCCACATAGTTTTGGCTGTTTTTTCCCAGACATGTCCGGCCGGGATTTCGAGATTTCCCAGAATGTCCGGGATTCGGCTTTTCTTTTCTACAGTCGCCATTCATTCATTCATTCATTCATTCATTCATTCATTCATAAGCCGAATCCCGGACATTTTGGGCAGAGAAAAATAGGACGTATCGGTAAGGTCACCCTAGTTACTACAAATCGCATTAAGTTAAACAACAACAACAACAACAAAAAACAATGCACATTTTAATGTTGATGAAATAAAGGAAACAGTCAACTGTACCTGGAATCCATCACCTGCATGCCTCTGCTCTGCCATGGTAACATGAATTGTTTTGCGATCTGCTGCTTAGCCATACACTGTAAAGTAAGTGCGTAGCGTATCCTGCTGATGACGTGACTTCGCGGGGTTTCTTGACTCCACCTCCACGTCAAAACAGCGCCAAGAAGAGAAACGCAGAGAAAAGTGCAGCGCAAAGGGAAAACGGTATTGCGAGCACACGCTTGACTGAAACGCAGAATAAAAGCAGCGTTGCAAATAACTTAGTAGGTGTGAGTATGAAAAATATGTTGCAGAGATAAAATAGGATTGCAGCTGTCATTGATTTTTACAATTAATTATATCTTTCTTTTTGCAGTACTTTATTTTATTTTGCAAATCTTTTTTTATATATATATATATACTTTTTCCCCATTGCCATTCTTTTTTTTGTGAGCAAAACATTTTTTCTTTCCTCAAAACTTTATTTTTGTTTTGCAAAACTTTATTTTCTTTTGCGATACTTTATTCTTTTGCAAAACTATGTGGCATTATATTGACTCCATATTGTTGACGCTTGTTGACAATGACAACAGTTGTTGATAGTGAGTGCGCGCGCGCAGATCTATTGTAACAGTACACAGTGATATTGTGAAAGCCGTGGCAAGAGACAAGCTTCTTTATTACTATACCTGTGCTGTGTGCTGTCTATTACAACGTATGCTTAAACAGGTGGTTCCTATCATTATCGGATTAATTGCACAGTTTAACCATCATAGAGTGAAAGTTTATCATTTGCATGTCAGTTTAACAAGGGCGCGCTTGACAGGGCATATATAAGAACGAGCAGAGAGAGAGAGCCCCGGCTGCGCGCGCGCTCACTATTAATAATAATAATAATAATAGTTATTCTCGTCATCAGACCGATAGCACTCCTTTCACTGGTGACTTTGTGTGTGAGGCCACATAAATGTTACAACGCTGTCATTAAGTTGAAGTTATCACATTGTAAAGTACAGTCCTCGCTCCAGCCCTGCTCACTCGCTCTGTTTGGTTTCATTACAGTGCTCCTTAGCACTGGGAGCTCCCTCTGCTGTCCATAAGGTGCCTCTGCGCACCAGCCATTTCAAACCCAGCCTCCAGTATTTGGGCCACGCCTCCTTATTTGCATACACTCCTCAATCCTCAATCCTCAAATGCCCAATCCTAAATCCCCAAATTCCCAATCCTGAATCCTAAATGGCTAAATGATTAAATGCCCAATCCTAAATACCAAATTCCCAATCCTAAATCCCTAAATGCCCAATCCTAAATCCTAAATGACCAAATGCCCAATCCTAAATACAAAATGCCCTATTCTAAATACCAAATGCCCAATCCTAAATACCAAATGCCCAATCCTAAATACCAAATTCATTTTCGACTTAGACTTTTAGTTTCAAATTTAGACTTTTAGTTTTCGTTTAAGACTTTTAGTTTTAGACTTTTAGTTTTAAATCTGACCCAATAATCCCTCCATAGTCATGTCTGAAAGTGAGTAACTTTAGTAACTTGTGGATCTGCGGTGACGCAAGACGCGAACTGTGTTGAACGATTCAGTCCAATTTAGTGTAGGCTGGTTCGACCGGTTCTCTAAAAAGAACCGGTTCAAAAGAACGATTCGTTGACGAACCGGACATCAGTTCACTCAAAGTCAGCTTTATTGTGCTCGTGGCATAGTTACAAGAGACCAGAGAGACCCTCAAAGCCCTGAGAACTTCTGACACTCAGAAATGTCCGAAAACCGGACATTTAAATATTTAACCTACGATAGAGATGAAGAAGAATATGGTAAGTTAATTTTAATAGTTGGTCTTTATTGAAGAAAAAAAAAAACTAGCCTACATTTAAGTGTCATTTGTTAATTTATGTATTTTATTTGTGTAGCCTATATATATTAATTCTAAAATGTTTCATTTTCTAACTGTGATATATGTGTAAATATTATGTGTGTCTGAATATTCCCAAACACTCTGACAATGCAATCTCTTTATGGAACAGTTCATTGTTGTCAAATAAAAAAAAAAAAAAAAATAAAAAAATATATATATATATATATATATATATATATATATATATATATATATATATAATAGAAACAGAAGAAACTGAGACAGACTGAATCCAGAAGAACTGCGTTAACGTCTCCAAGACGCTTGAAGAAACCTTCCTGCAAAGCTACAGTATCTGAGAAGTTTTAGGCACTTGTGTTTAAATGCTGTAAAGTGAGAATGATTTCAAAAATAATGTCATAAATAGAGTTTTTGTTCATGTGTGCCAAGACATTTTAGAAATCCCGACCGGACGATGTTTTACGGCAATGTCCAGGTTAAGAGTATGTATGGTCAACCAATATATACACCCCTATATAGCTCATTAAAATCACACTGTTATGATAGTTTGATTATGAAGTATATTTGAGACTATAGATCTGGCTATGAGAGACTATATTTTGACATTAACATTAACATTACAGTACAGAACGGCTCTTTCAGAATATTATCCTGAACATTGTATAAGCATTCATTTGTTTCATGTGTCATTGAACAGATAAGAGGCTCTCGGGAGTAAACGTCACATGCTTTTGATTTTCCCGGCAAAATTGACTCAAGTCCTTCAAATAAGCATCAGTCTACAGGCTTTCATAGAGAACCTGCTTTTTGAAACTAACCAGAAGTCTATGCAAGAAAGCCTAGTGTTGTCTTTATTACTCCAAGTAAATGAAACTACATCTGGGAATTTAACTCTCCATATGTCACTTAAGTCATACCTGTCCATGAAAAGCTTAAAATATTCATTTCTATTATTATCACGTGTAGGTGGCCATCTGTCAATCTCAGAATTTAGAGTTATATTAAAGTCTCCTCCAAGTAAAATGTGAGAATTTGGAAATTTTGTTAGCCAATACTTGAGTCTAATTTCTGTATTAGTAAATAATTGGATGTTTTCTAACTTGGAATTGTACCCATAAATGTTGAATATGATTAAAACAATCTTGTTGTAACCAACCACTTGGCAGATAAAATGCCCTTTTGGATCTGTATCTGTGTGCAAAATGTCACCATTATATTTGTGCTTTAATGTTAAGACTCCAGCTGATCTTTCTGAACAGTGAGAAAACCATAACTCGTTCCCCCACTGAGATCTCCAAAAATTCTCGTCATTTGAATTTGAGTAAGATTCCTGACAAAACGAAAAATCTGTGTTCAGCTGTTTAACAAATAAAAATAAAGCTTTACGTTTAGTTATATCTCTTAACCCCCTGGCGTTTAAAGAAGCTATAGACAATGAAATATTTAATAATAGAAAAGGCTTAAGTTACTACGGCTTAAGTACTACAGAACAATCAACAAACAATGTTATACTGAGCACCAATTGCACCTTAAAATAAAAAAAGTGTTATATGGTGGAAACTTAAGACCATATTTATTGTGTCCCAAAAAATAAAAATAAAAATAAAGACCACCAACGTATTAATCAAAAAAGAATAACAGTCTTTTAAATTGCTGGTCAGTGATTTGGTCTTTCAGGAAATATATTAAGCTACATCCCACATAAACGATCTTCAATAATCAAAACTAAGGATCAGGCTTCAGAACAAAATAGTAAAAAGAGCCTGGAAAAAACACTTGGGTTATGTAAAATAAAGAAACATGAATCTAGAAGGTCGTCTCATGTACATTATTCTGGAGAATACGGACCATTGTCAGTTCAGCTCTTCATGTGATTTCCTTCCCATCGACAAAAGCCCGTGCTCCAACGAAGTAAGCAGATTTACCTTCACTACGTGCCTTACTCACCAAAGGCCACATCTTCAGCCTGGCCTCCTTGACAGGTTGAGGGAGGTCTTCAACGAAACGGAGCTTGTTATCGCACATGACGGGGTGATTTTTTGCCGCTTTCCATAGAGCATCTCTGTAGGATCTCTGGGAGAATCTGATGATGATGGCTCTCGGCCGAGAGCTGGCTGGTGTTAGTTTCCCAATGCGATGGGCAACGTCGATCGCTGGTGTCAGTTTGTCATCTGGAAGAATTCTCCGGCAAAGCTCTGTAACCTTTTCCTTCACATTTTCTGCAGAGTTTTCGGCTACTCCATAGACCTTCAAGTTCCACCTTCTTGAGTAAGTCTCAAGTTCACACACGCGAGTTAGGAGCGCTGCCACTTTTTTTTCTTCCTCTTTAAGCCGGCCATCAACATTCTTGACTCTCAGTTGTGCTTCTTTTACTTCACTGCACACAAAGTCCACAGTTTTCTTTAGCCCTTCAATTTTCAACGCGTTTCCATCAATTTTCTTGGAGTTTTCACTCACCAGAATTTTTATGGAGTCAGCCTGCTCCTTAATAAGCTGGGAAAGGGTGGTAATGACGATGTTGTCTTGGGATGTGGGCTCGTGTTTTGCATTATAGAGAGCCTTTTTTGCCGCTGGGGAATCACAAGGAGTCACAGGTAGCGGGCAGAAGTTTCCCTCCGACATGGAGACCTCTACTGTCGCCATAGAGCTAGCGTAATCGTAATCGTGGCACGAGGCTATCAGAGCGTTATTTGGTTGCGCATCAGGGATGAGCTTCTTCTTGTTCTTGTGCATTCTTTTCCTTTCAGGCGGTGGCATTAGGTTGTTCTCAAAGTGATAAGAATTAGACTGATATAGGAATGCAGTTTTTCTTGAAATTCCACCAAATTAGAACTTTTGTGCGGGAGCTCAGCAATAACAAACTTACTCGACCGCCATCTTGGCCTGCCTCCCAATCCTCAAACAGGATCGTTACGCTCAATCGCTCATAGATATGGTTACGCTATCCTGAGCCTGAGACTCGACGTCAGCGCCTGAACACCAACAGAAGCTTTTATTACACACGTGTTTGGTATGGAGGACCAGGAGTGCCACTTAAAAATAAAATGAAGAATCAATTTATCAATTTAATAATTCAAACATAAAAATGTATATAAATAAATCACTTTTAAATGGACAAATTAATAGACATTTTTAAAGTTGTTTATTTGATTCGTGTTTTTAAATGTAAAACATTTTAAATGAATGAATAAATAGATTCTGTCGGGTCAAAATAAATTGTGCATTGTTAAAAGTTACACTTTTGCTTTAAAATATAGATTTCATTGAGTTTGGAAGTGCAACAATACAACATTTTAACACACATTTTTTTTTTATAGCATATTATGGAAATAAAACACATTTTAATATATTTTAAGGAAAGACACTACAACCAAAAAACAATTTTGAGATTTTGCTTCCATTAGGCCTACATGTCTTTTTTTTTTCAGACTAGTGGAAAGAAAACATTCAAAATACACAAAGCACATTCACATCATGTGTGAAATAAAATACATGTATTTTCTAAATATGAAAAAATAAAATCAAGTTAAACTAAATAAAAATGAGGAATGTTGCAACTGGGTGAAATAAAAAAAGTTTATGTTTGTATATTTAGTCAGTTAATGTTTATTTTATTTCAAGTAAATGCCACACATCGCAGATAAAGAGCCCCCTCCTGGTCAACTCTCGCGCTGAAGCTGAGCAGAAGCTTCGTCATGTCGTAGTGCTTATTTCTGATAGCTGCGAGAATAAAAAGACTTGGTCAGGAAGATTAAAAACTGAAAATAACTAAACTTAAATCATGAAATCAGGCTTTCTATAGGGCACCTAATATGCAAAATTGAACATAAATGTGTGTCAGCAGTGTGTGTACACAACCATCCTATAATGATAAAAATCCACCCAGTGCTTTTTTTAAAATCCCCATAAATCATAAGCACAGTCTCAGAACAAGCCGTTCGCAGATTCTTGGCAAAGGGACGTCACTTTGCACAAGCCCCACCCACGACTGTTGATTGACACTGCAATTTTAGCGTAGACCCGCCCTGAGTAAGCTAAACACAGTCCAACATTGTTTGCGACGCCGGAGCATCTGTAGACAAGAATGTCTCCAAAGCGTTTGAGGTGTTTTGTTGCCAAAATAATGTTCTTCCGAAAAAGGCATGCAGTTTTGTTTTTTTGATCCCATACCCTTAAATAATAGTTAACTTTATTAGTGTCCACATGACATACATACACGTGATCCAGGGTCACACATATATATATATATATGTATGCGTGACCCTGGATCACGTCACCAGTCTCGAGTCGCACGGGTATATCTGTGGCAATAGCCAACAATACATTGTATGGGTCAAAATTATCCATTTTTCTTTTATGCCAAAAATCATTAAGATATTAAGTAAAGATCATGTTCCATGAAGATATTTTGTAAATTTCCTACCATAAATATATAAAACATGTATTTTTGTGAGTGAATGCAGCACAATCGTGAACATAAATGCACAAGTTTAAAGGAGATTTTCTCAATGTTTAGATTTTTTTGCACCCTCAGATTCCAGATTTCCTAATATTGTCCTATCCTAACAAACCATACGGAAAGCTTATTTATTCAGCTTTTCACTTGTCACTTGTTATTCAGCAACTTCACTTGTCTCCGTTGAATCCAATGGGGTCGCTGTGTCCAGTTTATATACTGTCTATGGATTCAACACAGACAAGTGAAGTCAATTAGGCCCTGTCCCAAATGGCGCAGAGTCTACGAGTCCGTAGGCCGTCCCATTCAGCATTTTACCGCTCTGAAGTGTGCTCAGCAGCGCCCTCTTTGTACCCTTGAAGCGGTCTTCCGCGAAGCCCGCATAGAAGCAGGCTTCACGCACTTCAACTACCCAGGAATCCTTGCGAAAGGCCAATCAGACAACGGATGGGAGGAGATTTCACTCAAGAAAATATTACGGTTTTTATGACCTAGATGTACATTTTACCTGTTGTACTTGTAACCTACAGTTTACAAACATTATGGTCATCGAGCAGTGGTTGATGTCTCAAACATAATAATAGCGCGTTGAATAATACGATCGCATTATGATTTATTAAATAAATAGAACCGAATGTCAGGGCTTTACCGAGTCATATATTTACACAGTATGAATATTGAAACCTGTAAATTCATCTGAAACTCATGCACATTTTCATTATGTGTTAAAATTGTAATCTTAGTTCAAATGGAACATTATGTATTATTATGTACAACTGTACACATAATTTAAATAAGCATGATGTATTGTCTAATGCCCATCTAGATGGCATGCATAATATCAAAATATAGAACTGTAAAATTAGGCTGTGTAGTTGACAGAGATAAGACGTCGGAGCGCAAAAATGTGATTCTCCTGTCCAACAACAACCAGACCGTTATTTCCGGCGTGACGATCAAGTCTGTCCCAAAATACCTCTCAATGCGCCCTTCGTGGACTCGCGCCAAGGACCCTACAGGTCTGCACTACATGACGTCACCAAAGTGTGGACTCTGAGGAAGTCCACAAGTCCGGAGTGTGCCATTTGGGACAGGGCCTTAGAAGCACCAGAGCCCGTCTACGGAGAGCCTTGGCACTTCCTATTAGCCCCATTGTATCGATCTTGGTTGCAGTTCCATTAGAATTCCACTGGAGGTGATCGCGGGGGAGTGCAGACTGAATGGGAGTCTATGGGGCTAGACGGCTAAATGTGTCTCTTTCACCCGATTGCCGTTGAGAAATCTCAGATTTTATTGTAGGTTTTGCAAGTTCAACATGGGTTATAGGTCGAAAGTTGAATGAACGAGTACTTATTTCTTTTCGATTTCTTACAGGTTGAGTTGTTGTTGCCCATAACACGCTAGCATTCTGCTAATGACGTCAGCATTCTGACGTCATTGATATTTTAAAAGACTTTTTAAACCAAATAAGTGACTCTTAAAAATCTAACACCCAGCAATGTGTAATTTCTTTGCATCTCCTTTCGAATACAACATTCAAATTACTAGAGAAAAAATTATATCCTGAGAAAAGTGGATTTTGAAGGTTTTTCGCCATAGACCTCCATTCATTCTGCACTCGCCTGCGAGCGCCCCCGCATGGACAGAGAAGTGTTACTGCAGCCAGTCCAGAAACCGGAAGTAAGCAGAGAGTGCCAATTCTCTTCCTATTAGACATTCTCTGGAAGCACTAACTTCCTGGGGGTCGAGCGTACTGCGCAGACTCAAACTGAGCTTGACGACGTAGATGTGACGTGAGCAACCCGTCTGTCTTCTAGTAGCTGTGCCAAGCGAAATTTCAATCATTCCCTTCCGAAGCTTAGAGATGGAGAGTGTGAGTAGGAGCTATCCGTGAGCTAGGAGCAGGAGAAACTTTTGCTTAGTATTCTGATTAATTACTTTGCCATTTGGCCTCTACGTCCCCCCGATTGCACGCGAGCTTCTCCTCCTGTCCATACGGTAATTTCTCTACTGTGCGACAGAGAGTCGCGTGGTTATGACGCAATCGTTAGCCTATTTTTACAAAAACTGCTTCTACGGGGCCATAACGTAAGATACAAGGTAATGGAGCCTTTTATACATTTTCGTGTTTCTTTAGAAATAAATAATGGACAAATGGAGTCTTTAAACGCCTCGGATGTAAAGTTATTCGCTGTCAAAGTGACGCCAAAATGAATGGGAGTCAATGGGATGCTAACAGCAGGTGATGGTCTGCTAGCCAATGGCGTCGCCCGGGGAAACTTCAAAATAATATGAAATGCTGCCCCCCTGGTATCCCCAGAGAATGTCTAATATGGCGAGAAGTTTCACTCTCAGTACACTTCCGGCTTCTGAACTGGTTGCAGTTCCACTCTGATTCCACATGAGGGCGCTCACAGGACGAGTGCAGAATGAATGGAGGTCTATGGCGCTACCGCCATCAAAATCCACTTTTCTCAGGATATAATTTTTTGTCTAGTAATTTGAATATTGTATTCGAAAGAAGATGCAAAGAAATTACACATTGCTGGGTGTTAGATTTTTTAGAGTCACTTATTTGCTTTAAAAAGTCTTTTAAAGTGTCAATGACGTCATACACATCGTACGACCAGAGACACTGCTTTATGGCAATCCTTCAGTCACTTTGGTGCTTTCGCGCTCTGCACTTTCTTTTCACTCGAGGCATCGACAACACAGCTGACACAGGGAAACACACAACACAGCTGACACAGGGAAACACACGTGCTAGAAGAGGTTTTGTTTTGTTTGTTTCTGGTCCCGGTTCGGATGCCACGATGCCATCAAGCGGGATCTCTGGTCGTAATCAGTCCTTCACTGACCAATCAGCGTTCATTAGCAGAATGCTAGCGTGTTATGGGCAACAACAACTTAACCTGTAAGAAGTCGAAAGGACATAAGTACTCGTTCATTCAACTTTCGACCTATAACCCATGTTGAACTTGCAAAACCTACAATCAAATCTGAGATTTCTCAACGGCAATCGTGTGAAAGAGACAAATTTAGCCGTCTAGCCCCATAGACTCCCATTCATTCTGCACTCATGGGCGATCGCCCCCAGTGGAACTCTGGTGGAACTACAACCACAATTCGGTACAATAGGACTTAATAGGGAGTGGGCAGGCTCTCCATAGACGGGCTCTGGTATACCCCAGAGTTAGATTAGTCCATACATTACAGACCTTTATGTAATCTGCCGTGAGTATGTGGCTGGCAGATGCAACCACTAGTAATTTTAGTGGAATCCTTGGCTTTAATGTAAGCTTTCATTTCAGTTTGGACTCGTATATTTTTTCACAAGTCTGTTAAAGGTCCCGTTCTTCGTGATCCCATGTTTCAAACTTTAGTTAGTGTGTAATGTTGCTGTTAGAGCATAAATAATATCTGTAAAAATTATAAAGCTCAAAGTTCAATGCCAAGCGAGATATTTTATTTAACAGAAGTTGACTACATCGAACGGCCCGTTTGGACTACATCCCTCTACTTCCTTCTTTAATGACGTCACTAGAACCGTTTTTTGACTAACCTCCGCCCACAGGAATGCTCCCTCATCTCTACCGAAATTCGTTTATGTACTTGCACACTTCTAATAACTTACTGTGTTTACTCAGCTCTTACGGTGATTTTCTGAAGTAAAACTGACGCTTCATCTTTTGTGTGATGTACAATAAACTTTATTAAACTCATCAGTATATGTTTGATCATCATTCAGACAGCAGACTTGTAGGCTATTAATAAATAATGGATACATACAAGCAGATGACAAATACGTTATAATAACCGTAATTAAACTACTAAACTATACCTGTTTCATCTCTATACAGCACTCTGACTCTGTAGGCATTATTGTCCGACTCGAAATGAACACAGTTACTGAGAGTTTCTGATATTATCATCATTCCGTGAGATGAAATTGTCCTGAGAGACTGAGCGCGAGCTCATGAAGCTCCGCCCCCTAGGCCGTCCAGCAGCAGCTCATTTGCATTTAAAGGGCACACACTAAAACAGCGCGTTTTTCTGAGCCTCAAAAAATGACAATTTAAACGTGCTGTAAAAAATGATCTGTTGGGTATTTTGAGCTGAATCTTCACATACACACTCTGGGGACATCAGAGACTTATTTTACATCTTGTGAAAAGGGGCATAATACGGGACCTTTAAGAGTATTACTATTACAGTTCTGAACAGTGATGACAATTCTTCACTGATTTGACTAAATTTGATAGAGCAGTATTTCAACATAATATGCTGAACTGGTGCTAATCTTGTATTGTACTTTAAATGACACAAAATGAAATGTCTATCAATAAAAACTTTCAAAATTGTACTTGCAAATAGTTTATTTCATAAATGCCATCGTAACAATTCAGTTAAAGAAATTTGTATTTTGTCATAACCTTTGCTACTTGTTACTTTTATTACCAAACAATTTTTTTGCCTCCAGGTGGCAGACATTAAAAAAGGTATTATATCTTTATATTAATAGTAAATTAAACTAATGAGCTCATTAAATGTTAAATGCTGTCATAACAATCTTAAAACCTGTTACAGCTTTTACTACTAAATTATCAACAACAACCCTTTAATATAAAAAGGTAATGAAATGGACTGCGAAGATCTCTCCACAAGTCCTGCAGTAACAAAGAAGTGGTAGATGCCCCCCCGGAAGAAAATTGTACACATTTTAAAGATAAATTAATTTATTCAAATTCGATGAGGCCTTCACAGGGCGGATGAGGCTGGCACTTCAGGATGCGTCATGGTTAGGTCCAGGAGTAGATCCACCATCTGATCTGGATACGGCCGGGCTCCACCTCACTTCAGGAAACGGAGAGACTGGTTGACACTTCAGCACTGCGTTGTCGTCATCTGATCTGGATACGGCCCGGATCCGGTGGACTGCGGTAAACCTCGGTATAAACAGAGAGACTAATATTAGCGTAGATGCCATTCTTCTTATGATGTAACGAGTACATCAGGATTTATGGGAAGTGTTCTCGGTTCCGGCTGGCCTAATCTATGCAGCCTAATCATTGAATTATAGAAGTCTATAATGTGTTATGAGTATGCTAGGTCAAAGAGATGTGTCTTTAATCTAGCTTTGAACTGACAGAGTGTGTCTGCTTCCCGGACAATGTTAGGAAGACTGTTCCAAAGTTTTGGTGCTAAATAGGAGAAGGATCTCCCGCCAGCAGTCGACTTTGATATTCTAGGCATTATCAACTGGCCGGAATTTTGAGATCGCAATAGACGTGAAGGACTGTAATGCGTTAAGAGCTCGCTCAAGTACTGCGGAGCTAAACCATTTAGTGCTTTGTAAGTGATCAGCAATATTTTAACATTTATACATGTTTAATAGGGAGCCAGTGCAGTGTTGACAGAACCGGGCTAATATGGACATACTTCCTGGTTCTGGTAAGAACTCGAGCTGCTGCGTTTTGGACCAGCTGTAGTTTGTTTATGAAGCGTGCAGGGCAACCACCCAGTAGAGCATTACAATAATCTAGCCTTGAGGTCATGAATGCATGAACTAATTGTTCCGCATTTGTCAATGAGAGCATATGACGTAATTTAGATATATTTTTAAGATGGAAAAATGCGGTTTTGCAGATACTAGACACGTGACTTTCAAATGAAAGATTGGTATCAAAGAGCACACCCAGGTTCCTAACCGACGACGAAGACTTAACAGAGCAGCCATCAAGTGTTAGACAGTATTCTAGGTTATTACGTGAGGACGTTTTTTGTCCAATAATCATATTTATATCAGCTATGCATTCCGTTAACTTTGTGAATTGGTGTTACGTTATGTGTATTTGTCTTTGTGTCTTTATATGTTTTTCTTTGAGTTTCAGATTATCGCTGATTTGATAACAACCTGCCAGCGGTAATTGGGTGATCAGATGATGACTCGGTCCTTAAAAATGCCTCTTCCGCTCGACATGGAGGATCAAAACAATATTTTCATGTGTCCTTTGGTTATGTGTTCTATTTAGAATGTGGTGATGTAGTAGAGACCTGGGGTCTCATTTATAAAGCATGCGTACGCACAAAACGGGGCTGGAAACGTACGTACGCCAGTTCCCACGCAAAGGTTGCGATCTATAAAAAACAAACTTGACGAGAGAATGTGCGCACCTTTAAGCAAACTTTGAGCCGTGCGTACGCACATTCTGGAGACAAAGGGAATTGGCGACACCGATGGTGAGCTGGAGTTAAGTGTCTTTTTGGTCACTTTTAGACAGAAAATCTAAAGAAAATTAAACATATACAGAAAGATAATACAAATATAATTTCACTCACCAAGCCTGTCACTTGAAGCAAATATCCATCCCTTCTTAAATGTCAGCGCCAGCGAGCGCGTTGGGCCGTTTAGTGAAACTGACGCAAATAACAGTTTAAATAAATAAAATAATGATTTAAACTATGTTTTACTTCTGATATAAACATTTAGATTAAATATGCCATTCAAAATAATGGAGGTAAGCACTTAAACATGAAATCATTACTGAGAAGTTACAACATTTTTATATTCAAATTCAGTCAATAGAAATATTTGTTGTGGATGCAATGTTTTTGAACACTTTTCCTCTGGTATGCTGTGTTTTAATGTTTTAACCACAGAGATAATTGCTTATCTATCTATAAATTACAGGAACGTCTGTCTGTCTGTGTGTCTGTTAACCACATATCTCTCGAACCGTTAGTCCGATGGATTTCAAACTTGACAGGTGTCTCGCTACGGGCACGAGTAAGTGCAGTGCCAAGTTTGACGTTGTTTGGATGAGAAATGCTAAAGATATCGTTAAATATATCATTTTTAAAAGGTTTTGGTTTAAAAATAAACAATTATCAAACACTCTCTGGATGTTAACTGAATCTGTAAGTCACGCTGTTTCTTAATATGTTTCTTTAAAGCTACGCTGTTTAGCCTAACATTACTTCTTAATATATTATTTAATTCTGGTGCACGTAACATTATCGCTACTGTTTAATAGTAGCCTATGCTAAGTCTCTTTCACGGCCATCATTTGTAGTAAATGCAAATATATTACTGTGTCATGCGCGCTGAAGTTAGCCTGTAACTATGTGATGTTTAATATGTTAAATAGTTGCCGAGCCCACAGCCCTCTCCTCGGACAGCACGTCATATACGCATTTATTCTATCTGACTTATTTGTAAGTGTGAACTCGTGAAATCTCAATTCTCCAGCGGCAGTCATCTTTGTTGTAAACTAATTCAAATCGAGCGCTCTTTGATGACGTGGGTGATTACGTAACCGCAGATCATCTGTCCATCATCGATTAAAGCCCGCCCTGGCAATTTGATTGGCTCGGCCTTCTGGCAGCCGAGCATAATTACTCCTCAACGGATCGAGTCCAGACCGAACTTCCTGACCAAAAAATGTTGTGGGCGGGGTTCGGGCTGGCACCCAGGCTAATAACTTACAGCAACTCCTCCCCCTTTGCCTTTCAGACGAGGTTCATGTTTATAACAGTAATCTTGCGCGGTGGACTCATTTAAAGTAATGTAATCGTTTGGTTTTAGCCAGGTTTCTGTCAAACACAGCACATCTAGATTATAGTCTGTAATCATATGATTAACAATGAGTGCTTAAAAGTAAGGGATGAATTTTGTGTGCATTTCTGAATTTTGTATGCATTTTGTATCCTGTGTGTGCATATGTGAATGAGTGTGTGCATTTATCTTTGAGACTCTTCAAGCTCCATACAGCTCCCACGTAACGCAGCTAGTCCAGGTTGCTGTAGTTAAAGTCCCTTCGCACCAGGGGCATCATGTGCTCCAAGGTTTCTAGAACGAGCTGGCTCTCCCACTCTAGACGCTGGATGGTGGCCAGATCATCATGTCTCTCCATCTCAAACTTTGCCTGTTCATTACATAAACATATGGTTGGACATTTGAGATTGGTTCTTAAGTTTTTTCTCAATAGCAAAACTAGAAATACAATCTAGAAGTTAAGATAAAAACAATAAGCTTTTTATATGCTTTTTTTTTAAAACTGTAGATCATAGATCCTATACATGTACTATTTCAAAACAAAATATATTTAGTCCTGTACATTAAGAATATATATATACACCTGTTCTTGTGTGGCCACAGGTGCAGTGATGGGCTCTTCTTTAGGATGGACCATATGAAGGCCACCTGTTACATGAGATACCAAGACAATTCAACCAGATCAAGACGATATAGAACCTAAAGCTGTACTGAAAGAAAACTAGTTTTGACTAGCTCTGGATCTCTCCAGAGAACAGAGTCTGGTCTTGTATGTTCTCAAGGCAGCAAAGTCCTCCTGGAGTTTGACTGTGGACTCTTTTATGGCATCAAAGTTGGCCTGCACCCTCGTTAGTGTCTTCTCATATTCCTAAATTTAAATTTAAATTTAGCATACATTTATGCTAGCGCCATGCTATGCTATACACAGGAAAAAAATTGCAAATAATGGATGCTTAAGTATTTCTATTGACAATGAAAAAAAAAAACAATCAACACAATTCTCCAAGATCTTCCGAGATGAAGATGAAGGCCTCATCCTAGTGCAGAAACAACAACTTTAAAACACTTCCATTGACACCATGTACACACCTTTTTTATACTGTCGCTCTCTGTGTTGCTTTGGGGTCGCGACAGAACAGAACCTGAATTCTGACACAGTCTCTATATGATGATATCTAGGTGAAAGCGGCTCTATGTGATGGGATTTATCTGACCTTGGTGACGTGGTCCAGGAGTAGATCCACCATCTGATCTGGATACGGCCGGGGTCCACCTCACTTCGGAGAGACTGGTTGACACTTCAGGACTGCGTTGTCACATCCAGGCGCTGGTCCTTCGTCAGATGATCTGGATACGGCCTGGATACGGCGGACTGCGGTAAACCTCGGTATAAACAGAGAGACTAATATTAGCGTAGACGCCATTCTTCTTATGATGTAACGAGTACATCAGGATTTATGGGAAGTGTTCCTGGTCCGGCTGACCTAATCTATATATAGATAGATATTTTCAAAACCACTAAGAAATAAATTTAAATATAATTCTTTTAAAGTGTTGATGCTTAATGTAAAAATATATAGTATAAACGATAAATCACGTTTGAGATTTGTGCTGGCTACTGTATACAGGCCATCAGGGCACCATAAAGACTTTATCAAAGAATATGCTGACTTTTTATCAGAATTAATATTGACTGCAGATAAAGTACTAATTGTTGGTGATTTTAATATACACGTCAAGTCAAGTCAACTTTATTTATATAGCGCTTTTCACAATACAGATTGTATCAAAGCAGCTTCACAGCATTATTACACATCGATAATGAAAAAGATGCATTGGGATTGGCATTTAAAGACATTGTAAACTCAATTGGAGTTAGACAACACGTGTCAGGACCTACTCATTGTCGTAATCATACTCTAGATCTAATATTATCACATGGAATAGATGTTGATGCCGTTGAAATTCTGCAGCAGAGCGATGACGTCTCAGATCATTATCTAGTCTTGTGTAAATTACATTTAGCCAAGGCTGCAAAGCCGACTCCGTGTTTCAAATATGTTAGACCAATCACTTCTGCCACTAAAGATTGCTTTATCAATAATCTTCCTAATCAGTTTCATCATCTCAGCATCCCAGATAGCTTAGAAGAACTTGATATTGCAACAGAAACTTTTAACTCTCTCTTTTCCAGCACTTTAGACACAGTTGCTCCGTTGCGCTTAAAGAAGATTAAAGAAAATAGTCCAACGCCGTGGTACAACGAGTACACTCGGGCCCTTAAGAGAGCAGCCAGAAAAATGGAGCGCAACTGGAAGAAAACAAAACTAGAGGTATTTCGGATTTCATGGAAGGAGAGCTCGATTACTTACAGAGGCTTTAAAAGCTGCTAGATCTGCTTATTTTTCAACCCTATTAGAAGAAAATAAACATAACCCTAGGTATTTATTTGAAACGGTGGCTAAACTAACGAAAAAGAAAGCTTCAAGCCCAGAAGTTTCCAAGCAACACAGCAGCAATGACTTTATTAACTTCTTCGCTTATAAGATTGATAATATCAGGGAGAAAATTATAACTATGCAACCGTCTACTACCGTATCGCATCAGGTAGTGCATTGTAGTCTCCCTGAGGAAAAATTTGATTCGTTCGTTGCTATAGGCGAGGAAGAATTTACTAAACTCGTTAAATCATCTAAACCGACAACATGCATGTTAGACCCTATACCGACTAAGCTACTGAACTGCTACAAACTGATAACGGTCAGATAAGTATGATTTAAACCATGCTAATGCAATTCCACTAATGCCAACATAATTTTCGAGTCTATTTAAAAGAATGTTGTGGTCAAAAGTATCAAATGCAGCACTAAGATCGAGTAACACTAATAGAGAGATACAACCACGATCGGATGATAGGAGCAAATCGTTTGTGACTCTAATGAGAGCTGTCTCAGTACTATGGTACGGTCTAAATCCTGACTGGAAAGTGGAAATCCTCACAGCATCATTTCTTTCTAAAAAGGAACATAGTTGTGAAGATACTGCTTTTTCTAGTATCTTTGACAGAAAAGGTAGATTAGAGATCGGCCTCTAATTGACTAATTCTGTAGGATCAAGTTGCATTTTTTTAACAAGCGGTTTAATCATAGCCAGCTTAAAAGTTTTCAGTACATATCCCAGTGACAAAGATGAATGATATTAAGAAGAGGATCTATGACCTCTGGAAGCATCTCCAATTGAGCTTTATGGTGCCCTGGTGGCCTGTATAAAGTAGCCAGCACAAATGTTAAACGTGATTTATCATTTACACTAGATAAATAATTACATTTGTACCCTTGAATTGGTTTAGGAGTTTTTTGTATGTCCTAATTCGGGGAACAGATACAGTCTCTATATGATGATATCTAGGTGAAAGAGGCTCTATGTGATGGGATTTATCTGACCTTGGTGACGTGAGACAGCTAGCAGACGGTCGGTTTAGCCAGTCTGTCTGCTTCGAATAGAATCGCCAATAGTTTTGGCGATTGGCACCTAAATGGAAAGGGCGCATAGCGTTGGAGGCCACACAGTCTTGTGTGTGTATTAATGAATTTTGTATGCATTTGTGAATCTTCTGTGCTTTTTAAATTTTGTGTGTGCATTTGTGAATTTTGTGCGTATTTGTGTATTGCAACAACCGGTGAACGCAATAACCGGAAGACGCAGTACACTGCTTTGACTATAACAAGAACATTACAATGAACACAAATTTGAAAATCTCACTACAAATAATCCAAAATTTAAGACAAAAAATAATAATCCAACTCAGCCTGTTACACTTCCTCACACCTGAAACTGATCGAGTGAATCTCCTCACATTCTCGACTCTAGGTTTAGATCATAATCAAACCATTCATGGTCTAACATCTGATCTAAGCTGGGGCGTTTAGTTGGATCCAGGTCTAGACACCGTCTAATCAGATCCTTGCAGTCTGTACACATTTTAATAAGGAGAGAGTTGGTTAGTCATGAGTCATGACCATGTGACCTGGCATTTTTGAAAACAGCGATGGATCTCACTATATGTTGAGCTATATATAAAATTCTGACACACTACAACCTTTAACTTTCTGTACAAATCGTTTGCTTTAAGCGTGTGTTTATCAGTGTTATTATTCATTCACAATGTTATCATTATTCACTCACATTCGGATAAGTCGGGGTTCTTAAATGTAACTTTGGCTTGTTCGATTTCCGTTACACTATTGAAAGGATAACATTTGTTTGACAACTCGTACAGCAACACTCCTAGAGACCAGACGTTTGCTGGGACGGCGTGGAATCGAGTTTCTGTAAAGACTTCAGGTGGGCAGTATTCCAGAACTCCTGTAAGAAAGACATTTGCACATTGTTGAGTTTTTTTTTTAAAGCATCATCAAATAATTAGTAAGTCACTACCTTCACTCCCAAATTGCTCACCCCCGTATGTGTTGCTGTCGTAGCTTTCACTACTAAATAGCTGTCCGCAGCCAAAGTCTATCAGCTTGAGCCCTCTGTTGTCTTCGTTAAACAGGAAATTCCCCGAATGAATGTCACTGTAGAAAACACCATGATCGATGCAGGCTTTCACTGCATACACAGCCTGCGTCATGATGTTCCATGAAAACATGTCACACCAATGGCGATGAGATATTGTGTCCTTCAAGGTCTCGCAGGGTTCGGGATACTCCATAATCAGAGTGAATTCACTAGGATGTTCAAACCACTCGTACAGTTGTATGACGAAGGGGCTTATGGGTACTCGGCACATCATCAGCATCAGAGCCACTTCTGTAACGAGAGGTTCGGGATGCCCAGGCTAGAGAGAAAAAGCAGACAGAAGTTTAGCTGGGTAAAAATCTGAAGAAAACATCATTTTGAAATGTACTATTCTTTGATCTTTTTAGATGAGTTCAAAAGAGCCTTTTCAGCTCAAAGTTATTTGGTGCCTCTCGGCTTATTTGTTGATCACATTTATACCTAATGCTTCCTACGGGTGTATTAACTACAGTAATCTGCACTTAAACAACTCAATACACATTCAGGTTTTGGCCAACTTACAATATTAAGATAGTGTTTGTTGTCAACCTTGCTCATCCGCTTGATGGCAACCTGCAATAAAAAAAAGACCCAGTTTCAATAACAGTAACAGTATTCATGCACCTGGCCTTGTACTAAGTATTAAACCATCTGTATATTGTTTTAAATGTGTTTTGATGCATGCAAGAGCAAAATGTTTGTACAATTCAGTAAAATTTACCTTTTTGCCATCAAATTTGCGTCTTCCCAGGAACACGCTGCCAAATCCTCCGGATCCAATCTTTAACTTTTTCACGTTATAGAGAGACTCAAAGAACTCTGAAAAACAAACAGAAAAATATGAGACAATTATTAGCTTGCTAGATTCATTGTTTTATTTTAAAAATATCAGTGCTGGTCGAGCAGCAGTAAATGTGACCAGACATGTTAAAAACTTGACTCAGTTATGTATGAAATAGCAAAATCTCTATCTGTAGACTTTGCACTGCCCAGCCTTATTTCAGTCTCACCTATTGAGCGCTTGTTCCCTGAAGAAGCCTCCACGGCACCCTGAGCAGTTCGGCCAGTTGATGTCTCTGTTGGCTCAACAGGAACTTGACGCGGCAGCGGAGGACACAGAAACCCGTCGAGGCTGCCCGAACTAGACGAGGACCAAGATGAAGATGACATGATGCACGGAGAAGAATCTGTGGAAACAGTTCTCCAGGATCTGGAGCGACCTGAGGATGGAACATTTCAGACATCAAAAACTGTTTTTGTTTTATTTATTTTTTATAATATTAATTATCAATGTCAGTGGTAACATCAAATTGTCACTTTGGTTTCACTTTATTTTGGTCCCTTTAAGACATTCTATGTCTATAAGTAACATTGCACCGACATGTCTACTAACTCTCATAAGAGTATTAGTAGAGTATTAGTAGACTGTTAGGGTTAGAATAAGTTTACATGTATTTGAAAAATGACTTATAGTCAGTAGAGTGTCTGTTGCTAGATCCATTGTTTTATTTAAAAAATGTCAGCGCTGGAAAAACACACTTTACAGTATACTAAAACACTTTACTGAACATGAAGAGAAAACTGGCGCGGAGTCATGGTTCATTGAACATACACAATGTCTGATTCCCGGACCAAATATGCCTACTATAAATATACAAATATGTAAATATAACCACATTTAAAAAATAAAATATAGCACAGAAATGTATAAAATAGAAATAAAAATATCCATTTATAGAATCTTAAAAGACTTCAATCTTTTGATTTCTGATCTGCTGCAAATCAGCTACAAGAAGTTACTTTACGTGATGTCAGAGGATCAGAATTATAGCCTAGTAGAAAAGTAGAAAATAACAGATGGCAGAAAAATCATGAAACAAAGGTAATAATGACTCACGGTCACCCAGATCACAACTGGAGGGCACTGGCACAGGCGGCATTTCAGGATCGACAGGATCTGCATGCTGTGTTTTCTTAATCTTGGATGGACCAGGCACACACAGATCTTCACAGACCTGTCCTGGCAGGCACATCATCGTCTCATGATCCACAGGATTTGTGTACGCCGTTTGCTCCATCTTGGAGAGACCTGGCATAAAAGAAGATGTGTTTTTATCTCAAAATATCTTAAAGAACAGTTGAGTATTGCAATAAGGGACATATAATCTTCACTCATCTTAAAATGGTGTGATTTTCAGCAGTTTTGAAAGGATGACAACAAAGCTTGTCTCGTATTTATTGAAAATGTTCTTAGTTTTTTGTTATGTCACACCATAAGACACATTTACAGTACAGTTTACAGGGTTTCCGCACACTATTTAAATTCAAATTGAAGGCTTTGTAAAACCCGAAAAAAATCAAAATTAATACCATGCATTAGGAGTGCGCAATATTGACAAAATATGTCTCGATAATTTCAAAGTTTTGTTGATAATAATTAGATAATATTTTACTGATTGAGTTTTTGTGCTTGGTGCCATGGCTGGTTTAGGCCTGTTGTTGACAGCTGACTGACGAAGATATTCACATTTTTAGAAAATAGAAAACATCAGAACCACAATTGTAAACGTTCAATCCTCAATCGCGCCTTATAATTCAGCCTCAATTATCACCCCGCAAGAACAATTACAGTGCTTTACAACTATAGAACAAAAAGAGTTAAATAAACTTATCACTTCATCTAAAACAACAACATGTTTACTAGATCCTATACCAACTAAACTATTGAAAGAAGTGTTACCTGTAGTGGAAGAGCCTCTCCTCAATATTATTAACTCGTCTTTATCTTTAGGTTATGTTCCAAAAACATTTAAACTGGCAGTTATAAAACCTCTCATTAAGAAACCACAATTAGATCCACATAATCTAGCAAATTATAGACCCATTTCAAATCTACCTTTTATGTCTAAAATACTAGAAAAAGTTGTGTCCGCTCAACTGGGCTCTTTCTTACAAGAAAATGACACCTATGAAAAGTTTCAGTCTGGGTTCAGGCCGCATCATAGCACTGAAACTGCGCTCGTTAAAATCACAAATGATTTACTCTTAGCTTCTGACCAAGGCTGTATCTCAATACTAGTTTTACTTGATCTTAGTGCTGCGTCCGACACTATAGATCATACAATACTCTTAGATCGACTACAAAATTATACTGGTGTTCAAGGACAAGCATTAAGCTGGTTTAGATTGTATTTATCTGACCGCTACCATTTTGTTTATTTAAATGGAGAAAAATCGATCATAACTCCAGTAAACTATGGAGTGCCGCAGGGATCTGTGTTAGGCCCTCTATTATTCTCAATATATATGCTGCCACTTGGAAATATTATAAGAAAACATGGAATTAGTTTCCATTGTTATGCTGATGACACTCTATATTTCATCACGGCCAGATGAAAACGCTAAATTATCCAAATTGACAGAGTGTGTTAAAGATATAAAAGATTGGATGACGCGTAATTTTCTTTTATTAAATCCAGACAAGACAGAGGTACTAATCATCGGTTCAAAAAACCACCCACAAAACCTCTCACAATACAACTTTAACATAGTAGGATGTCCTGTTACTTCATCCTCTACAGTAAAAGACCTGGGTGTTATATTAGACTGCAACCTGTCTTTTGAAAATCATATTTCATATGTTACAAGAACAGCCTTTTTCCACCTTAGAAACATTGCTAAGCTACGTAATATGCTATCTGTTTCTGATGCAGAAAAGTTAGTTCATGCATTCATGACCTCGAGACTAGATTACTGTAATGCGTTATTAGCCGGTTGTCCTGCATCCTCAATAAACAAGCTACAGTTAGTCCAAAATGCCGCCGCTAGAGTTCTAACTAGATCAAGAAAATATGATCATATAACACCGATTTTATCATCACTACATTGGTTACCTATAAAGTTCCGTATTAATTACAAGGTATTGCTACTGACTTATAAAGCCCTAAACGGCTTAGCTCCAGTCTATTTAACGGATCTTCTATCGCCCTATAATCCATCGCGCTCTTTAAGGTCACTAAATTCGAGGCTTTTGGTCATACCTAGGATATCCAAATCAACCAAAGGAGGGAGAGCATTTTCACATTTAGCACCAAAACTCTGGAATAGCCTTCCTGATACTGTTCGTTGCTCAGACTCGCTCTCCCAGTTTAAAACTAGATTAAAGATGCATCTCTTCAGCCAGGCATTCATATAATACTTTTAATCTTACAGTTAAATCCGACCTCTAGTTCATAAACGCCAGAGGAGAACTGGCCCCCGACTGACCCCGGGTTCTCCCAAGGTTTTTTTTTTTCTCCATTAGGTCACCTGATGGAGTTTTTCGGTTCCTTGCCACTGTTGCCTTTGGCTTGCTCAGTTGGGGATATTTGGGGATATTTAATTTAATTAATCAATCAACGATACTATTGATCAGCATTACCAAACGTGGACGTTCCACTAGGAACAAACATTGATGTATTGTTTTGATTTGTTACTGTGAAGCTGCTTTGATACAACCTATGTTGTGAAAAGCGCTATATAAATAAACTTGACTTGACTTGACTTGACATTTTTCATATTCTATGCAGTGGTCAGTTCACAGCAGTGACAGAAACTTACATTTTTTATTAAGGGCTAATATTTGCCACCTCAAATTTATTTCCAGGGGCATTTTCACCTATATATGGACATTTGTAGATGTAGGCATCACCTTTTATGTCAAATTATAACATTCCAATTAAATTCTATTAGAAAAATAACACAATACCAATGTTAACAGTCAAATTAAATCATTAAATCAAAATCCATGTTTGCAGTTCAAAGGTGACAAAGAAGCGGCTTCAGATCTGGCATTAATATATTTACACTGCACTAACAATTGCATAAATAAAAATTTGAGATTGTTGTTGTTTTTTTATTCAATATTTAAATATGAACTGATTTTTAATTTTAACGTTCTAATTAAAGGGTACTTTAAATGTGAAACTAAAACTGCCAGTAGGTGGCGGTAAGTCGCTGTCTTAATAAGTGAGTTGAGGGATTCATTCATTCAACCGATTTGTTCAAACAGTTGATTCATTCAGGAAAGAAGCAAGCGATTGATCATTGAATCATTAAATTGATTGGTTCAAAACGTGGATTTCAGTCAAAAAAATCATCGCTGTCTGTTGCATTGAGACTGCTGGTTTCATTTTGAAATTCTCATCGGTGAAATAAAGGGAAAACAAACAATACTGACAATATTGTTTATAAAATGTAACTATGTTCATTTATTGTTAACTTAACTGTTACATAAAATATCACATTTGCAATTGTGCACGGAAAACGGAACTCTTGCTGATGTGATATTGTAGGCCTATGATAACTAACAACATAATATGATATAAATATAAGACAAAAACTCATTTGGGAACATACCTATAACTGCACACATCACGCAGTGAAAGCACGAGAGAAAAAAAACGATGTCAGCTCGCAGTGCCTCGCACATCGTTAAAACAATTACAATATCACAATGGACAATACACATCGCACACTACTACGCACATAAAGAATGAACTTAGAATTGAACTGACATTTACCAACTTGCTTCTCCTTCTCTCCTCCTGTTTCGCGTGCAGGAGACAGACGTAATGAGACTTCACTACATAAAAAGCTGCTCCCGACGAGCTGGATGGCGCCTTGCATGGCTGACACCGCCGTCAGTGTATGAATGAGTGAGTGAATGGGTGAACGTGAGGCTATAAGTAAAGCGCTTTGGTGGCCATAGGTCTGTGAAAGCGCTATATAAATGCAGTCTATTTACCATAAATATGTTTTTTTGTGTGTTTAATTTTTTTTTTTTACTGCATATTTGAGCAGCCAACAGGAGTAGAGAAGGAAAAATGAAGACTAACACCAGAAACATCAGGCTGAAATGGCCATGAATCAGGGTGGTTATAATAACTGGAGACTCACCATCTGTGCCGGCTGGCGGCTCTACGCTGGATGTGTCTGGATGAACCTGTGATTCCTGCTCAGCCACAAGAGGATGCACTTTGGTTTTGGCTTGGGTGGACTTTCTCATAGCCTCCCATCCTCTCTTGAAGATGTTCTTCTCTTTTGCCTGTTTTTCTGCAAACAACAAATATTTATTAGCACAGATTACAGCTCAATGATTCACTAGTTCATGTTCCAATAACACTAGAGAAATGAGCTAATTGCATATGGCCACCATGTTGGATTTCCGATCTAGCGAGTTTGAGCAGGCGCCAGTGCAGAGAGCCGGAGAAACCAGAGAATGATCTTTAATAGTTGTATAAAGAAAATGATACATCACTTAAAATAATACTAAAACACACTTTACTGAACATGAAGAGAAAATTGGCGCGGAGTCATGGTTCATTGAACATACACAATGTCTGATTCCTGGACCAATTATGCCTACTATAAATATACAAATATGTAAATATGACCAAATTTAAAAAATAAAATATAGCACAGAAATGTATAAAATAGAAATAAAAATATCCATTTAAAGATTCTTAAAAGACTTCAATCTTTTGATTTCAATCTTCACTCATCTTAAAATGGTGTGATTTTCAGCAGTTTTGAAAGGATGACAACAAAGCTTGTCTCGTATTTATTGAAAATGTTCTTAGTTGTTTTGTTATGTCACACCATAAGACACATTTACAGTACAGATGTTTTTTTTAAAAATTGACCAAGTTAGTGATGTTTCTCAAATATCAGACTTCACTATATAAATATGTTTTTTTGTGTGTTTAATTTTTTCTTTACTGCATATTTGAGCAGCCAACAGGAGTAGAGAAGGAAAAATGAAGACTAACACCAGAAACATCAGGCTGAAATGGCCATGAATCAGGGTGGATAAAACTGGAGACTCACCATCTGTGCCGGTTGGCGGCTCTACGCTGGATGTGGTTTTGGCTTGGGTGGACTTTCTCATAGCCTTCCATCCTCTCTCGAAGATGTTCTTCTCTTTTGCCTGTTTTTCTGCAAACAACAAATATTGATTAGAAACGTCTGTTTTATTAGCACAGATTACAGCTCAATGATTCACTAGTTCATGTTCCAAGAACACTAGAGAAATGAGCTAGTTGCATATGGCCACCATGTTGGATTTCCGATCTAACAAATTTGTGCAGATGCAAAAAATCTTTAAAAAATGTTGAAGGACAGCATAATTTTGTATATTTAACTGAGCATGACTTTAAAGTCCTGACTTGTATTATCTTAGAGCTATTTCTTTGTTGTGTCACAGTTTGAGTCACAGTTTTTCCTGGCAGATTAAAGGATATTTTGCGATTGTAACTGTAGGCTCGCGCTCGGTCGGCCCAAAGTCCGGCATCCGACCAGCGCGGAAGGTCTCTTCGTGTTACTGTATTTTCTCGTTATTTCATCTGACTCCATAAATGAAAAGGTTTCAATGATATCTGTGCATCATTAAATGTGAGCGAATGTTTGACTATTCCTTTTAACTCTTTAATGAAAATAATGTCAAAGTCAGTCAGAATAATCAAATGTAACAATTTATTATGTCAGGTAAATGTATCATGCCAACTTCATAATCAATTCAAAGGTAATCAATACAAAACATCAAATGCTCTGGAATAAAGAGAAGAGATGCGAACCCAATGTTATACATGAAGCTGAGAGTCTTACTCTTCAGGCTAATCTGAAGTACAGAAAGGCCCCGAACCCTTTGCTACATTCCATTATAAAGACAGAACCTCTTTCACATGGAAACATGTGCTAACAATGGAAATTTGCGAATTCAGGCAAATTACAACCCCTTCAGGCCGCTTCGCGTCGGGGTCCCGTTCAGCCTGTCGGGGTTGTTATTCGCTATAACAACCGCCTCGATATACATTACCCCGGCCTTACTTAAGTATGTGTCAGTTCTGAATGATGTGTATTAGCTCAGTACCTGTTGGGTGGTCCTTCAAAGGGACTCTCCGGTCCAGTGGGCAGTTTGCTGACATGATGTCAGATCTGCCCAGTTGTTTACAGACTGCGTTTATACTCTTCGTCCGCTAGTGACTCTACTGAACTAACGTTACTGTTATGATCACCTGAACTGAAGATTCCGTCAAAGTAACTCAATTTATATTGTATATATATTAAATGACACCGTATTCTGAATCTCAATGAGCTGTGTAGACTCTATTGACCTGATTCTGATAATCGCGGCTGACCTGAACAACACAGTGACGTCATAAGGAACTCGCGCTGCCTGTGACGCCACAGCTGCTGCTTTTTTGGAAAATAATAAATGTAATAATTTACTCGCCCTCATATTACCCAGGGGGCAAAGGGGGTTTAGCAGACATGGGCTGCTGTAAAAGGTTGTCATATAAAAATGAAATCTATGATGTCTGAGGATCACAACCTGGGACAACCCGGTCAACAAGCTGCTGGAAACTTGTAATTAGGGTCAAAACAATGCTACCTCAAATTCTGATTCCCCGGAATCACCCAAACATGCTAAAAAGGTTTAATTATATTCATGGATCCTGAGGCATATCTCCCTGATACTTTATGCTAGAAACAAACTGAGCACACCTTTCAAAAGAGTGGAAGATAAGCTTTCATCCGATGCCTTGATTGTGCATGTAATTAGAATGTAAGAGTTAACAATGCCTCTTAATTCATAGGTAGGCAAAAAAAATAAAAATTTGAACATTCCATTTGTAATCGGTAGCATTCTTTTCCCTTTGTTGTTGTTAAAATAAACAAATTACCATGTGAAGTTAACTTTTACTAGATGAAATCATATTTTGATCATTTTCACTAACCAGACAGTCCTCATGGCCCATAACACATTTAGAGGGAATTCAATTTCAAGCCTATAATAGCCTGTCAATTCAAACAAGATCCAAGAAAGAAGTTTGCCATTAACTGATGTTAATTGTATACTGCTCTGTTTCTGTATGTACAGTATATCGTTTGCATATTTATGCAATATCTATTATTTGTATTGCAATGTCTAGCATTTCTAATATTCTTTCAGAAGTGGGGTATAGCTTTATTTATTCTATCGAAATTAAAAACAGGATTTGAGGATTTTGGGTTAGGCTGGTTACTGTTCAATCCAGGTGTTTGGAGTGTGAGACAAAGGTACTGACAACTAAATGTTGAAAGACTAAAACACACAGGAGTCATGTGTGGAGTAGGTTTAAAAGTATTTACTGATTAAAACTGTTACATTAAGTATCAATTTGTACCAAAAAAAAAAAAAAAAAAAATGATTAATGAAACAGACAATCAGATTACAATTCAGGTGATAACTAATTTCTGTAATAATGTTTATACAATTTGCTTAGCTGTTTTCGGAGTCACTGCTGCTGTCGCTGCTCTCTAGTGTTTCAGCATGCTGTGTCCTACTACATTACTACATTTGGTTGCCAACCCCTGGCAACGGCATCCTATGTAGCATGGAATTGCCCTCTTTGCACAGGAGCAGTTCTTCTGACAACCTTTAACCAGAGATGGGCACAAATACATCAAAAAGTATTTAATTACAAATAACAAATACTTACTCATCAAATGTATTTAAATAAAATACAAAATACTGCTGTGAAAAAAGTATTTAATTAAAATACAAGTAATTTGTAATTTGAAAATACAAAAATATTTTTTTTTTACAGTCTTCTGTAGTGTAAGTGTGGCATTAGATACATGTAAGAGTCTAGAATATTGCAATATCATTGTTTAGTGCAGAAGATGCGATTTTAACGTACATGTTGCCACATACCATCATAATAAAAGATAATTACGCATATAACACTATATTTGTATTATATTACACAAAAACTAGTTAACGCTGCTGTGAGGGTGTTTCTAATAGCGCATGTGACAAAGTTGACAACTTTCTCTCTTCCGACTGCCATTATCTATTTTTTTACTCTTTTTGAAAGTTGTGAAAACGCTGTTGTGGCGTTTTTCTTTTGCTATTTGAGCAAATTGGAACACAAAACATATATTAAATGTAGTCTTTCATTCACTGCTATAGAAGGTAACCCAACTATGATGCCTTCCACTTCTGAGAAACCCAGAAATATGAACAGGGTCAATCTGTTCACATCATGTGATTTACTTGCCAAAAACTGTGATAGGCAATTTGGTAGTCCTATTTGTATTTTATGTCTATGGTCCTAGGGATAGTTCACCCAAAAATGAAAATTAGCCCATGATTTACTCACCCTGACGTCATCCTAGGTGTATATGACTTTCTTCTTTCAGAAGAATACAATCAGAGTTATATTAAAAAGTGTCCTGGCTCTTCCAAGCTTTATAATGACAGTCAATGGGTATTTTTTTCATCAAAGTGCTTCTATCCATCATAAAAGTGCATCTATCCATCATAAAAGTGCATCTATCCATCATAAAAGTGTCTATCCATCATAAAAGTCCATTTATCCATCATAAAAGTGCATTTATCCATCATAAAAGTGCATTTATCCATCATAAAAGTGCATTTATCCATCATAAAAGTGCATCTATCCATCATAAAAGTGCATCTATCCATCACACATGTCCCATGTTTTCCAGGCAGACTTCTTTGATTTGCCATGGACACAATGTCACAACCACTGAAGGCATGGAAGAAGAGGATACCACGTGTTTTCTCTGGTCCTATAGCTGAAACCACCTCATGTATAGGGATCCATCTTGTCTTCTCTTCAAGTGGCTGAGAGTGTTTTCTTGTCAAGCAACCCTTAGAGCAGTGATCTCAAACTCAATTCCTGGAGGGCCACAGCTCTGCACAGTTTTGTTCCAACCCTAATCAAACACACCTGATCCAGCTAATCAAGGTCTTCAGGATTACTAGAAACTTCCTTGCAGGTGTGAGTTGGAGCTGGTTGGAGCTGGATGGAGCTGGTTGGAGCTAAACTGTGCAGAGCTGTGGCCCTCCAGGAATTGAGTTTGAGATTACTGCCTTAGAGACTGCTCATTAGCCTGGTAATACCAAACTCTGCTACTTCACTTTGCTTCGTAGACAGAGTCTGGAATGGCATAATAGAGAAGTGTTTTCTCTCTCGCTGGGGGGCGCTTGTCTGAAGTTTAAAATCATTGGTTACCCGTAAGCCAATCACATGACGTTTGGTTATGGCGTGTGTTATGCGCATGCTCAGCCGCATCTAACTTCCACTGTAAACACATGTATGATGCGAAAACAAAACCATCGAGCGAAATACCGGAGTGAACATGGCTGTGAACGACTTTTGCAGATTATGTGAAGTAAATCTACGCATCCACGGTACAATCAGCGCCTACGTCACGGCTCTCAGCCCGCCCTCTGTTCGTTAACTGGCCCGGCCGTCCGAAGGCCGATGGAAAACTGAAAGATAAGCTGCTATCTCAGACTGACTACAGAAGCGAAATGAAATTGAGCGGAAGTAGGAAGTCTGACGTAGTCAGGCTAACTGCTCATACCAATTTGCATGCTTATGTTACTAACTAAACAATTATACCGCTTAACTGCTCCATTTAGGTGGTGGTAATCTTGAAATTTCAAGTGGCTGTGGGCGGTTTCTTGTCAAATGACCCTTTGAGACAGCTCATGGCAATTTTCATGCTTATCACCAACTAAATGATTTCTTAAGCCTAATTGCTCCACTAAGGTGGTGGCCATCTTGAAAAATGGCCGCCATCTTGAAATTTCAAGTAGCTGTAGGTGGCTTATTGTCAAGTGACCCACAGAGACTGCTCATGCCAATTTTCATGCTTGTATCACCAAATAAACCACTATATCACTTAACTGCTCCACTAAGTTGTCGGCCATCTTGAAAAATGGCCGCCATCTTGAAATTTCAAGTGGCTCGGACAATTTCTTGTCAAGTGACCCATGGAGATTGCTCATGCCAATTTTCACGCTTGTATCATAAACTGAACGATTCTGCCAAACATAAGCACTTAGCCGCTCCACTACTAGGGTTACATATTAGAATGATTTCTGAAGGATCATGTGACACTGAAGACTGGAGTAATGATGCTGAAAATTCAGCTTTGATCACAGGAATAAATTACAGTTTACTATATATTCACATAGAAAACAGATATTTTAAACTGTAATAATATTTCACTCTTCTCCTATCAAGGTACTCTGCTCTTGCTGCAGGGTCAGAATTTTTTCGCTTGGCAGTGGCATCTGGTAAAATAGATTAAAATAGTTTTAAATAAATAAATAGGCAATAATAAATACACTACAAATAAATGCAGTATTACTAAACTGAAATTACATGCTCTAATTTTTTCCCCCCATTTTTCTCATATTGTACAGAGTAAACATAAACTGTATGAAATATATAAAAAAAATCCAAAATTGCATAAAAATCTATTCCAAATTATACTAAAGTAAAAGTACTTTTTTTATATAAACGGTCAATTGAATATAAAAGCATAAAACTGCCAATCTAGGACATATATCTATCATTGAAAACAGTCTGCAGTGGTCGCACCACATGATATTTGGTCGCACCACATAATATTTTCAAATTCAGCCATCATTTACAGGCACAGAATTGGCCACCTAAACAAAACAAGCTAGCTTGCCAAAAAAGCTCACTATGAAATTTATAATAAAAATATATATTTGTAGAAATAACTTTAATACCACATGACATCCAAATTTGGCAACTACATACCAACCATTACAAAGGTTTATTTTTTTTCCAATTTGAGAGAATTACAAACCTGCTTGCTGCTTCCATGGGTCCTTGGTAAATTGGTTTATGATGTAACTTCCTGTGTTTGAATAGTTTTCAACATATAAGTCCCAAAATGGTAGTTCCTTGATGGTCACACCACATGATATTTCATAAAATGGACATCATCGGACAAAGTTTGTTTGTATATTATGATGGAAATATAAATGCAAATGCTTTGAATTTTTTTAAAGGATTACAAAACATTTTGGAAATCATGCCAAATAGTGCAGAATATAAATTTGAATAAATTCAGAGTAATTTCAAAGATGTTTTCAAAACAGAAGTTATGGTCGGACGGTCGCACCACATGATGTTTTGACACTTTAAATAACAAAAAAAATAACAAATAAGTAAAGGTTTTTGAAAAGTTAAAGTGAGTACATACATGGGAGAGGTACTACTACAAATATTTTTGCCTGAAAAAATGCAATCGGACAGAAAATTTAGGCGTCACGTCATTGACCCAAATATGTATAACACACAGAAATGAGAAAGCATCAGTTCAGAAAGCATCTGATCATAGTGATGTGTGTGTTTACAGCAGATTTGAGATTCACCGGCATCATGTCGACAGATGAGCTCATTAAAATTACACTGTTATGATCGTCTGATTATAAAGTTGAGCCTATATAGACTTTCTGGCTTTCTTTGCATGACACATTGACATTACAGTACAGAACGGCTCTTTTATCCTGAACATTGTATAAGCATTTGTTGGTTTCATGTGTCATTGAACAGAAGAGATGCTCTTGGGCATAAACGTCACATGCTTTTGATTTTCCCTGCAAAAAACGACCCAAGTCCTTTAAAAGTCTACAGGCTTTAATTGAAACTTGGAAAGTTGGATTTAGATTTTCATGTTGAAAAATTTAAATGAAAAAAAGAAATGCTGTTATTTAAGATGAGTAAGAAATAAATCGGCAACAGCACCAGAAGGAGGAGACAGAGAGAGTGTTTTGGTCATGTCTTGATAAAGATTATGGGCACTATCACAAGTGTTTTTTGCTAGTTTCAGCCCGATGCAGTTATCATTTTCACGTCCTGCTGTTGTTTAAATAGCAAATGCATTTGCGCCCATGGGCTGCTGGTCTGAAAACGAGGTGTGTTGGCGCGTTGCTATTTTGAGGCAACAGAAATAGACTGAGCCATTGACCAACTGAAGCCTGGTCTAAAGTCAATGGCGCAATATATTTTTTTGGTTATTTAATTAGCACGTTAGTAATGTGCGCCTATAGGCGGGTCCACAACGCGCGTAAACTCTGCTTATTAAACACACAGGGACGCACGTACAGCAACACACAAACATGCCAAATATTAAAATTAAAAGGATTACAATGTAAAAGATTATTAATACAGAAATAGTTGAGATTTCAGAAAGACTGTTTTCTATGTTTAATATTCATATAAACTACCAGCATATGGCTTGGGGCAACATGACGTTAAGAAATGATGACACCATATTCATTTTTTGATTAACTGTTTCTTTTCAAATGACGCAGAGAGTCGACGCTGCTCTTCTGTGACTTTTATTTTGGAATGACTGAAGTTCAGTTTGATGAAATCAGTTTTTTTGCTGCTATATCATTTGGGCCCAAACATTGAAAGTGCAAAGGCCGCTATTATTATTAATATTACTAGTACTACTATTATTTACAAGGTTTTGAATATTTTTGAGGCACTTGTCAGCCATTAGTGGAACATTTAAATGGAAATGTAAATCTAAACATTTTAAATGTAACATTTAAAACTATCTATTGTAAATATCTGGTGTGATATAAATTCTAAATATAAAATATATCTTCAAATAATAAACCTAAAAAAATAAGTAAGCAATGTGACCTTTACTTGGTCATAAGCAATACACTGAGCAACTAGACTACAGTCTCCATCTTCAATTTTCTATATTCATCTATTTGAATTAAATTTTTCTCTATAAGAACCCCAAAACGTTAGTTTATTTGTGCATTTTTTTTTACTAATGTCTGCCCCATTTAGGCTATTAGTTCATGGTTCATACCACAGAAGAATCACTTATCAAGGGTTATTGAACTTTTTTACCTCTTTATATCTTTTGCCATAATGATGAAATAATTAATTGATTGAAACAAAATCACAGTTCACCATCTTGAGCAATATCATGGAAAGACAAAAACATTTGCTAGAATATTTACACAAAAGAACGCTTCAAAAGTTTTTATTTTTCAGTTTTGCATAAATGGAAACATTGATGTCTCTAGAAAGTTCTGTGGACACGTTATAACAGTTCTACACATGACAATGACAGTACAGAGAAAAGCAGTATCATACCTGCATAACCACATACAAACATTTATTCAGAAATGAAAACAAAAGTCTCAACAGTTGTAGAATTTTAAAATGTAAAAAAAAAAAAAAACATTTTATGTTTCCATATTGTTAAAGTTTAATACTGTGGATTTATAGCTCATCATCAACACTATTCTGCTTTTTTTTACGTTTTATTTTTTCAGGTTTCTGTTTTTGTGGTTCTGTATATAATTATGCAGATGTTCAAAATATTAAAAGTTAATTCATATCTTCATGACTGCACAAGACAAAGACGCTTCTGAACCCAGAACAGATACACTGTTTTTTGAACCAATTGAGAATCCAGTTCCCATGAAATTTGGCCTCCACCCCATTATCACCAACAGATGCTCCCGTATCGACTCCAAGTCCCAGTTTCACACCAAGTGGACCGGCTTTAGCCGATACGCTGCCTAATTCTGCCCGAGCCATTGCTCCGACTTCATCCTCACTGGCTTTAGCACTAGTCGAAGTGCTGGGCCCTTTGGTTTCGACCTCAAATACACCGTATACAGCTCGTCCAACTCCAGTTTCTGAATAGAATCCAACCTTGGGAATCCTCTTTCCTGGTTGGTTTTTAAAAGCGTCTGCATATGTTCCAGCTCCAGCGTAGGTATTTCCTGGTCTGTCAAATGTGTTGATCATGTCTATGACGTTGCCTAAATCAGAAAGAAATGCGAGTTTTACATTTGGCTTTTTTGTTTCCGGTTTGTATAATTTCTCATTTATGTCACTTGAAATAGTAAAATAATTTTTTCTATAAAGAATACCACATTGTTCATCTGCAAATAAAACAAATGAGCGTTAGTGCAGTTGTTACGGCTGGCTCATATACCGCAACATAAAAGAGGCAAACAACAAATGCTTTTATTTACAAACCAAGCAAAACAAGTATTAAACAATCAAAAGAAACCGACGTCTAGGGGAAAAACACACGCGTGTGGTTACTAAAACAATATCTGGCACTAAAAATAAATATGGGAAAGCAAAGATACAAAAGAAAGATTGTGAGAGAGCTCTCACTCCAAGTCACAGGTCTTTATACTAACACCTATGGTGAGTTAATTAGGGATTGAATACACCTGTTGCCCAACTAACGTCTGCACTGTGTAGCAGAGCCAGCAGGGTTAAACAGACAGGCGTAACAGCAGTGCAAATAGATGCAGACATTTTGAAAAAAAAAAACATGTTTATATGAATTTATGCTATTTCACACAGAATATTAGAACATTGTGAATGTGACAAGTTGGTTTTACTCCTGCAAGCTGTAAGTTCTGTATTTGGTGTGATTTAGTCTGAGATTTGGTTTGCCTTCAGTCCTTCACACAACAGCACTAATTGTTCAAAAGAACTCTTAAAAGAAAGGAAGTGATCTTCTGCATCTTCATAATATGTTAGTAATACTATATTTTACATAATACATTTTATATTTATTTATTTATTTTAAATGTGACAATAATGAACTTCTATAATTGTCATAGTGTTTGGGAATATTCAGACACATAATATGTACACATACCATCATTAGAAAATGAAACATTTTAGAAGTAGTGGGAGAGCGGGGCACAACCTACATTAATTCCCCACATTAATTTCACACATGTCTAGTACAATTATGTTTGTTTTGTTTCATAAATACAGTGTATACTTTTTTCTTTATTTCCCCCGAAAGAATGAAAGTGAAATGTGACAACATGGGTGTGACACACTGTAACAGGACCATATGACAGATTATAATGTTATCTGATATAATAAAAAAATACAAGACAAACTAAAATATTTTGGCAATTAAATACAATTACTATATGGTTATCCGGACCACATGTGATGACCTACCCCAACCCCGCCCCTAAACCTACCCGTCACTGGGGTTACGATCTACGGCTCTGGACCAACCCAGAGCCATAGAGAGTAACCCCAGTGCAAAATAGTCCATGTGACAGTGGTTCAACCTTGATTTGATTGGTTCAACCTTGAAGTTCATAAATCTATAATGCATTAAATGTTCATAAAACAAACAAACAAACAAACAAATATATTATACTGACACTCAGAAATGTCTGAAAACCGATATTTACCTATGGAAATGAAGAAAAATATGGTAAGTTAATTTTAATAGTTGGTCTTTATCTACTAAAACTGAAGAAAAAGAAGAAGAAAAACCTAAAATTAAACAATAAAAATATATTAAGTTAAAATAAATTATGTAAAATATAATATAAAATAAAACATGAGAATGTGAGAGAAAATGTGGAAGTAGTGAATCACCAAAGACTCTTTGTGTATCCTCCGACAACATAATGTCCTTCCTCTTGCCAAGAAATCAGGGCTTGCACGAAATCAGAGCGTATGAAAAGTGTCAATTGCGTGAGTCTCTTTTGATTGTAGGCTATTCAGATTCAGTTCTCAGTTCTTTTTTGTAAAAAAAAGTTCTTGTGTTTAGTAGTAGCCTACACGCAAGCGCAGTATCAGCTGCTCGTGCTCGTCACTTCTCTCAACAACATGTCTCAGTCAGTTCAGGGAACTGTTGGCGTAACTAGTCATAGGCTACTCCGGGGTATTGGTTTATTCCGACTCGGAGGGACTGTCAGTCATGTCTGAAAGTGAGTAACTTTAGTAACTTGTGGATCTGCGGTGACGCAAGACGCGAACTGTGTTGAACGATTCAGTCCAATTTAGTGTAGGCTGGTTCGACCGGTTCTCTAAAAAGAACCGGTTCAAAAGAACGATTCGTTGACGAACCGGACATCAGTTCACTCAAAGTCAGCTTTATTGTGCTCGTGGCATAGTTACAAGAGACCAGAGAGACCCTCAAAGCCCTGAGAACTTCTGACACTCAGAAATGTCCGAAAACCGGACATTTAAATATTTAACCTACGATAGAGATGAAGAAGAATATGGTAAGTTAATTTTAATAGTTGGTCTTTATTGAAGAAAAAAAAAAACTAGCCTACATTTAAGTGTCATTTGTTAATTTATGTATTTTATTTGTGTAGCCTATATATATTAATTCTAAAATGTTTCATTTTCTAACTGTGATATATGTGTAAATATTATGTGTGTCTGAATATTCCCAAACACTCTGACAATGCAATCTCTTTATGGAACAGTTCATTGTTGTCATATGAAAAAAAAAAAAAAAAAAAAAAAAAAAATATATATATATATATATATATATAATAGAAACAGAAGAAACTGAGACAGACTGAATCCAGAAGAACTGCGTTAACGTCTCCAAGACGCTTGAAGAAACCTTCCTGCAAAGCTACAGTATCTGAGAAGTTTTAGGCACTTGTGTTTAAATGCTGTAAAGTGAGAATGATTTCAAAAATAATGTCATAAATAGAGTTTTTGTTCATGTGTGCCAAGACATTTTAGAAATCCCGACCGGACGATGTTTTACGGCAATGTCCAGGTTAAGAGTATGTATGGTCAACCAATATATACACCCCTATATAGCTCATTAAAATCACACTGTTATGATAGTTTGATTATGAAGTATATTTGAGACTATAGATCTGGCTATGAGAGACTATATTTTGACATTAACATTAACATTACAGTACAGAACGGCTCTTTCAGAATATTATCCTGAACATTGTATAAGCATTCATTTGTTTCATGTGTCATTGAACAGATAAGAGGCTCTCGGGAGTAAACGTCACATGCTTTTGATTTTCCCGGCAAAATTGACTCAAGTCCTTCAAATAAGCATCAGTCTACAGGCTTTCATAGAGAACCTGCTTTTTGAAACTAACCAGAAGTCTATGCAAGAAAGCCTAGTGTTGTCTTTATTACTCCAAGTAAATGAAACTACATCTGGGAATTTAACTCTCCATATGTCACTTAAGTCATACCTGTCCATGAAAAGCTTAAAATATTCATTTCTATTATTATCACGTGTAGGTGGCCATCTGTCAATCTCAGAATTTAGAGTTATATTAAAGTCTCCTCCAAGTAAAATGTGAGAATTTGGAAATTTTGTTAGCCAATACTTGAGTCTAATTTCTATATTAGTAAATAATTGGATGTTTTCTAACTTGGAATTGTACCCATAAATGTTGAATATGATTAAAACAATCTTGTTGTAACCAACCACTTGGCAGATAAAATGCCCTTTTGGATCTGTATCTGTGTGCAAAATGTCACCATTATATTTGTGCTTTAATGTTAAGACTCCAGCTGATCTTTCTGAACAGTGAGAAAACCATAACTCGTTCCCCCACTGAGATCTCCAAAAATTCTCGTCATTTGAATTTGAGTGAGATTCCTGACAAAACGAAAAATCTGTGTTCAGCTGTTTAACAAATAAAAATAAAGCTTTACGTTTAGTTATATCTCTTAACCCCCTGGCGTTTAAAGAAGCTATAGACAATGAAATATTTAATAATAGAAAAGGCTTAAGTTACTACGGCTTAAGTACTACAGAACAATCAACAAACAATGTTATACTGAGCACCAATTGCACCTTAAAATAAAAAAAGTGTTATATGGTGGAAACTTAAGACCATATTTATTGTGTCCCAAAAAATAAAAATAAAAATAAAGACCACCAACGTATTAATCAAAAAAGAATAACAGTCTTTTAAATTGCTGGTCAGTGATTTGGTCTTTCAGGAAATATATTAAGCTACATCCCACATAAACGATCTTCAATAATCAAAACTAAGGATCAGGCTTCAGAACAAAATAGTAAAAAGAGCCTGGAAAAAACACTTGGGTTATGTAAAATAAAGAAACATGAATCTAGAAGGTCGTCTCATGTACATTATTCTGGAGAATACGGACCATTGTCAGTTCAGCTCTTCATGTGATTTCCTTCCCATCGACAAAAGCCCGTGCTCCAACGAAGTAAGCAGATTTACCTTCACTACGTGCCTTACTCACCAAAGGCCACATCTTCAGCCTGGCCTCCTTGACAGGTTGAGGGAGGTCTTCAACGAAACGGAGCTTGTTATCGCACATGACGGGGTGATTTTTTGCCGCTTTCCATAGAGCATCTCTGTAGGATCTCTGGGAGAATCTGATGATGATGGCTCTCGGCCGAGAGCTGGCTGGTGTTAGTTTCCCAATGCGATGGGCAACGTCGATCGCTGGTGTCAGTTTGTCATCTGGAAGAATTCTCCGGCAAAGCTCTGTAACCTTTTCCTTCACATTTTCTGCAGAGTTTTCGGCTACTCCATAGACCTTCAAGTTCCACCTTCTTGAGTAAGTCTCAAGTTCACACACGCGAGTTAGGAGCGCTGCCACTTTTTTTTCTTCCTCTTTAAGCCGGCCATCAACATTCTTGACTCTCAGTTGTGCTTCTTTTACTTCACTGCACACAAAGTCCACAGTTTTCTTTAGCCCTTCAATTTTCAACGCGTTTCCATCAATTTTCTTGGAGTTTTCACTCACCAGAATTTTTATGGAGTCAGCCTGCTCCTTAATAAGCTGGGAAAGGGTGGTAATGACGATGTTGTCTTGGGATGTGGGCTCGTGTTTTGCATTATAGAGAGCCTTTTTTGCCGCTGGGGAATCACAAGGAGTCACAGGTAGCGGGCAGAAGTTTCCCTCCGACATGGAGACCTCTACTGTCGCCATAGAGCTAGCGTAATCGTAATCGTGGCACGAGGCTATCAGAGCGTTATTTGGTTGCGCATCAGGGATGAGCTTCTTCTTGTTCTTGTGCATTCTTTTCCTTTCAGGCGGTGGCATTAGGTTGTTCTCAAAGTGATAAGAATTAGACTGATATAGGAATGCAGTTTTTCTTGAAATTCCACCAAATTAGAACTTTTGTGCGGGAGCTCAGCAATAACAAACTTACTCGACCGCCATCTTGGCCTGCCTCCCAATCCTCAAACAGGATCGTTACGCTCAATCGCTCATAGATATGGTTACGCTATCCTGAGCCTGAGACTCGACGTCAGCGCCTGAACACCAACAGAAGCTTTTATTACACACGTGTTTGGTATGGAGGACCAGGAGTGCCACTTAAAAATAAAATGAAGAATCAATTTATCAATTTAATAATTCAAACATAAAAATGTATATAAATAAATCACTTTTAAATGGACAAATTAATAGACATTTTTAAAGTTGTTTATTTGATTCGTGTTTTTAAATGTAAAACATTTTAAATGAATGAATAAATAGATTCTGTCGGGTCAAAATAAATTGTGCATTGTTAAAAGTTACACTTTTGCTTTAAAATATAGATTTCATTGAGTTTGGAAGTGCAACAATACAACATTTTAACACACATTTTTTTTTTATAGCATATTATGGAAATAAAACACATTTTAATATATTTTAAGGAAAGACACTACAACCAAAAAACAATTTTGAGATTTTGCTTCCATTAGGCCTACATGTCTTTTTTTTTTCAGACTAGTGGAAAGAAAACATTCAAAATACACAAAGCACATTCACATCATGTGTGAAATAAAATACATGTATTTTCTAAATATGAAAAAATAAAATCAAGTTAAACTAAATAAAAATGAGGAATGTTGCAACTGGGTGAAATAAAAAAAGTTTATGTTTGTATATTTAGTCAGTTAATGTTTATTTTATTTCAAGTAAATGCCACACATCGCAGATAAAGAGCCCCCTCCTGGTCAACTCTCGCGCTGAAGCTGAGCAGAAGCTTCGTCATGTCGTAGTGCTTATTTCTGATAGCTGCGAGAATAAAAAGACTTGGTCAGGAAGATTAAAAACTGAAAATAACTAAACTTAAATCATGAAATCAGGCTTTCTATAGGGCACCTAATATGCAAAATTGAACATAAATGTGTGTCAGCAGTGTGTGTACACAACCATCCTATAATGATAAAAATCCACCCAGTGCTTTTTTTAAAATCCCCATAAATCATAAGCACAGTCTCAGAACAAGCCGTTCGCAGATTCTTGGCAAAGGGACGTCACTTTGCACAAGCCCCACCCACGACTGTTGATTGACACTGCAATTTTAGCGTAGACCCGCCCTGAGTAAGCTAAACACAGTCCAACATTGTTTGCGACGCCGGAGCATCTGTAGACAAGAATGTCTCCAAAGCGTTTGAGGTGTTTTGTTGCCAAAATAATGTTCTTCCGAAAAAGGCATGCAGTTTTGTTTTTTTGATCCCATACCCTTAAATAATAGTTAACTTTATTAGTGTCCACATGACATACATACACGTGATCCAGGGTCACACATATATATATATATATGTATGCGTGACCCTGGATCACGTCACCAGTCTCGAGTCGCACGGGTATATCTGTGGCAATAGCCAACAATACATTGTATGGGTCAAAATTATCCATTTTTCTTTTATGCCAAAAATCATTAAGATATTAAGTAAAGATCATGTTCCTTGAAGATATTTTGTAAATTTCCTACCATAAATATATAAAACATGTATTTTTGTGAGTGAATGCAGCACAATCGTGAACATAAATGCACAAGTTTAAAGGAGATTTTCTCAATGTTTAGATTTTTTTGCACCCTCAGATTCCAGATTTCCTAATATTGCCCTATCCTAACAAACCATACGGAAAGCTTATTTATTCAGCTTTTCACTTGTCACTTGTTATTCAGCAACTTCACTTGTCTCCGTTGAATCCAATGGGGTCGCTGTGTCCAGTTTATATACTGTCTATGGATTCAACACAGACAAGTGAAGTCAATTAGGCCCTGTCCCAAATGGCGCAGAGTCTACGAGTCCGTAGGCCGTCCCATTCAGCATTTTACCGCTCTGAAGTGTGCTCAGCAGCGCCCTCTTTGTACCCTTGAAGCGGTCTTCCGCGAAGCCCGCATAGAAGCAGGCTTCACGCACTTCAACTACCCAGGAATCCTTGCGAAAGGCCAATCAGACAACGGATGGGAGGAGATTTCACTCAAGAAAATATTACGGTTTTTATGACCTAGATGTACATTTTACCTGTTGTACTTGTAACCTACAGTTTACAAACATTATGGTCATCGAGCAGTGGTTGATGTCTCAAACATAATAATAGCGCGTTGAATAATACGATCGCATTATGATTTATTAAATAAATAGAACCGAATGTCAGGGCTTTACCGAGTCATATATTTACACAGTATGAATATTGAAACCTGTAAATTCATCTGAAACTCATGCACATTTTCATTATGTGTTAAAATTGTAATCTTAGTTCAAATGGAACATTATGTATTATTATGTACAACTGTACACATAATTTAAATAAGCATGATGTATTGTCTAATGCCCATCTAGATGGCATGCATAATATCAAAATATAGAACTGTAAAATTAGGCTGTGTAGTTGACAGAGATAAGACGTCGGAGCGCAAAAATGTGATTCTCCTGTCCAACAACAACCAGACCGTTATTTCCGGCGTGACGATCAAGTCTGTCCCAAAATACCTCTCAATGCGCCCTTCGTGGACTCGCGCCAAGGACCCTACAGGTCTGCACTACATGACGTCACCAAAGTGTGGACTCTGAGGAAGTCCACAAGTCCGGAGTGTGCCATTTGGGACAGGGCCTTAGAAGCACCAGAGCCCGTCTACGGAGAGCCTTGGCACTTCCTATTAGCCCCATTGTATCGATCTTGGTTGCAGTTCCATTAGAATTCCACTGGAGGTGATCGCGGGGGAGTGCAGACTGAATGGGAGTCTATGGGGCTAGACGGCTAAATGTGTCTCTTTCACCCGATTGCCGTTGAGAAATCTCAGATTTTATTGTAGGTTTTGCAAGTTCAACATGGGTTATAGGTCGAAAGTTGAATGAACGAGTACTTATTTCTTTTCGATTTCTTACAGGTTGAGTTGTTGTTGCCCATAACACGCTAGCATTCTGCTAATGACGTCAGCATTCTGACGTCATTGATATTTTAAAAGACTTTTTAAACCAAATAAGTGACTCTAAAAAATCTAACACCCAGCAATGTGTAATTTCTTTGCATCTCCTTTCGAATACAACATTCAAATTACTAGAGAAAAAATTATATCCTGAGAAAAGTGGATTTTGAGGGTTTTTCGCCATAGACCTCCATTCATTCTGCACTCGCCTGCGAGCGCCCCCGCATGGACAGAGACGTGTTACTGCAGCCAGTCCAGAAACCGGAAGTAAGCAGAGAGTGCCAATTCTCTTCCTATTAGACATTCTCTGGAAGCACTAACTTCCTGGGGGTCGAGCGTACTGCGCAGACTCAAACTGAGCTTGACGACGTAGATGTGACGTGAGCAACCCGTCTGTCTTCTAGTAGCTGTGCCAAGCGAAATTTCAATCATTCCCTTCCGAAGCTTAGAGATGGAGAGTGTGAGTAGGAGCTATCCGTGAGCTAGGAGCAGGAGAAACTTTTGCTTAGTATTCTGATTAATTACTTTGCCATTTGGCCTCTACGTCCCCCCGATTGCACGCGAGCTTCTCCTCCTGTCCATACGGTAATTTCTCTACTGTGCGACAGAGAGTCGCGTGGTTATGACGCAATCTTTAGCCTATTTTTACAAAAACTGCTTCTACGGGGCCATAACGTAAGATACAAGGTAATGGAGCCTTTTATACATTTTCGTGTTTCTTTAGAAATAAATAATGGACAAATGGAGTCTTTAAACGCCTCGGATGTAAAGTTATTCGCTGTCAAAGTGACGCCAAAATGAATGGGAGTCAATGGGATGCTAACAGCAGGTGATGGTCTGCTAGCCAATGGCGTCGCCCGGGGAAACTTCAAAATAATATGAAATGCTGCCCCCCTGGTATCCCCAGAGAATGTCTAATATGGCGAGAAGTTTCACTCTCAGTACACTTCCGGCTTCTGAACTGGTTGCAGTTCCACTCTGATTCCACATGAGGGCGCTCACAGGACGAGTGCAGAATGAATGGAGGTCTATGGCGCTACCGCCATCAAAATCCACTTTTCTCAGGATATAATTTTTTGTCTAGTAATTTGAATATTGTATTCGAAAGAAGATGCAAAGAAATTACACATTGCTGGGTGTTAGATTTTTTAGAGTCACTTATTTGCTTTAAAAAGTCTTTTAAAGTGTCAATGACGTCATACACATCGTACGACCAGAGACACTGCTTTATGGCAATCCTTCAGTCACTTTGGTGCTTTCGCGCTCTGCACTTTCTTTTCACTCGAGGCATCGACAACACAGCTGACACAGGGAAACACACAACACAGCTGACACAGGGAAACACACAACACAGCTGACACAGGGAAACACACGTGCTAGAAGAGGTTTTGTTTTGTTTGTTTCTGGTCCCGGTTCGGATGCCACGATGCCATCAAGCGGGATCTCTGGTCGTAATCAGTCCTTCACTGACCAATCAGCGTTCATTAGCAGAATGCTAGCGTGTTATGGGCAACAACAACTTAACCTGTAAGAAGTCGAAAGGACATAAGTACTCGTTCATTCAACTTTCGACCTATAACCCATGTTGAACTTGCAAAACCTACAATCAAATCTGAGATTTCTCAACGGCAATCGTGTGAAAGAGACAAATTTAGCCGTCTAGCCCCATAGACTCCCATTCATTCTGCACTCATGGGCGATCGCCCCCAGTGGAACTCTGGTGGAACTACAACCACAATTCGGTACAATAGGACTTAATAGGGAGTGGGCAGGCTCTCCATAGACGGGCTCTGGTATCCCCCAGAGTTAGATTAGTCCATACATTACAGACCTTTATGTAATCTGCCGTGAGTATGTGGCTGGCAGATGCAACCACTAGTAATTTTAGTGGAATCCTTGGCTTTAATGTAAGCTTTCATTTCAGTTTGGACTCGTATATTTTTTCACAAGTCTGTTAAAGGTCCCGTTCTTCGTGATCCCATGTTTCAAACTTTAGTTAGTGTGTAATGTTGCTGTTAGAGCATAAATAATATCTGTAAAAATTATAAAGCTCAAAGTTCAATGCCAAGCGAGATATTTTATTTAACAGAAGTTGACTACATCGAACGGCCCGTTTGGACTACATCCCTCTACTTCCTTCTTTAATGACGTCACTAGAACCGTTTTTTGACTAACCTCCGCCCACAGGAATGCTCCCTCATCTCTACCGAAATTCGTTTATGTACTTGCACACTTCTAATAACTTACTGTGTTTACTCAGCTCTTACGGTGATTTTCTGAAGTAAAACTGACGCTTCATCTTTTGTGTGATGTACAATAAACTTTATTAAACTCATCAGTATATGTTTGATCATCATTCAGACAGCAGACTTGTAGGCTATTAATAAATAATGGATACATACAAGCAGATGACAAATACGTTATAATAACCGTAATTAAACTACTAAACTATACCTGTTTCATCTCTATACAGCACTCTGACTCTGTAGGCATTATTGTCCGACTCGAAATGAACACCGTTACTGAGAGTTTCTGATATTATCATCATTCCGTGAGATGAAATTGTCCTGAGAGACTGAGCGCGAGCTCATGAAGCTCCGCCCCCTAGGCCGTCCAGCAGCAGCTCATTTGCATTTAAAGGGCACACACTAAAACAGCGCGTTTTTCTGAGCCTCAAAAAATGACAATTTAAACGTGCTGTAAAAAATGATCTGTTGGGTATTTTGAGCTGAATCTTCACATACACACTCTGGGGACATCAGAGACTTATTTTACATCTTGTGAAAAGGGGCATAATACGGGACCTTTAAGAGTATTACTATTACAGTTCTGAACAGTGATGACAATTCTTCACTGATTTGACTAAATTTGATAGAGCAGTATTTCAACATAATATGCTGAACTGGTGCTAATCTTGTATTGTACTTTAAATGACACAAAATGAAATGTCTATCAATAAAAACTTTCAAAATTGTACTTGCAAATAGTTTACTTCATAAATGCCATCGTAACAATTCAGTTAAAGAAATTTGTATTTTGTCATAACCTTTGCTACTTGTTACTTTTATTACCAAACAATTTTTTTGCCTCCAGGTGGCAGACATTAAAAAAGGTATTATATCTTTATATTAATAGTAAAATAAACTAATGAGCTCATTAAATGTTAAATGCTGTCATAACAATCTTAAAACCTGTTACAGCTTTTACTACTAAATTATCAACAACAACCCTTTAATATAAAAAGGTAATGAAATGGACTGCGAAGATCTCTCCACAAGTCCTGCAGTAACAAAGAAGTGGTAGATGCCCCCCCGGAAGAAAATTGTACACATTTTAAAGATAAATTAATTTATTCAAATTCGATGAGGCCTTCACAGGGCGGATGAGGCTGGCACTTCAGGATGCGTCATGGTTAGGTCCAGGAGTAGATCCACCATCTGATCTGGATACGGCCGGGCTCCACCTCACTTCAGGAAACGGAGAGACTGGTTGACACTTCAGCACTGCGTTGTCGTCATCTGATCTGGATACGGCCCGGATCCGGTGGACTGCGGTAAACCTCGGTATAAACAGAGAGACTAATATTAGCGTAGATGCCATTCTTCTTATGATGTAACGAGTACATCAGGATTTATGGGAAGTGTTCTCGGTTCCGGCTGGCCTAATCTATGCAGCCTAATCATTGAATTATAGAAGTCTATAATGTGTTATGAGTATGCTAGGTCAAAGAGATGTGTCTTTAATCTAGCTTTGAACTGACAGAGTGTGTCTGCTTCCCGGACAATGTTAGGAAGACTGTTCCAAAGTTTTGGTGCTAAATAGGAGAAGGATCTCCCGCCAGCAGTCGACTTTGATATTCTAGGTATTATCAACTGGCCGGAATTTTGAGATCGCAATAGACGTGAAGGACTGTAATGCGTTAAGAGCTCGCTCAAGTACTGCGGAGCTAAACCATTTAGTGCTTTGTAAGTGATCAGCAATATTTTAACATTTAAACATGTTTAATAGGGAGCCAGTGCAGTGTTGACAGAACCGGGCTAATATGGACATACTTCCTGGTTCTGGTAAGAACTCGAGCTGCTGCGTTTTGGACCAGCTGTAGTTTGTTTATGAAGCGTGCAGGGCAACCACCCAGTAGAGCATTACAATAATCTAGCCTTGAGGTCATGAATGCATGAACTAATTGTTCCGCATTTGTCAATGAGAGCATATGACGTAATTTAGATATATTTTTAAGATGGAAAAATGCGGTTTTACAGATACTAGACACGTGACTTTCAAATGAAAGATTGGTATCAAAGAGCACACCCAGGTTCCTAACCGACGACGAAGACTTAACAGAGCAGCCATCAAGTGTTAGACAGTATTCTAGGTTATTACGTGAGGACGTTTTTTGTCCAATAATCATATTTATATCAGCTATGCATTCCGTTAACTTTGTGAATTGGTGTTACGTTATGTGTATTTGTCTTTGTGTCTTTATATGTTTTTCTTTGAGTTTCAGATTATCGCTGATTTGATAACAACCTGCCAGCGGTAATTGGGTGATCAGATGATGACTCGGTCCTTAAAAATGCCTCTTCCGCTCGACATGGAGGATCAAAACAATATTTTCATGTGTCCTTTGGTTATGTGTTCTATTTAGAATGTGGTGATGTAGTAGAGACCTGGGGTCTCATTTATAAAGCGTGCGTACGCACAAAACGGGGCTGGAAACGTACGTACGCCAGTTCCCACGCAAAGGTTGCGATCTATAAAAAACAAACTTGACGAGAGAATGTGCGCACCTTTAAGCAAACTTTGAGCCGTGCGTACGCACATTCTGGAGACAAAGGGAATTGGCGACACCGATGGTGAGCTGGAGTTAAGTGTCTTTTTGGTCACTTTTAGACAGAAAATCTAAAGAAAATTAAACATATACAGAAAGATAATACAAATATAATTTCACTCACCAAGCCTGTCACTTGAAGCAAATATCCATCCCTTCTTAAATGTCAGCGCCAGCGAGCGCGTTGGGCCGTTTAGTGAAACTGACGCAAATAACAGTTTAAATAAATAAAATAATGATTTAAACTATGTTTTACTTCTGATATAAACATTTAGATTAAATATGCCATTCAAAATAATGGAGGTAAGCACTTAAACATGAAATCATTACTGAGAAGTTACAACATTTTTATATTCAAATTCAGTCAATAGAAATATTTGTTGTGGATGCAATGTTTTTGAACACTTTTCCTCTGGTATGCTGTGTTTTAATGTTTTAACCACAGAGATAATTGCTTATCTATCTATAAATTACAGGAACGTCTGTCTGTCTGTGTGTCTGTTAACCACATATCTCTCGAACCGTTAGTCCGATGGATTTCAAACTTGACAGGTGTCTCGCTACGGGCACGAGTAAGTGCAGTGCCAAGTTTGACGTTGTTTGGATGAGAAATGCTAAAGATATCGTTAAATATATCATTTTTAAAAGGTTTTGGTTTAAAAATAAACAATTATCAAACACTCTCTGGATGTTAACTGAATCTGTAAGTCACGCTGTTTCTTAATATGTTTCTTTAAAGCTACGCTGTTTAGCCTAACATTACTTCTTAATATATTATTTAATTCTGGTGCGCGTAACATTATCGCTACTGTTTAATAGTAGCCTATGCTAAGTCTCTTTCACGGCCATCATTTGTAGTAAATGCAAATATATTACTGTGTCATGCGCGCTGAAGTTAGCCTGTAACTATGTGATGTTTAATATGTTAAATAGTTGCCGAGCCCACAGCCCTCTCCTCGGACAGCACGTCATATACGCATTTATTCTATCTGACTTATTTGTAAGTGTGAACTCGTGAAATCTCAATTCTCCAGCGGCAGTCATCTTTGTTGTAAACTAATTCAAATCGAGCGCTCTTTGATGACGTGGGTGATTACGTAACCGCAGATCATCTGTCCATCATCGATTAAAGCCCGCCCTGGCAATTTGATTGGCTCGGCCTTCTGGCAGCCGAGCATAATTACTCCTCAACGGATCGAGTCCAGACCGAACTTCCTGACCAAAAAATGTTGTGGGCGGGGTTCGGGCTGGCACCCAGGCTAATAACTTACAGCAACTCCTCCCCCTTTGCCTTTCAGACGAGGTTCATGTTTATAACAGTAATCTTGCGCGGTGGACTCATTTAAAGTAATGTAATCGTTTGGTTTTAGCCAGGTTTCTGTCAAACACAGCACATCTAGATTATAGTCTGTAATCATATGATTAACAATGAGTGCTTAAAAGTAAGGGATGAATTTTGTGTGCATTTCTGAATTTTGTATGCATTTTGTATCCTGTGTGTGCATATGTGAATGAGTGTGTGCATTTATCTTTGAGACTCTTCAAGCTCCATACAGCTCCCACGTAACGCAGCTAGTCCAGGTTGCTGTAGTTAAAGTCCCTTCGCACCAGGGGCATCATGTGCTCCAAGGTTTCTAGAACGAGCTGGCTCTCCCACTCTAGACGCTGGATGGTGGCCAGATCATCATGTCTCTCCATCTCAAACTTTGCCTGTTCATTACATAAACATATGGTTGGACATTTGAGATTGGTTCTTAAGTTTTTTCTCAATAGCAAAACTAGAAATACAATCTAGAAGTTAAGATAAAAACAATAAGCTTTTTATATGCTTTTTTTTTTAAACTGTAGATCATAGATCCTATACATGTACTATTTCAAAACAAAATATATTTAGTCCTGTACATTAAGAATATATATATACACCTGTTCTTGTGTGGCCACAGGTGCAGTGATGGGCTCTTCTTTAGGATGGACCATATGAAGGCCACCTGTTACATGAGATACCAAGACAATTCAACCAGATCAAGACGATATAGAACCTAAAGCTGTACTGAAAGAAAACTAGTTTTGACTAGCTCTGGATCTCTCCAGAGAACAGAGTCTGGTCTTGTATGTTCTCAAGGCAGCAAAGTCCTCCTGGAGTTTGACTGTGGACTCTTTTATGGCATCAAAGTTGGCCTGCACCCTCGTTAGTGTCTTCTCATATTCCTAAATTTAAATTTAAATTTAGCATACATTTATGCTAGCGCCATGCTATGCTATACACAGGAAAAAAATTGCAAATAATGGATGCTTAAGTATTTCTATTGACAATGAAAAAAAAAAACAATCAACAAAATTCTCCAAGATCTTCCGAGATGAAGATGAAGGCCTCATCCTAGTGCAGAAACAACAACTTTAAAACACTTCCATTGACACCATGTACACACCTTTTTTATACTGTCGCTCTCTGTGTTGCTTTGGGGTCGCGACAGAACAGAACCTGAATTCTGACACAGTCTCTATATGATGATATCTAGGTGAAAGCGGCTCTATGTGATGGGATTTATCTGACCTTGGTGACGTGGTCCAGGAGTAGATCCACCATCTGATCTGGATACGGCCGGGGTCCACCTCACTTCGGAGAGACTGGTTGACACTTCAGGACTGCGTTGTCACATCCAGGCGCTGGTCCTTCGTCAGATGATCTGGATACGGCCTGGATACGGCGGACTGCGGTAAACCTCGGTATAAACAGAGAGACTAATATTAGCGTAGACGCCATTCTTCTTATGATGTAACGAGTACATCAGGATTTATGGGAAGTGTTCCTGGTCCGGCTGACCTAATCTATATATAGATAGATATTTTCAAAACCACTAAGAAATAAATTTAAATATAATTCTTTTAAAGTGTTGATGCTTAATGTAAAAATATATAGTATAAACGATAAATCACGTTTGAGATTTGTGCTGGCTACTGTATACAGGCCATCAGGGCACCATAAAGACTTTATCAAAGAATATGCTGACTTTTTATCAGAATTAATATTGACTGCAGATAAAGTACTAATTGTTGGTGATTTTAATATACACGTCAAGTCAAGTCAACTTTATTTATATAGCGCTTTTCACAATACAGATTGTATCAAAGCAGCTTCACAGCATTATTACACATCGATAATGAAAAAGATGCATTGGGATTGGCATTTAAAGACATTGTAAACTCAATTGGAGTTAGACAACACGTGTCAGGACCTACTCATTGTCGTAATCATACTCTAGATCTAATATTATCACATGGAATAGATGTTGATGCCGTTGAAATTCTGCAGCAGAGCGATGACGTCTCAGATCATTATCTAGTCTTGTGTAAATTACATTTAGCCAAGGCTGCAAAGCCGACTCCGTGTTTCAAATATGTTAGACCAATCACTTCTGCCACTAAAGATTGCTTTATCAATAATCTTCCTAATCAGTTTCATCATCTCAGCATCCCAGATAGCTTAGAAGAACTTGATATTGCAACAGAAACTTTTAACTCTCTCTTTTCCAGCACTTTAGACACAGTTGCTCCGTTGCGCTTAAAGAAGATTAAAGAAAATAGTCCAACGCCGTGGTACAACGAGTACACTCGGGCCCTTAAGAGAGCAGCCAGAAAAATGGAGCGCAACTGGAAGAAAACAAAACTAGAGGTATTTCGGATTTCATGGAAGGAGAGCTCGATTACTTACAGAGGCTTTAAAAGCTGCTAGATCTGCTTATTTTTCAACCCTATTAGAAGAAAATAAACATAACCCTAGGTATTTATTTGAAACGGTGGCTAAACTAACGAAAAAGAAAGCTTCAAGCCCAGAAGTTTCCAAGCAACACAGCAGCAATGACTTTATTAACTTCTTCGCTTATAAGATTGATAATATCAGGGAGAAAATTATAACTATGCAACCGTCTACTACCGTATCGCATCAGGTAGTGCATTGTAGTCTCCCTGAGGAAAAATTTGATTCGTTCGTTGCTATAGGCGAGGAAGAATTTACTAAACTCGTTAAATCATCTAAACCGACAACATGCATGTTAGACCCTATACCGACTAAGCTACTGAACTGCTACAAACTGATAACGGTCAGATAAGTATGATTTAAACTATGCTAATGCAATTCCACTAATGCCAACATAATTTTCGAGTCTATTTAAAAGAATGTTGTGGTCAAAAGTATCAAATGCAGCACTAAGATCGAGTAACACTAATAGAGAGATACAACCACGATCGGATGATAGGAGCAAATCATTTGTGACTCTAATGAGAGCTGTCTCAGTACTATGGTACGGTCTAAATCCTGACTGGAAAGTGGAAATCCTCACAGCATCATTTCTTTCTAAAAAGGAACATAGTTGTGAAGATACTGCTTTTTCTATTATCTTTGACAGAAAAGGTAGATTAGAGATCGGCCTCTAATTGACTAATTCTGTAGGATCAAGTTGCATTTTTTTAACAAGCGGTTTAATCATAGCCAGCTTAAAAGTTTTCAGTACATATCCCAGTGACAAAGATGAATGATATTAAGAAGAGGATCTATGACCTCTGGAAGCATCTCCAATTGAGCTTTATGGTGCCCTGGTGGCCTGTATAAAGTAGCCAGCACAAATGTTAAACGTGATTTATCATTTACACTAGATAAATAATTACATTTGTACCCTTGAATTGGTTTAGGAGTTTTTTGTATGTCCTAATTCGGGGAACAGATACAGTCTCTATATGATGATATCTAGGTGAAAGAGGCTCTATGTGATGGGATTTATCTGACCTTGGTGACGTGAGACAGCTAGCAGACGGTCGGTTTAGCCAGTCTGTCTGCTTCGAATAGAATCGCCAATAGTTTTGGCGATTGGCACCTAAATGGAAAGGGCGCATAGCGTTGGAGGCCACACAGTCTTGTGTGTGTATTAATGAATTTTGTATGCATTTGTGAATCTTCTGTGCTTTTTAAATTTTGTGTGTGCATTTGTGAATTTTGTGCGTATTTGTGTATTGCAACAACCGGTGAACGCAATAACCGGAAGACGCAGTACACTGCTTTGACTATAACAAGAACATTACAATGAACACAAATTTGAAAATCTCACTACAAATAATCCAAAATTTAAGACAAAAAAATAATAATCCAACTCAGCCTGTTACACTTCCTCACACCTGAAACTGATCGAGTGAATCTCCTCACATTCTCGACTCTAGGTTTAGATCATAATCAAACCATTCATGGTCTAACATCTGATCTAAGCTGGGGCGTTTAGTTGGATCCAGGTCTAGACACCGTCTAATCAGATCCTTGCAGTCTGTACACATTTCAATAAGGAGAGAGTTGGTTAGTCATGAGTCATGACCATGTGACCTGGCATTTTTGAAAACAGCGATGGATCTCACTATATGTTGAGCTATATCAGGGTTCCCACTCTTTTCTTGAAATGATTTTCCAGGACTTTTCCAGGACATTTTCAAGACTTTTTCAGCTGCTACAGTGCGAGTCAAGTTATCCCAACTAGCTGGGCGATATACCGATATTATCATATCGAGATATATTTTGAAACAGATGTGATATTGTACCTATACCATTATATCTGTATTATAGTTGTGCAAAGATTGTTGTCTTTCACAATGCCACCTGCTTTCCTCTACTTGCAATGCCACACTACTAAAACAGAAGTTATTCTCTACTTTAGTTCATACACTGGTATTTTACTTGCTGATATCAGTGCACATTTGCCACAGAACTCACAAGACCGTAGTTTAGAGGGGCAAGTCCTACCAGCGTACATACTTGCCAACCTTGAGGGGGTGGGGGGGGGGGGTGTCGTCATTGCCCGCCAAAAAGGGGTGTGGCTAGCCTATAAAACCCCCTCGCACAGGTTGCACAAGTGATTTCAGTCGACTAGAAGCGAAACCAAGTGCAGCACAAGCACGGCAAATTCGGGAGTCTCCCGGAAAAATCGGGAGGGTTGGCATGTATGCCAGCGTACTGAGATGTCAAATTGCGTACTTGCTACGCAAAATGCGTACATATTGGCAGGTTTGTGTCACGTGGGGCGCTGTGCTGGCTACATGCAGAAATGAAAGCAGACAGCTCCAGCCCAATATTACCAGAGCCTGTCTACGGAGAGCTTTGGCACTTCCTATTAGCCCCATTGTATCAATATTAACCAACTGCAGAACCGCAGAACCATACGTCATAGCAGTGTGAGGACGACAGCGCCAGCCTAACAGTCTGATGCCGGAAGTGGGCGGGGTAAAAACATCTAAGGGGTGGAGATGGGTAGGTTTAGGGGTGGGTTTAGCGGTCAGGGGGTGGAGATGGGTAGGTTTAGGGGTGGGTTTAGCGGTCAGGGGGTGGAGATGGGTAGGTTTAGGGGTGGGTTTAGTGGTCAGGGGGTGGAGATGGGTAGGTTTAGGGGTCAGGGGGTGGAGATGGGTAGGTTTAGGTATGGTATATGCAAGGTGGCTATGTATGGTATGCGGTTCCGGCATCAGACTGTTAGGCTGGCGCTGTCATCCTCACACTGCTATGACGTATGGTTCTGCGGTTCTGCAGTCATTGTATCGATTTTGGTTGCAGTTCCATTAGAATTCCACTGGAGGTAATCGCGGGCGAGTGCAGACTGAATGGGAGTCAATGGGGCTAGACGGCTAAATTTGTCTCCCTCACCCGATTGCCGTTGAGAAATCTCAGATTTTATTGTAGGTTTTGCAAGTTCAACATGGGTTATAGGTCGAAAAATTGAATGAACGAGTACTTATGTCCTTTTGATTTCTTACAGGTTGAGTTGTTGTTGCCCATAACACGCTAGCATTCTGCTAATGAACGCTGATTGGTCAGTGAAGGACTGATTACAACCAGAGATACTGCTTGATGGCATCGTGGCGTCCGAAGCGGGACCAGAAACAAAACAAAAACTCTTCTAGTGCGTGTGTTTACCTGTGTCAGCTGTGCTGTCGATGCCTCGAGAGAAAAGAAGGTGCAGAGCGCGAAAACACCAAAGTGACTGAAGGATTGCCGTAAAGCAGTATCTCTGGTCGTACGATGTGTATGACGTTATTGACATTTTAAAAGACTTTTTAAAGCAAATAAGTGACTCTAAAAAATCTAACACCCAGCAATGTGTAATTTCTTTGCATCTCCTTTCGAATACAATATTCAAATTACTAGACAAAAAATTATATCCTGAGAAAAGTGGATTTTGAGGGGTATAGCTCCATAGACCTCCATTCATTCTGCACTCGCCTGCGAGCGCCCCCGCATGGACAGAGACGTGTTACTGCAGCCAGTCCAGAAACCGGAAGTAACCAGAGAGTGCCAATTCTCTTCCTATTAGGCGGCGTTCACATATCGCGCCTAAAAACGCGTAGAAAACGCTAGGCGCGCCGCATTCTCATTTTTCCAAAGCGCTAGGTCGGTTGCGCTCCGGAAGCGTCTGTCGTCGCTAAGCGTGGTTCTTGTCACGTGACCTACGGTGCGCTTGCGGCATTCTGAAAAGTTGAGATGTTGAGATGTCTCGATGCGGCGCGGACGCGCTTGGAAAAAACGAGCGCGTCGCTTCCATTATGAGCACGCATACCGCGCGTCTACATTTGAAATAACGAACTTGAGCGCGCAAAAGACGCGATATGTGAACAGGCCCTTAGACATTCTCTGATATTACCCGTTGAAGGCAGCTGAAAACAGACATACATGCGTAAAATGTTTAACCCGTTTCATCCACAAGGAGGGAAAATTATTTTCCAGGACAACGCAAACGTTTCCAGGACATTTTACTTTTTTTCCCATTTTCCATGTGTTTTCCAGGACTGGAAAATTAGTCTTTCATTTTCCAGGTTTTCCAGGTTTTCCAGGACGCGTGGGAACCCTGTATATATAAAATTCTGACACACTACAACCTTTAACTTTCTGTACAAATCGTTTGCTTTAAGCGTGTGTTTATCAGTGTTATTATTCATTCACAATGTTATCATTATTCACTCACATTCGGATAAGTCGGGGTTCTTAAATGTAACTTTGGCTTGTTCGATTTCCGTTACACTATTGAAAGGAAAACATTTGTTTGACAACTCGTACAGCAACACTCCTAGAGACCAGACGTTTGCTGGGACGGCGTGGAATCGAGTTTCTGTAAAGACTTCAGGTGGGCAGTATTCCAGAACTCCTGTAAGAAAGACATTTGCACATTGTTGAGTTTTTTTTTTAAAGCATCATCAAATAATTAGTAAGTCACTACCTTCACTCCCAAATTGCTCACCCCCGTATGTGTTGCTGTCGTAGCTTTCACTACTAAATAGCTGTCCGCAGCCAAAGTCTATCAGCTTGAGCCCTCTGTTGTCTTCGTTAAACAGGAAATTCCCCGAATGAATGTCACTGTAGAAAACACCATGATCGATGCAGGCTTTCACTGCATACACAGCCTGCGTCATGATGTTCCATGAAAACATGTCACACCAATGGCGATGAGATATTGTGTCCTTCAAGGTCTCGCAGGGTTCGGGATACTCCATAATCAGAGTGAATTCACTAGGATGTTCAAACCACTCGTACAGTTGTATGACGAAGGGGCTTATGGGTACTCGGCACATCATCAGCATCAGAGCCACTTCTGTAACGAGAGGTTCGGGATGCCCAGGCTAGAGAGAAAAAGCAGACAGAAGTTTAGCTGGGTAAAAATCTGAAGAAAACATCATTTTGAAATGTACTATTCTTTGATCTTTTTAGATGAGTTCAAAAGAGCCTTTTCAGCTCAAAGTTATTTGGTGCCTCTCGGCTTATTTGTTGATCACATTTATACCTAATGCTTCCTACGGGTGTATTAACTACAGTAATCTGCACTTAAACAACTCAATACACATTCAGGTTTTGGCCAACTTACAATATTAAGATAGTGTTTGTTGTCAACCTTGCTCATCCGCTTGATGGCAACCTGCAATAAAAAAAAGACCCAGTTTCAATAACAGTAACAGTATTCATGCACCTGGCCTTGTACTAAGTATTAAACCATCTGTATATTGTTTTAAATGTGTTTTGATGCATGCAAGAGCAAAATGTTTGTACAATTCAGTAAAATTTACCTTTTTGCCATCAAATTTGCGTCTTCCCAGGAACACGCTGCCAAATCCTCCGGATCCAATCTTTAACTTTTTCACGTTATAGAGAGACTCAAAGAACTCTGAAAAACAAACAGAAAAATATGAGACAATTATTAGCTTGCTAGATTCATTGTTTTATTTTAAAAATATCAGTGCTGGTCGAGCAGCAGTAAATGTGACCAGACATGTTAAAAACTTGACTCAGTTATGTATGAAATAGCAAAATCTCTATCTGTAGACTTTGCACTGCCCAGCCTTATTTCAGTCTCACCTATTGAGCGCTTGTTCCCTGAAGAAGCCTCCACGGCACCCTGAGCAGTTCGGCCAGTTGATGTCTCTGTTGGCTCAACAGGAACTTGACGCGGCAGCGGAGGACACAGAAACCCGTCGAGGCTGCCCGAACTAGACGAGGACCAAGATGAAGATGACATGATGCACGGAGAAGAATCTGTGGAAACAGTTCTCCAGGATCTGGAGCGACCTGAGGATGGAACATTTCAGACATCAAAAACTGTTTTTGTTTTATTTATTTTTTATAATATTAATTATCAATGTCAGTGGTAACATCAAATTGTCACTTTGGTTTCACTTTATTTTGGTCCCTTTAAGACATTCTATGTCTATAAGTAACATTGCACCGACATGTCTACTAACTCTCATAAGAGTATTAGTAGAGTATTAGTAGACTGTTAGGGTTAGAATAAGTTTACATGTATTTGAAAAATGACTTATAGTCAGTAGAGTGTCTGTTGCTAGATCCATTGTTTTATTTAAAAAATGTCAGCGCTGGAAAAACACACTTTACAGTATACTAAAACACTTTACTGAACATGAAGAGAAAACTGGCGCGGAGTCATGGTTCATTGAACATACACAATGTCTGATTCCCGGACCAAATATGCCTACTATAAATATACAAATATGTAAATATAACCACATTTAAAAAATAAAATATAGCACAGAAATGTATAAAATAGAAATAAAAATATCCATTTATAGAATCTTAAAAGACTTCAATCTTTTGATTTCTGATCTGCTGCAAATCAGCTACAAGAAGTTACTTTACGTGATGTCAGAGGATCAGAATTATAGCCTAGTAGAAAAGTAGAAAATAACAGATGGCAGAAAAATCATGAAACAAAGGTAATAATGACTCACGGTCACCCAGATCACAACTGGAGGGCACTGGCACAGGCGGCATTTCAGGATCGACAGGATCTGCATGCTGTGTTTTCTTAATCTTGGATGGACCAGGCACACACAGATCTTCACAGACCTGTCCTGGCAGGCACATCATCGTCTCATGATCCACAGGATTTGTGTACGCCGTTTGCTCCATCTTGGAGAGACCTGGCATAAAAGAAGATGTGTTTTTATCTCAAAATATCTTAAAGAACAGTTGAGTATTGCAATAAGGGACATATAATCTTCACTCATCTTAAAATGGTGTGATTTTCAGCAGTTTTGAAAGGATGACAACAAAGCTTGTCTCGTATTTATTGAAAATGTTCTTAGTTTTTTGTTATGTCACACCATAAGACACATTTACAGTACAGTTTACAGGGTTTCCGCACACTATTTAAATTCAAATTGAAGGCTTTGTAAAACCCGAAAAAAATCAAAATTAATACCATGCATTAGGAGTGCGCAATATTGACAAAATATGTCTCGATAATTTCAAAGTTTTGTTGATAATAATTAGATAATATTTTACTGATTGAGTTTTTGTGCTTGGTGCCATGGCTGGTTTAGGCCTGTTGTTGACAGCTGACTGACGAAGATATTCACATTTTTAGAAAATAGAAAACATCAGAACCACAATTGTAAACGTTCAATCCTCAATCGCGCCTTATAATTCAGCCTCAATTATCACCCCGCAAGAACAATTACAGTGCTTTACAACTATAGAACAAAAAGAGTTAAATAAACTTATCACTTCATCTAAAACAACAACATGTTTACTAGATCCTATACCAACTAAACTATTGAAAGAAGTGTTACCTGTAGTGGAAGAGCCTCTCCTCAATATTATTAACTCGTCTTTATCTTTAGGTTATGTTCCAAAAACATTTAAACTGGCAGTTATAAAACCTCTCATTAAGAAACCACAATTAGATCCACATAATCTAGCAAATTATAGACCCATTTCAAATCTACCTTTTATGTCTAAAATACTAGAAAAAGTTGTGTCCGCTCAACTGGGCTCTTTCTTACAAGAAAATGACACCTATGAAAAGTTTCAGTCTGGGTTCAGGCCGCATCATAGCACTGAAACTGCGCTCGTTAAAATCACAAATGATTTACTCTTAGCTTCTGACCAAGGCTGTATCTCAATACTAGTTTTACTTGATCTTAGTGCTGCGTCCGACACTATAGATCATACAATACTCTTAGATCGACTACAAAATTATACTGGTGTTCAAGGACAAGCATTAAGCTGGTTTAGATTGTATTTATCTGACCGCTACCATTTTGTTTATTTAAATGGAGAAAAATCGATCATAACTCCAGTAAACTATGGAGTGCCGCAGGGATCTGTGTTAGGCCCTCTATTATTCTCAATATATATGCTGCCACTTGGAAATATTATAAGAAAACATGGAATTAGTTTCCATTGTTATGCTGATGACACTCTATATTTCATCACGGCCAGATGAAAACGCTAAATTATCCAAATTGACAGAGTGTGTTAAAGATATAAAAGATTGGATGACGCGTAATTTTCTTTTATTAAATCCAGACAAGACAGAGGTACTAATCATCGGTTCAAAAAACCACCCACAAAACCTCTCACAATACAACTTTAACATAGTAGGATGTCCTGTTACTTCATCCTCTACAGTAAAAGACCTGGGTGTTATATTAGACTGCAACCTGTCTTTTGAAAATCATATTTCATATGTTACAAGAACAGCCTTTTTCCACCTTAGAAACATTGCTAAGCTACGTAATATGCTATCTGTTTCTGATGCAGAAAAGTTAGTTCATGCATTCATGACCTCGAGACTAGATTACTGTAATGCGTTATTAGCCGGTTGTCCTGCATCCTCAATAAACAAGCTACAGTTAGTCCAAAATGCCGCCGCTAGAGTTCTAACTAGATCAAGAAAATATGATCATATAACACCGATTTTATCATCACTACATTGGTTACCTATAAAGTTCCGTATTAATTACAAGGTATTGCTACTGACTTATAAAGCCCTAAACGGCTTAGCTCCAGTCTATTTAACGGATCTTCTATCGCCCTATAATCCATCGCGCTCTTTAAGGTCACTAAATTCGAGGCTTTTGGTCATACCTAGGATATCCAAATCAACCAAAGGAGGGAGAGCATTTTCACATTTAGCACCAAAACTCTGGAATAGCCTTCCTGATACTGTTCGTTGCTCAGACTCGCTCTCCCAGTTTAAAACTAGATTAAAGATGCATCTCTTCAGCCAGGCATTCATATAATACTTTTAATCTTACAGTTAAATCCGACCTCTAGTTCATAAACGCCAGAGGAGAACTGGCCCCCGACTGACCCCGGGTTCTCCCAAGGTTTTTTTTTTTCTCCATTAGGTCACCTGATGGAGTTTTTCGGTTCCTTGCCACTGTTGCCTTTGGCTTGCTCAGTTGGGGATATTTGGGGATATTTAATTTAATTAATCAATCAACGATACTATTGATCAGCATTACCAAACGTGGACGTTCCACTAGGAACAAACATTGATGTATTGTTTTGATTTGTTACTGTGAAGCTGCTTTGATACAACCTATGTTGTGAAAAGCGCTATATAAATAAACTTGACTTGACTTGACTTGACATTTTTCATATTCTATGCAGTGGTCAGTTCACAGCAGTGACAGAAACTTACATTTTTTATTAAGGGCTAATATTTGCCACCTCAAATTTATTTCCAGGGGCATTTTCACCTATATATGGACATTTGTAGATGTAGGCATCACCTTTTATGTCAAATTATAACATTCCAATTAAATTCTATTAGAAAAATAACACAATACCAATGTTAACAGTCAAATTAAATCATTAAATCAAAATCCATGTTTGCAGTTCAAAGGTGACAAAGAAGCGGCTTCAGATCTGGCATTAATATATTTACACTGCACTAACAATTGCATAAATAAAAATTTGAGATTGTTGTTGTTTTTTTATTCAATATTTAAATATGAACTGATTTTTAATTTTAACGTTCTAATTAAAGGGTACTTTAAATGTGAAACTAAAACTGCCAGTAGGTGGCGGTAAGTCGCTGTCTTAATAAGTGAGTTGAGGGATTCATTCATTCAACCGATTTGTTCAAACAGTTGATTCATTCAGGAAAGAAGCAAGCGATTGATCATTGAATCATTAAATTGATTGGTTCAAAACGTGGATTTCAGTCAAAAAAATCATCGCTGTCTGTTGCATTGAGACTGCTGGTTTCATTTTGAAATTCTCATCGGTGAAATAAAGGGAAAACAAACAATACTGACAATATTGTTTATAAAATGTAACTATGTTCATTTATTGTTAACTTAACTGTTACATAAAATATCACATTTGCAATTGTGCACGGAAAACGGAACTCTTGCTGATGTGATATTGTAGGCCTATGATAACTAACAACATAATATGATATAAATATAAGACAAAAACTCATTTGGGAACATACCTATAACTGCACACATCACGCAGTGAAAGCACGAGAGAAAAAAAACGATGTCAGCTCGCAGTGCCTCGCACATCGTTAAAACAATTACAATATCACAATGGACAATACACATCGCACACTACTACGCACATAAAGAATGAACTTAGAATTGAACTGACATTTACCAACTTGCTTCTCCTTCTCTCCTCCTGTTTCGCGTGCAGGAGACAGACGTAATGAGACTTCACTACATAAAAAGCTGCTCCCGACGAGCTGGATGGCGCCTTGCATGGCTGACACCGCCGTCAGTGTATGAATGAGTGAGTGAATGGGTGAACGTGAGGCTATAAGTAAAGCGCTTTGGTGGCCATAGGTCTGTGAAAGCGCTATATAAATGCAGTCTATTTACCATAAATATGTTTTTTTGTGTGTTTAATTTTTTTTTTTTACTGCATATTTGAGCAGCCAACAGGAGTAGAGAAGGAAAAATGAAGACTAACACCAGAAACATCAGGCTGAAATGGCCATGAATCAGGGTGGTTATAATAACTGGAGACTCACCATCTGTGCCGGCTGGCGGCTCTACGCTGGATGTGTCTGGATGAACCTGTGATTCCTGCTCAGCCACAAGAGGATGCACTTTGGTTTTGGCTTGGGTGGACTTTCTCATAGCCTCCCATCCTCTCTTGAAGATGTTCTTCTCTTTTGCCTGTTTTTCTGCAAACAACAAATATTTATTAGCACAGATTACAGCTCAATGATTCACTAGTTCATGTTCCAATAACACTAGAGAAATGAGCTAATTGCATATGGCCACCATGTTGGATTTCCGATCTAGCGAGTTTGAGCAGGCGCCAGTGCAGAGAGCCGGAGAAACCAGAGAATGATCTTTAATAGTTGTATAAAGAAAATGATACATCACTTAAAATAATACTAAAACACACTTTACTGAACATGAAGAGAAAATTGGCGCGGAGTCATGGTTCATTGAACATACACAATGTCTGATTCCTGGACCAATTATGCCTACTATAAATATACAAATATGTAAATATGACCAAATTTAAAAAATAAAATATAGCACAGAAATGTATAAAATAGAAATAAAAATATCCATTTAAAGATTCTTAAAAGACTTCAATCTTTTGATTTCAATCTTCACTCATCTTAAAATGGTGTGATTTTCAGCAGTTTTGAAAGGATGACAACAAAGCTTGTCTCGTATTTATTGAAAATGTTCTTAGTTGTTTTGTTATGTCACACCATAAGACACATTTACAGTACAGATGTTTTTTTTTTAAATTTAGTGATGTTTCTCAAATATCAGACTTCACTATATAAATATGTTTTTTTGTGTGTTTAATTTTTTCTTTACTGCATATTTGAGCAGCCAACAGGAGTAGAGAAGGAAAAATGAAGACTAACACCAGAAACATCAGGCTGAAATGGCCATGAATCAGGGTGGATAAAACTGGAGACTCACCATCTGTGCCGGCTGGCGGCTCTACGCTGGATGTGGTTTTGGCTTGGGTGGACTTTCTCATAGCCTTCCATCCTCTCTCGAAGATGTTCTTCTCTTTTGCCTGTTTTTCTGCAAACAACAAATATTGATTAGAAACGTCTGTTTTATTAGCACAGATTACAGCTCAATGATTCACTAGTTCATGTTCCAAGAACACTAGAGAAATGAGCTAGTTGCATATGGCCACCATGTTGGATTTCCGATCTAACAAATTTGTGCAGATGCAAAAAATCTTTAAAAAATGTTGAAGGACAGCATAATTTTGTATATTTAACTGAGCATGACTTTAAAGTCCTGACTTGTATTATCTTAGAGCTATTTCTTTGTTGTGTCACAGTTTGAGTCACAGTTTTTCCTGGCAGATTAAAGGATATTTTGCGATTGTAACTGTAGGCTCGCGCTCGGTCGGCCCAAAGTCCGGCATCCGACCAGCGCGGAAGGTCTCTTCGTGTTACTGTCTTTTCTCGAGGCAAATTTATCATTTGTATTTTCTCGTTATTTCATCTGACTCCATAAATGAAAAGGTTTCAATGATATCTGTGCATCATTAAATGTGAGCGAATGTTTGACTATTCCTTTTAACTCTTTAATGAAAATAATGTCAAAGTCAGTCAGAATAATCAAATGTAACAATTTATTATGTCAGGTAAATGTATCATGCCAACTTCATAATCAATTCAAAGGTAATCAATACAAAACATCAAATGCTCTGGAATAAAGAGAAGAGATGCGAACCCAATGTTATACATGAAGCTGAGAGTCTTACTCTTCAGGCTAATCTGAAGTACAGAAAGGCCCCGAACCCTTTGCTACATTCCATTATAAAGACAGAACCTCTTTCACATGGAAACATGTGCTAACAATGGAAATTTGCGAATTCAGGCAAATTACAACCCCTTCAGGCCGCTTCGCGTCGGGGTCCCGTTCAGCCTGTCGGGGTTGTTATTCGCTATAACAACCGCCTCGATATACATTACCCCGGCCTTACTTAAGTATGTGTCAGTTCTGAATGATGTGTATTAGCTCAGTACCTGTTGGGTGGTCCTTCAAAGGGACTCTCCGGTCCAGTGGGCAGTTTGCTGACATGATGTCAGATATGCCCAGTTGTTTACAGACTGCGTTTATACTCTTCGTCCGCTAGTGACTCTACTGAACTAACGTTACTGTTATGATCACCTGAACTGAAGATTCCGTCAAAGTAACTCAATTTATATTGTATATATATTAAATGACACCGTATTCTGAATCTCAATGAGCTGTGTAGACTCTATTGACCTGATTCTGATAATCGCGGCTGACCTGAACAACACAGTGACGTCATAAGGAACTCGCGCTGCCTGTGACGCCACAGCTGCTGCTTTTTTGGAAAATAATAAATGTAATAATTTACTCGCCCTCATATTACCCAGGGGGCAAAGGGGGTTTAGCAGACATGGGCTGCTGTAAAAGGTTGTCATATAAAAATGAAATCTATGATGTCTGAGGATCACAACCTGGGTGGACAACCCGGTCAACAAGCTGCTGGAAACTTGTAATTAGGGTCAAAACAATGCTACCTCAAATTCTGATTCCCCGGAATCACCCAAATATGCTAAAAAGGTTTAATTATATTCATGGATCCTGAGGCATATCTCCCTGATACTTTATGCTAGAAACAAACTGAGCACACCTTTCAAAAGAGTGGAAGATAAGCTTTCATCCGATGCCTTGATTGTACATGTAATTAGAATGTAAGAGTTAACAATGCCTCTTAATTCATAGGTAGGCAAAAAAAATAAAAATTTGAACATTCCATTTGTAATCGGTAGCATTCTTTTCCCTTTGTTGTTGTTAAAATAAACAAATTACCATGTGAAGTTAACTTTTACTAGATGAAATCATATTTTGATCATTTTCACTAACCAGACAGTCCTCATGGCCCATAACACATTTAGAGGGAATTCAATTTCAAGCCTATAATAGCCTGTCAATTCAAACAAGATCCAAGAAAGAAGTTTGCCATTAACTGATGTTAATTGTATACTGCTCTGTTTCTGTATGTACAGTATATCGTTTGCATATTTATGCAATATCTATTATTTGTATTGCAATGTCTAGCATTTCTAATATTCTTTCAGAAGTGGGGTATAGCTTTATTTATTCTATCGAAATTAAAAACAGGATTTGAGGATTTTGGGTTAGGCTGGTTACTGTTCAATCCAGGTGTTTGGAGTGTGAGACAAAGGTACTGACAACTAAATGTTGAAAGACTAAAACACACAGGAGTCATGTGTGGAGTAGGTTTAAAAGTATTTACTGATTAAAACTGTTACATTAAGTATCAATTTGTACCAAAAAAAAAAAAAAAAAAAAGATTAATGAAACAGACAATCAGATTACAATTCAGGTGATAACTAATTTCTGTAATAATGTTTATACAATTTGCTTAGCTGTTTTCGGAGTCACTGCTGCTGTCGCTGCTCTCTAGTGTTTCAGCATGCTGTGTCCTACTACATTTGGTTGCCAACCCCTGGCAACGGCATCCTATGTAGCATGGAATTGCCCTCTTTGCACAGGAGCAGTTCTTCTGACAACCTTTAACCAGAGATGGGCACAAATACATCAAAAAGTATTTAATTACAAATAACAAATACTTACTCATCAAATGTATTTAAATAAAATACAAAATACTGCTGTGAAAAAAGTATTTAATTAAAATACAAGTAATTTGTAATTTGAAAATACAAAAATATTTTTTTTTTACAGTCTTCTGTAGTGTAAGTGTGGCATTAGATACATGTAAGAGTCTAGAATATTGCAATATCATTGTTTAGTGCAGAAGATGCGATTTTAACGTACATGTTGCCACATACCATCATAATAAAAGATAATTACGCATATAACACTATATTTGTATTATATTACACAAAAACTAGTTAACGCTGCTGTGAGGGTGTTTCTAATAGCGCAGCTGTGACAAAGTTGACAACTTTCTCTCTTCCGACTGCCATTATCTATTTTTTTACTCTTTTTGAAAGTTGTGAAAACGCTGTTGTGGCGTTTTTCTTTTGCTATTTGAGCAAATTGGAACACAAAACATATATTAAATGTAGTCTTTCATTCACTGCTATAGAAGGTAACCCAACTATGATGCCTTCCACTTCTGAGAAACCCAGAAATATGAACAGGGTCAATCTGTTCACATCATGTGATTTACTTGCCAAAAACTGTGATAGGCAATTTGGTAGTCCTATTTGTATTTTATGTCTATGGTCCTAGGGATAGTTCACCCAAAAATGAAAATTAGCCCATGATTTACTCACCCTGACGTCATCCTAGGTGTATATGACTTTCTTCTTTCAGAAGAATACAATCAGAGTTATATTAAAAAGTGTCCTGGCTCTTCCAAGCTTTATAATGACAGTCAATGGGTATTTTTTTCATCAAAGTGCTTCTATCCATCATAAAAGTGCATCTATCCATCATAAAAGTGCATCTATCCATCATAAAAGTGTCTATCCATCATAAAAGTCCATTTATCCATCATAAAAGTGCATTTATCCATCATAAAAGTGCATTTATCCATCATAAAAGTGCATTTATCCATCATAAAAGTGCATTTATCCATCATAAAAGTGCATCTATCCATCATAAAAGTGCATCTATCCATCACACATGTCCCATGTTTTCCAGGCAGACTTCTTTGATTTGCCATGGACACAATGTCACAACCACTGAAGGCATGGAAGAAGAGGATACCACGTGTTTTCTCTGGTCCTATAGCTGAAACCACCTCATGTATAGGGATCCATCTTGTCTTCTCTTCAAGTGGCTGAGAGTGTTTTCTTGTCAAGCAACCCTTAGAGCAGTGATCTCAAACTCAATTCCTGGAGGGCCACAGCTCTGCACAGTTTTGTTCCAACCCTAATCAAACACACCTGATCCAGCTAATCAAGGTCTTCAGGATTACTAGAAACTTCCTTGCAGGTGTGAGTTGGAGCTGGTTGGAGCTGGATGGAGCTGGTTGGAGCTAAACTGTGCAGAGCTGTGGCCCTCCAGGAATTGAGTTTGAGATTACTGCCTTAGAGACTGCTCATTAGCCTGGTAATACCAAACTCTGCTACTTCACTTTGCTTCGTAGACAGAGTCTGGAATGGCATAATAGAGAAGTGTTTTCTCTCTCGCTGGGGGGCGCTTGTCTGAAGTTTAAAATCATTGGTTACCCGTAAGCCAATCACATGACGTTTGGTTATGGCGTGTGTTATGCGCATGCTCAGCCGCATCTAACTTCCACTGTAAACACATGTATGATGCGAAAACAAAACCATCGAGCGAAATACCGGAGTGAACATGGCTGTGAACGACTTTTGCAGATTATGTGAAGTAAATCTACGCATCCACGGTACAATCAGCGCCTACGTCACGGCTCTCAGCCCGCCCTCTGTTCGTTAATTGGCCCGGCCGTCCGAAGGCCGATGGAAAACTGAAAGATAAGCTGCTATCTCAGACTGACTACAGAAGCGAAATGAAATTGAGCGGAAGTAGGAAGTCTGACGTAGTCAGGCTAACTGCTCATACCAATTTGCATGCTTATGTTACTAACTAAACAATTATACCGCTTAACTGCTCCATTTAGGTGGTGGTAATCTTGAAATTTCAAGTGGCTGTGGGCGGTTTCTTGTCAAATGACCCTTTGAGACAGCTCATGGCAATTTTCATGCTTATCACCAACTAAATGATTTCTTAAGCCTAATTGCTCCACTAAGGTGGTGGCCATCTTGAAAAATGGCCGCCATCTTGAAATTTCAAGTAGCTGTAGGTGGCTTATTGTCAAGTGACCCACAGAGACTGCTCATGCCAATTTTCATGCTTGTATCACCAAATAAACCACTATATCACTTAACTGCTCCACTAAGGTGTCGGCCATCTTGAAAAATGGCCGCCATCTTGAAATTTCAAGTGGCTCGGACAATTTCTTGTCAAGTGACCCATGGAGATTGCTCATGCCAATTTTCACGCTTGTATCATAAACTGAACGATTCTGCCAAACATAAGCACTTAGCCGCTCCACTACTAGGGTTACATATTAGAATGATTTCTGAAGGATCATGTGACACTGAAGACTGGAGTAATGATGCTGAAAATTCAGCTTTGATCACAGGAATAAATTACAGTTTACTATATATTCACATAGAAAACAGATATTTTAAACTGTAATAATATTTCACTCTTCTCCTATCAAGGTACTCTGCTCTTGCTGCAGGGTCAGAATTTTTTCGCTTGGCAGTGGCATCTGGTAAAATAGATTAAAATAGTTTTAAATAAATAAATAGGCAATAATAAATACACTACAAATAAATGCAGTATTACTAAACTGAAATTACATGCTCTAATTTTTTCCCCCCATTTTTCTCATATTGTACAGAGTAAACATAAACTGTCTGAAATATATAAAAAAAATCCAAAATTGCATAAAAATCTATTCCAAATTATACTAAAGTAAAAGTACTTTTTTTATATAAACGGTCAATTGAATATAAAAGCATAAAACTGCCAATCTAGGACATATATCTATCATTGAAAACAGTCTGCAGTGGTCGCACCACATGATATTTGGTCGCACCACATAATATTTTCAAATTCAGCCATCATTTACAGGCACAGAATTGGCCACCTAAACAAAACAAGCTAGCTTGCCAAAAAAGCTCACTATGAAATTTATAATAAAAATATATATTTGTAGAAATAACTTTAATACCACATGACATCCAAATTTGGCAACTACATACCAACCATTACAAATGTTTTGACACTTTAAATAACAAAAAAAATAACAAATAAGTAAAGGTTTTTGAAAAGTTAAAGTGAGTACATACATGGGAGAGGTACTACTACAAATATTTTTGCCTGAAAAAATGCAATCGGACAGAAAATTTAGGCGTCACGTCATTGACCCAAATATGTATAACACACAGAAATGAGAAAGCATCAGTTCAGAAAGCATCTGATCATAGTGATGTGTGTGTTTACAGCAGATTTGAGATTCACCGGCATCATGTCGACAGATGAGCTCATTAAAATTACACTGTTATGATCGTCTGATTATAAAGTTGAGCCTATATAGACTTTCTGGCTTTCTTTGCATGACACATTGACATTACAGTACAGAACGGCTCTTTTATCCTGAACATTGTATAAGCATTTGTTGGTTTCATGTGTCATTGAACAGAAGAGATGCTCTTGGGCATAAACGTCACATGCTTTTGATTTTCCCTGCAAAAAACAACCCAAGTCCTTTAAAAGTCTACAGGCTTTAATTGAAACTTGGAAAGTTGGATTTAGATTTTCATGTTGAAAAATTTAAATGAAAAAAAGAAATGCTGTTATTTAAGATGAGTAAGAAATAAATCGGCAACAGCACCAGAAGGAGGAGACAGAGAGAGTGTTTTGGTCATGTCTTGATAAAGATTATGGGCCCTATCTTACACCCGGCACAATGCAGCGGCAAGTGCGGCACAAGTGTTTTTTGCTAGTTTCAGCCCGATGCAGTTATCATTTTCACGTCCTGCTGTTGTTTAAATAGCAAATGCATTTGCGCCCATGGGCTGCTGGTCTGAAAACGAGGTGTGTTGGCGCGTTGCTATTTTGAGGCAACAGAAATAGACTGAGCCATTGACCAACTGAAGCCTGGTCTAAAGTCAATGGCGCAATATATTTTTTTGGTTATTTAATTAGCACGTTAGTAATGTGCGCCTATAGGCGGGTCCACAACGCGCGTAAACTCTGCTTATTAAACACACAGGGACGCACGTACAGCAACACACAAACATGCCAAATATTAAAATTAAAAGGATTACAATGTAAAAGATTATTAATACAGAAATAGTTGAGATTTCAGAAAGACTGTTTTCTATGTTTAATATTCATATAAACTACCAGCATATGGCTTGGGGCAACATGACGTTAAGAAATGATGACACCATATTCATTTTTTGATTAACTGTTTCTTTTCAAATGACGCAGAGAGTCGACGCTGCTCTTCTGTGACTTTTATTTTGGAATGACTGAAGTTCAGTTTGATGAAATCAGTTTTTTTGCTGCTATATCATTTGGGCCCAAACATTGAAAGTGCAAAGGCCGCTATTATTATTAATATTACTAGTACTACTATTATTTACAAGGTTTTGAATGTTTTTGAGGCACTTGTCAGCCATTAGTGGAACATTTAAATGTAAATGTAAATCTAAACATTTTAAATGTAACATTTAAAACTATCTATTGTAAATATCTGGTGTGATATAAATTCTAAATATAAAATATATCTTCAAATAATAAACCTAAAAAAATAAGTAAGCAATGTGACCTTTACTTGGTCATAAGCAATACACTGAGCAACTAGACTACAGTCTCCATCTTCAATTTTCTATATTCATCTATTTGAATTAAATTTTTCTCTATAAGAACCCCAAAACATTTCCTTGAGACAGACTTATTCTTATATAATTGATGTGTTAGTTTATTTGTGCATTTTTTTTTACTAATGTCTGCCCCATTTAGGCTATTAGTTCATGGTTCATACCACAGAAGAATCGCTTATCAAGGGTTATTGAACTTTTTTACCTCTTTATATCTTTTGCCATAATGATGAAATAATTAATTGATTGAAACAAAATCACAGTTCACCATCTTGAGCAATATCATGGAAAGACAAAAACATTTGCTAGAATATTTACACAAAAGAACGCTTCAAAAGTTTTTATTTTTCAGTTTTGCATAAATGGAAACATTGATGTCTCTAGAAAGTTCTGTGGACACGTTATAACAGTTCTACACATGACAATGACAGTACAGAGAAAAGCAGTATCATACCTGCATAACCACATACAAACATTTATTCAGAAATGAAAACAAAAGTCTCAACAGTTGTAGAATTTTAAAATGTAAAAAAAAAAAACATTTTATGTTTCCATATTGTTAAAGTTTAATACTGTGGATTTATAGCTCATCATCAACACTATTCTGCTTTTTTTACGTTTTATTTTTTCAGGTTTCTGTTTTTGTGGTTCTGTATATAATTATGCAGATGTTCAAAATATTAAAAGTTAATTCATATCTTCATGACTGCACAAGACAAAGACGCTTCTGAACCCAGAACAGATACACTGTTTTTTGAACCAATTGAGAATCCAGTTCCCATGAAATTTGGCCTCCACCCCATTATCACCAACAGATGCTCCCGTATCGACTCCAAGTCCCAGTTTCACACCAAGTGGACCGGCTTTAGCCGATACGCTGCCTAATTCTGCCCGAGCCATTGCTCCGACTTCATCCTCACTGGCTTTAGCACTAGTCGAAGTGCTGGGCCCTTTGGTTTCGACCTCAAATACACCGTATACAGCTCGTCCAACTCCAGTTTCTGAATAGAATCCAACCTTGGGAATCCTCTTTCCTGGTTGGTTTTTAAAAGCGTCTGCATATGTTCCAGCTCCAGCGTAGGTATTTCCTGGTCTGTCAAATGTGTTGATCATGTCTATGACGTTGCCTAAATCAGAAAGAAATGCGAGTTTTACATTTGGCTTTTTTGTTTCCGGTTTGTATAATTTCTCATTTATGTCACTTGAAATAGTCAAATAATTTTTTCTAAAAAGAATACCACATTGTTCATCTGCAAATAAAACAAATGAGCGTTAGTGCAGTTGTTACGGCTGGCTCATATACCGCAACATAAAAGAGGCAAACAACAAATGCTTTTATTTACAAACCAAGCAAAACAAGTATTAAACAATCAAAAGAAACCGACGTCTAGGGGAAAAACACACGCGTGTGGTTACTAAAACAATATCTGGCACTAAAAATAAATATGGGAAAGCAAAGATACAAAAGAAAGATTGTGAGAGAGCTCTCACTCCAAGTCACAGGTCTTTATACTAACACCTATGGTGAGTTAATTAGGGATTGAATACACCTGTTGCCCAACTAACGTCTGCACTGTGTAGCAGAGCCAGCAGGGTTAAACAGACAGGCGTAACAGCAGTGCAAATAGATGCAGACATTTTGAAAAAAAACAACATGTTTATATGAATTTATGCTATTTCACACAGAATATTAGAACATTGTGAATGTGACAAGTTGGTTTTACTCCTGCAAGCTGTAAGTTCTGTATTTGGTGTGATTTAGTCTGAGATTTGGTTTGCCTTCAGTCCTTCACACAACAGCACTAATTGTTCAAAAGAACTCTTAAAAGAAAGGAAGTGATCTTCTGCATCTTCATAATATGTTAGTAATACTATATTTTACATAATACATTTTATATTTATTTATTTATTTTAAATGTGACAATAATGAACTTCTATAATTGTCATAGTGTTTGGGAATATTCAGACACATAATATGTACACATACCATCATTAGAAAATGAAACATTTTAGAAGTAGTGGGAGAGCGGGGCACAACCTACATTAATTCCCCACATTAATTTCACACATGTCTAGTACAATTATGTTTGTTTTGTTTCATAAATACAGTGTATACTTTTTTCTTTATTTCCCCCGAAAGAATGAAAGTGAAATGTGACAACATGGGTGTGACACACTGTAACAGGACCATATGACAGATTATAATGTTATCTGATATAATAAAAAAATACAAGACAAACTAAAATATTTTGGCAATTAAATACAATTACTATATGGTTATCCGGACCACATGTGATGACCTACCCCAACCCCGCCCCTGAAATGTTGCATTATGGTAGTAGGCCATATTATTAATTTGACTACTTTAAGTTAAATACGGTGGGGGTTTTTTTTATTTTATTTTTTTTATATAATAGTGTACTCTTAGTAGTATTATTATTTTGTTATTATATAACCATAAAACCGTGGTTTAACATATAGTTAAACTCTGGAATCCTGTCCAAGATCTATGGAAACATTTCATTGGGGCAACAAAGCAAAGTTTAAGAGCTTTATAGCCTGGAATCTGGATCCCATGAATTAAGGATAAAGCTATGACTTTTTCTTTTGTGTAGATATGATCAGTTCTAATAAACTTTACTTCAAGTCAAATATTAATTCAATAATGAACAGTCTTCAATATAATGCAATATGAATATTTAACACATTTGCAGTATATTAAAAATATCTATTATTATTTGTATAGACCCTTTATTTAGCTATTCATTGATTAATTCATTTATTACAATTTAAAGGCCATAACCCCAGCAAAACATTAACGGGGAAACATGGCCGGATGGACTGAAATTTTTCCCCCGGTCCAGCTCTGACGATTCTCCTCTTCTAGAGTCAGAAAGAAGACCTTCTAATCATTAAACTATTTTAATTAAAATCCTTAAGATCCCAAAAATCCAGTTGTATGCTCAAAAGTTGTTGCTGCCTCTGGAAACCTGTTTGCTTAGATTTCATATCTGGTGTTATGTGTTGCAGCCTGGAATATTTATAGCCTATATATAGGCCTAATATTAAAATGGAATATTCAGTATATACTCATTGTATCTCTTTGGATTGAAGGTTTTTTTTTTTTTATATTAATTATTTTTGTGGTAGAAAACGTTGTGGCACCAAGATACACCTAGGTTACACTTTGAATGGGACCCTTGAGTCAACATCAGGTTAAACAATGTCCGGAATATACGGTAGATGGCAGTGTACTAAATCTGACTGGTTAAAAACAGAGGAGGAAGAGCATTGATGCTCATTGGTCACCGTTGAGGCGGCGGGTGCATGAAACAAGTTAGGAACATTCGCGAGCATTTCTGTTATGTGGTTTAATCTGAGAACTATTATCAACCGAAACGAACGAGTCTTTTAAATTGGAGTAAACTTTGTGGAGAATGTAAAACAGACCCGTGTGACATTATATAATGGAGCGGTGCAGTGTGGAGTATCTGTCTGAGTTCAGTGACTGTCAGTCACACTCAGTGCGCATCATACAGGACGACACGAATCTTTTCTTGGCCTGCGGACACAGAGATGTGCTCGTATTCAATGTCGAGGAGAGGAGAGTCACGGCAAGTGCATGTTTGTTTTAACTTTTGTGTTATACTATACCAGACTACTTTTCTGCAAGCTCACTCAGTAACGTTACATGTTGTTGTTTTTCCAGACCGTGATGCAGTTTGAAGCTTCAGTGACCAATTTGGCATTAAGTGACGATAAATATCGGCTTTATGCACTTTGCGCGAACGGTGGGCTTTACTGCACCCCTCTACCACAGCTCAGGTAACGTTAGTAATATCTGCAATAACATGTTTCTTAGATAACTTAAAGTGTTAGTTCATACAAAAATGATAATTCTGTCATTAATTACTCACCTTCATGTCGTTCCAAACCCGTAAGACTTTCTTCAGAACACAAATGAAGATCTTTTTGATGAAATCCGAGAGATTTCTATCTCTCCATTGACAGCTACGCAACTAACTTACCACTTGGACGCTTCAAAAAGTTCATAAAGAGATTGTAAAACGAATCCATATGAATTGAACGGTTTAGATCAAATTTTATGAAGAGACTCTTTCGCTTTATATGAACAGATTGAATGCTTGAGCTTCCATTAAACTGATAACTGATGTGTGAGTTGAAGAATTTGTATGTGTATAAAAGCTTAAATTTAATCTGTTCATCATATAAAGCAATCATGTCTCTTCAGAAATATTTGGGATTCAACCGCTCAATTCATATGGATTAGTTTTACAATCTCTTTATGAACTTTTTGAAGCATCAAAGTGGTAGTTGCATAGCTGTCAATGGAGAGACAGAAAGATAGAATTATATTCCAAATCTATGCTATAACTCACTTATAGCAAATAAAGTACTTAACCTTTATATTGCAACAGATTTTTTTTGTCCAGTCAATTCAGAACTGGTCAGCAACAGTAATAAAGGTTTAGCAAACTGGATCATTCACATTTAGAATTCACTTTTTTTTTTCTACAACATAAATTAAATCCAATCATCCAGTCATTTTATGTGAATTTTCCTAGCAGAGTTGCTGTAAGGAATTTTCCTTACAAATCTGTCCATAAATACATCATTACAGGAAGGGAAACTGCATTCGTCAAGCAATTTCAATGGATCTTGAGATTTTCTTTAGTCAATATAATGTGGAATTTTATTTTTATAATTTGTTTTCCATGCTCTTTTTTTACTAGTTCTTCCTCTGTCCTGGCGAGCAAAAGTCCTGACCGTGTGCTGAATATTGTATCAGATGATTCCATTGTCCTGAAAAATTTCAGTCTGCAAGCATTTACCATAGTTGAGAAGATCCTTGTGACTCTTAGTCTTCACAAGTCCATCTGGAGTTTTGATCTCTATGAAGAGCCTGGATCCAGACCCCTTCGTAAACTTGCATGTTTCCAGGTTGCAACTGTAAACTCATGCCGCTTAAACATAACAGACAAAGAAAAAAGTGTGAACTGTCCTCCAGTGCTGACTTGCATCTACCCTAAAGGCTCCACGTCAGTCAACTCTCAACAGTCTGACCTCCATCCTTATCTTGAGCCCCGTCTTTTCAGGCTCTTATTTGGAGTGGATGCTTCTTTAGTCAATTCTCCAGTCATTCTATGTGGTTTACCTGATGGTCGTATTTGCTGCTTTCCTTTGCTCATCCCCACCCTGGCTGGTCCAAGAGGAGAGCAGAGATCTCCAATCAGAGTCCTTCAGAGCTTAGAGCAGCCAATCGTATTTGTCGGAACCTGCGTCTCTGGAGAACACGGACCTCAGTGTCTCATAGCAGTTGGTCAAAGAGGCAAACTTCTAATGGTCAGAAGCAAACAAGCAAGCTCGGAAGGAAAAGAGGCAGATTATAGTAAGAATGAAATGAAAGTGCTTTTATTACATATATTTTTGCTTTTGCAAAAGTGTTTGATTTTGATTTGATAGTCAATAAGATTGTCGACAATAAAGAAAAGGACAGATCTTTAAAAAAAAGTTTAATGTAAATGCCTTTTTTTGTGTGAAATGTTCTCATTTTCTTTTTGTACTGGTTTCATATTGTTTTCGAAAAACTTAATACCATTTTTAAGATGTTTTAGTTTAATGTCTGAAAAAATGTCATGTGGTGTTACCATCAAATATAAAAAAAAAGTAATAAAATATTTCCTTAGATCTTGAATATGGAATACGCATTATATTCAAAGAAGTTTAAAATATATTTTTCTAGGGTTTTTTTTAATCGATATCATGACTTCATAAATATAATTACAATTCATTCATACATATAATTATGATTTTGGGGAGTTGCACCACATGACATTTTACAACCAGACAAAAAAAGCAGTTTTGTTAAATATTTTTTTCTAAGAAATAATAATACATAATGCCAAACTATTTTGGTTTTGATTTTCTATTCAAGAATTAGCTTTTTTTCCCTTCATTTTGATATGAGGACAGTTGTAGCAATGCTTTATTTATTCAATGCTTTTGAATAAATTATAGATCAGTTTTGGTAATCTGTGTTAACATTCACATTTTACAGGCTTCAATGAGCATAGTGTACGAGGACCAGTGCTGTGTGTTTGTGTTGATGATAAACGGCTGTACTACAGCTCTCTCAATGACCTACACACACTTCAGTTCCCCACGATATCTTCATCAGAAGCCACAGGAACTGAGTCCCAGCTGCAAGATCTGACCTCAGACAGTCTTGGTGTATGCAGGGTTATAGCACTCACTCGGCCATTTACTAACCCTACAGGTACGATACATGCATTGCATTCTGATCAATCTCTATGCTGTTTACCAGGCTTTTAAATGTTTTAATTCTTAAGTCACTAACGCACATCTTTTGTATTTTAATTATAAGGATCTGTGCAGCTTATGGGCATATCTCTGAGTGGAAGACTGCTTCGAGTGAACCTTCCTCAAGCATCTGAAAAAGGAAATGTGCCCAGGTTACCTCCATCTCTAGCAGGCCAGAGAGTGAAGGACCTCCTGGCTTCCATCGGAAACATCTGGGAGAGGTCTGTTTCATGCCTCATCATAAAAAAGAAAACTTCTGATTTTCCAACGCCTAAAGCTAAATGTCACATTTTGAGTCAATGGGATTTAACAGTGTCAGTGATAAAGAATCGTTTAAAAATCTAATTTAAAACTAATTTAAAAGTTCTGTACTCTTTGTAATAATGTTGGTTTCTTTCTCTAATTTAATATACAAGTCACTGTTTGTATGAATTTTTTTAAAAAGAAATTAATAGAGCGACCAAAATGAGTGTCACATCATTGACCCTTTTGTGACTGTCTTCTGCAGGGCAGAATCCTTGAAACACAAGCTTCAGGAGAAAAATGAGTCTATCAAACGTCTGAATCAAGTCATAAATGTTTGCAGCCTACTGTTGGACACCCATGGGAATGAAAAAAAGTTTAATATGGGCACCAAACATCCAATCAGCTGTCATGGTGTGGCTAGATGGAGCTCATTGCTCCAAAGAGACTCTTTGACTCTTACATGTGTGCTTGAAAACTCAAGTGGATGTACATTGGAGCATGGTTGGACTCTATGCATTCAGGTCCACCCATTATCCCAATATTCAAATATTGAGAGCTCATCCAGGACATACTCATTCCCATTGAAAAAACTGGATTCTGATCAGAAACTAGATGTAACCATTCCTCTTGAAACCGTTGATGGGCTGTCTCTGCCAGTGAAGGTCTACTGTTCTCTCACCTTCTCCCTCTCCAATCTGTTTAGCCCTGAAGCATCTTCTCTTGGTGTTTCCCAGCTCCTTACAGAGATGGGCTCTATCACTGCACCTTTGAATTCTTTAACAGTGGATTGGCTTGATGCTTTAAGGCTAGAGGGACCATTTTCTCATGGTAACATCAGACACGACAGTGTCAGGGATGGCATTCAAGCCTTCCTGCGTGCCAGAGGAGCATTAACCAAAGATTCTGATACTACTTCCAAGTCAGGACCCGTTGCAGTGCTGATCAGAGTATCATCCGAGCTTCTAAAGGCCAAACTGCACACTTCAGTAACCAGTAGTTCAGAAACATGCGTGTCTGTGCTAAACTGGTTGGTGTCACCAGAGGTGATGGGACAAACAAAGTCTGTACAAAGTCCAGTGGTTTGTGCCTACAGCCCAGATGGATGCTCTGTCAAGATTATGGCCAAAGAGGTGCTGACTTAATACTACTCATTACTCATTTACGATCATGAAGTCTGTCATTTAGAATGAGCTACTCATGTCTTTCCTCAAGGTGACACTGGGAGATTTATGCTCTGAAGGACCTCTTGAAGTCCTGGAGATTCGGGTGGAGAGTACATCTGTGGCAGCGGTGTGTGGACTGCATCATGCCATTCTGAGGCGCCTTCAGGTACTTTTATAAAAAAAAATCTATTTTTCTAACATGGACTTACAATTGAATCTGATTTGGGGATCATGACTTTTTCAACAGGTCTTGTTGAGAGACTCGACTGTAAAATGTTGCCATACAAAGCAGTTAAAAGCACAGAGCTTGTGTGAAGCTGTACGGCACGTTGAGGTAGATCTGATTCTCTTCATTTTATTTGTTCATTCTTGCATGCTTAGATTACACCATTTGGATTAAAGTCTAAAGGTGCCATCACATTTACCGTTGCTCGGTAAATTTTGCTGCAAAAATCCAGTTATTTTTAAAAAATGGGGGAAAAAATCACTTAATCGAACTGAAAAAGGTATCCATTCTATTACAGGCATGCAGACTCTTACATTTGCTCACACACACACCTGTTTTCAATCTGGAGTTCGGCATGAGGGCTTCATGTGTCGCTACACTATAGACCCCTTTTCAGTTGGTAAACATGGTGACTTTTTTTGTGGGCGGAGCTTAGGTGGTGGCAGAACGATCCCTCTGGCCGCTTCACTATTAATGTTAGTTTGCAAGTTTTGTTAGCTTGTTTTTTATTAATGACTGGAGAAAATCTGATTTTATCTTAATGTGCAAGGTCACTCACTGTCCAGGACCACGATTGTTATTTGCAAAAGTTAATTTTAACGGACATCCCAGATTGGCTGACCCGTACACGCTCAGTCAATGGATGGACGATCTGACAGGATTAACGTTAACGCTACCTCCAGTTGAGTGGCCTGACTTCTACACCTACCTGATAGAGAAACTGAGCGTAAAGAGAAACTGAGGGCATATGAATCTTTAGATGCCTGTAACTGTACTAAATGGTCACGTACAAGACTTGTGTGGTAGCCTACGATCCACAGTTCTGCCTAGCCAGCGCCAAGGCCAGATAGAAAAGAGTGACATTACGGTGCAGTTTTAATGTGAATATTTTCTAGAAATAAAAATTCCAGATACAGCATATTAATTTTTTAACTATGTATTTGACTACCCTTTCTTACCAGGTTCTTCAAAAAGTCTAGTCACAATCAATCAAAACAATGTATACAATCATAGATGATTCACAAATAATTACAATCATTTAGAAAACATTATGCGATAAAATTTCAAATTGGAGCCTGTACTCCGTCGATTCTTGCACCCAACAACACAACAAGATGACATTTAATAACAGTAGTAATAGTTTAAGCTCCTTATTATGTAGCCGAATATGTGCTGGTTTGTATTGGCCGCCTCCAGTTTTCCCTTTGTTTTGCCACCAGCTAACGCCGTGACGTAACCGTGACGTCGGCTTGAAATTGGTATAGACAGTGGATTCTTTTTTTTTACCTGCAACATTTGTGGCTGCACCTTTACTCTGTGATAGTATTAATTCACATATATCAGACAGTTTTGCTTAATTCAATACTAACATTTTTTTTCTTTTGTCAGTCTCTTTATAAAGATCTCCAGGATGCTCAAAATCAAGCAGCTCTTGGTGGCACAATCAAGACGGATAAGAGCTCTGAGATATTATTCCACATTTTTCTGCAGCTGAGGGCAAACCCACTGGTCATTCTCTGATTTAAATACACACACGAAATTGTGTATTACATATATTTTTTCAATACAGTAGAGGATGTTTCACTTTTAGGATACAAAGTCCATGCTTTCCTTTTTGTGTGTCCCATGTTCATCACTTAACAAAATGAACAAAACACTGCCTATATAAACAGAAGGATGGAGAAAATTTTATCTCCCCACCGATCTACACTAGAATCAGTTGTTAAATCTACATGAAAGCAGTCTGTGAGTGTGTACTGAAGACTCTGTAAAATCTATCCACAAATCTGATACTTTAGCCAACTGGTTGTGTCTCCAGATTGAAAAGCTTTTCTCTGAGCCGATAGTATCTTCCTTCTTTGGCCATGAGCTGCCGGTGTGTTCCCTGCTCCATGACTTCACCTCCCTCCATGAAGATAATGTGGTCTGCTTTCTCTACAGTCTCCAAACGATGAGCTATTACCAGCACTGTCTGATCCGTTATGCTATTGAGCACATCTTGAACCTGGGAAATAAGATCATGAATAGATACTATAAATGGGGAAAACCTCAGAATTTAGCATGTTACTGCAGCTTAGAAATAATTACTGTGCAGATTTAGTATTAATTCCATAAGAGTTCGTACTGCTTGTTGTGTGCTACTGTCCATGTGGCTTGTGGCTTCATCCAAGATAAGAATCTGTGGGTCTCTTATCAAAGCTCTGGCTATAGCAATGCACTGCTTCTGCCCTGCCGACAGCTCGTCGCCACACTCTCCAACATCTGCAGAAAAAGCATTCAAATTTAACCAACTCGATTTATTTTTAGGGATACACATATCAGTACCATGTCACTGATTTATAAATATCAGTATAAATATCATTTTATTCATCAACTCGCACATCAGTTGTGGTAAATGGAAGCTCAACCATGTTTGAGGTTAACCAATGAGGTTAGTTCTCGTGCGTCAAGAAAGTTTGGTTGAGCTGTTTATGTTCGCTGATCCAATGTTTATATGTGAATAAAAGACTAAATTAAATCTGTTCATCATATAAAGCGATCGAAAATTTGGACTAAACCGCTCAATTCATATGGATTTGAAGCGTCAAAGTGGTAGTTGTGTAGCTGTCAATGGAGAGACAAAAAGCACTCCGATTTCATCAAAAAGATCTTCGTTTTTTTTTCTGAAGATGAACGAAGGTCTTGCGTGTTTGGTACGACATGATTGACATAATGTTTATTTTTTGGGTGAACTAACCCTTTAAAGTCAATCTTCAAAAACACTAATTTAATTACATTTAGCAAATCTCAAAATGAATATCCATTTTCATACGGAACAGTATAATGTGATGTCTACATTCACTTATAGGCTTTCTTTAAATTACTTTTTTGGTCAGTTTTATTTTTTATTTAGACAAAAAAAAATTTATAAAAAGGTGATATTGGCTATAACATGAAAATATTTAACAGCTCATTAGTATCAGACAGAATTTTAATAATGGTGCCTCTTTAGTTATATCTACCTGTGTTGTATCCCTTTTCCAATTTGCATATGAAGTTGTGTGCATTGGCTTTACGAGCAGCTGCTTCTACTCTTTCAAGTGTGCAGTCCTGCAAACCGTATTCAATATTATATCTCACAGAGCCAGAGAAAAGCACAGGATCCTGGGATACCATCGCCACCTAAGCCAAATGAAAGACAATAATGTGTAGTTTTATAAACTACTAGTTATACACTACTGCCTCACCAAACCATCCAATGGAATTAATGTTTTCACATCCCTCCTGGGGCCAGTTGTTCGAAAGTTATCTGATCAGATTTTTGTGTTCAAAACTTTTTAAGTAAAATTGGGATACATTTGATCCAAAAAATCAGGATTATCCTGATCCCAGCAGAAGGGTGGATTTCAGGAATAAAAATGTAATAAAACTTTCAAATTGTAAAAAAACGAACCATCATAAAATATAAACACATTATTGTCCTCTTGATTAGTTGTAACTGTTAAAGTAATAAATTATAGGTAAACATTAGGCTTCTTATTCAGCCTTTCGGTAGCTTACAGTGAAGAAAAAAAGAGCTTTTGGTGCCATAAAATAATCCCCAAACAGCTGGAAATATCAGACAAAAAAATATTAAATTGAATTTAAAGAGGGTTTTTTTTTAAGAGATGAACCAGTCAAAAAAAAAAAGTTCCCTATCTTATATTATTTCTATCAGCATGTCCCTTTAGGGGCTCTGTAGAGCACTAGTAAACCAGATTTGGTCATCAAAGTGTGTATCTGGATCAGGGTGATCCAATTCAAAATTTGCATGAAAAACTGGCACAAAAGTAAAATGGATTACCTAATCCTGGATAGCAAAACATGGGATTTCCAAATCCAGATCATTCTGATCCAGACTAAATTTTTTTGAACAACTGGCCCCTGAAGTTATATGGTTGTAAATGCTGGCGAATCAATTCTTGCCTTTTTGTGCAAATACTGGTGTTGGTAGCGGTACAGAGGTTCTCCATCCAGGAACATCTCACCCTCCTTTGGATCATAGAACCTTTGGAGCAAGCAGACGCAAGAGCTCTTCCCACCACCAGAGGGCCCTACCAATGCCGTCAGCTTTCCTGGACTCAATTCCAATGTAACAGACTGCAACAATTCAACAATGAATACATGCAAATCACATAAGTTCTATCTATGATTAGCTTTTGCGGAATAAACAAAAAACGTACCTTAAGTGCCATTTGATCAGGACGGGAGTTGTAGGAAAAGGTGACCTTTTCAAAGGTTAGTCTTCCCTTAAGCTTCTCTGGAGCCAGATGGCCTGCCTCTCTCAACTGTGGCTTCCTATCGAGCAGCTGGAACACCTTCACTGCTGATCCCACAGTATTCAGCATGTCTCCATAGATATATACAAGATGCTGAGAATATAATTATGGCCAGAATTTAGTCTCATCTCAATGAAGGGTCATATTCCTGTAAAATCTACCTGGCCATCTTACCCTCATGTTGGTCACCATGTCCTTCTGGTAGAACACAAACGCAAGAAGGCTGCCACTGCTAAGCTGTCCAGACGAGATGAGATTTCGGCCTTGGAACAACATTGCTACCTTCAAGCCCACTGTAATGAACTAAAATGCAATGCAAGAAGATAGCCATTTGTATGAATCAATGAACTATAACACAATTTCTACCAAGGAGAACAGTGAATGCAACTTAGGACTGTATATGATTTACCCTGCGTATTAAGAGATGAAATGCACTGTAGACACCTTTACGCCTCAAAACCTGGAGCTTCCTGTTGAGAGTCTGTTCATATCGCTGCTGTTCCTGATGCTCTGCCTTAAAACTGCGCACAGTCTTCATCGACCCAATGACAGAAGACGCCAATTCTGTAGTCTCTGCATTACAGTCCTGAAGCTCTTTGGATGTTTTCTGATCAGGAAGGTGAGGCATTATGATTCATTATGGTCTCCCCAAAACGTTAGGATATGCCGTTAGGAAAGACACAGCTTTATAACAAGTCTAAGCTTTGTAAAAAATAAAAAGGAAACCAACTTGAGGAGGGTTACTTACCTGGGAGAAGTTGTTGTATGAGTTCTGAATGAAAGCAAGAATGGGCATTTCAATGCATGAAAGGAGGGTTAACTCCCAGGACAGGCCCAGCATGAAGTACAGCATGCCGCATGTCTTCACCAGGCTTCGCAGTAACACATTCACATTCATGGCCACAGAACGTCCCATTTTATCAGTGTCAGAGATTAAACGTGACGTGAGACTACCTGTAAAAGCGAAAAAAATTTGACATGATTTTAATAATGGCTATATTATCAAATATGTACAATTCTGTAGCTTTGTCTACTCTTAAAATAATACTAAAATATGCAGCAGAATGCAGTGTCTCAATAATTGTCAATTTTGTGCCACTTCCTATGTGAAAACACAAAAACATTGTGGATATGAATAGAAAGGTGAAATGGTCTTCAAAAAATCTTCACACTTGTTTTCTTCATGTCGAAAATGACCCCCATATCACGGTCACGTTCTGTTTCTCACGTCTTGTTTAGTTTTAGGGTCTGTTTACACAACACCATTTTCAACTTTTTATGCATTTGGACTGTTCATTTACACATCAACAGTGTTTTGGGGGCCTGAAAATGCAACAAAAAAACAGGATTCAAAGTGCACATTTTTGAAAATTATACCGTTATCATCTCCATGTAAGCTACAAAAACGCAAATTTGTGAAAACGGTGACGATCAATACGCCATTTCATGTTGCATACAATTATCTAGTCAGTAAACGTAGATCGTAGCAGCAACACACTGAGATGATCATGCTAAATTTCTGACAAAATCATCGGAGACAACCTTTGGTCGCAAGACCGTGACAACGGCTGTCTTTGAAACTCTCTCACTGTAAGATGTACTAGGATCACCGTTTAGGAGCCACGACCACAGAAATCGCCACGATTGGTCATCTTTCTTCTGGGACAGCTCAAAATCATACAATGTGCACCGGGCATAAGCCTCGAGTTCTCCTCAGTCCTTTAAACCTATTCAGTTTGACACCAGTAAACATAACTCAAGAAACATTTTTCTCGCCAACATCTACAAGAAGCAGTTCTATGACTTTGGGCTTTACTTGACACTGTGTGTTTAAATTGCGGCACTCGTAGAGTGTTAAAAGTCATCATGAAACAGAAGTAGCAACAGGTCTTCCGTATTGTGAAGCACAAGGGAGTGAAATTAATGATCGGAAAAGTAAAAATGTAGGGCGGGACTTTCTGAGCATTGGTTGTTGATTGGATTTTAAGATGTGGGTGTTGCACTCATAAGTACAGGCTTTCCTGGGTCAGGGTTTAAGTGTACTTAAGTGTAAGATTGGAGTCCTGCATACGTCACCAGTTTTTTGAACTGTTGTTTTCATTGAAAGGTCCAGTTATGACATTCTTATTACATATTACATGGTCAAAAAAGAAACACATGAGCTCTATAAACATGCATTTATAAAATAGATGGGGTGAATTTTCATTTCATCTGCACTATTTACATAGAAAGACAATTAGTGCTAAACTTCAACTTTCAAAGTGTAGGAACAGGTATCATACCTGGTTTATTATCTTCAAAGAAGCTTATCTCCTGCTTCATGAGGTTCTGGAACAACAGGTGTCGTATTCTCTTGTTGAGTCTGCAGAGGCTGCACATGAACATCCCACCGCGCAGACCAGTGAACATAGAACTTAAAGACACAACAATTTAACATTTTAATTGCAAGAAACAAAACCAATTTGTACATGAAGACATTAGTTTTTAGTAAGATTTTTGCATTGGATTGATGTTACACTGACCTTCCAAGTGAACACAGTGCCATGAGTCCAATGGCCCATACGAAATTGTTGTGCTGGTACTTTCCACTCAGTATGTCAATAACTTTCCCAATGCAGTATGGGATGAATGTCTCAACTACAAAATAAAAGGTATTACTCTGGATTTAGTTTACAATAGTTTTGTCAATGTAGATAAAAGATTAGCCAAACTGAAATCAGGATTTAGATTTAAAATCACAGGAAAAACACTCACAAAGCGCCGCCAGGCTGAGGAAGAGGAAGGCAGCCCCTAGATGAAGATAGTCTGGCCTGGAGTAGCGGATGACCCTCATTAGGAGTGCTCTGGCCTCTTCATCTTTCTTCGGGTTCCTGGAACCCTTAGATGGTCCACCGTGTGGGAAGGCCATCTCCCACACCATATATATGAGAGTAGATGTAGCAGTGCTCAGGATCACCATGCCAGGATCAGGAACAGGACTAAAGCCTCTTCCAGTCCCGTGAAGCATTGTCTGAATGCTATCAAACACGGGAGGTAGGAAGCTCAGTAGGGCTACCCAGCGCTTCAGGAGAGGCTGATTGCTGCTGTCAGAGACATGTGTGATTACTGAATACAGTACAATGCAGCTGATGGTCCTGAGAGCCCACAGGCACCATAGATCCAGACTGCCCTCTCCATCCAGCCACAGCAGTGCTGTCCACACACAAGCCCAGATGACAAGATCACAGCACAACAGACAGAAATGTTCTGCTGCAGCTCTGGGTATGGGGTACGCCTTTGAGATCATCTTAAAACTGAAAAGACAAAGAGGAATCAGATAAACCAGACTAGAATGGTTCCATAGCCCAATCACACTAGTCTTTTGTTTAGTTTTAGCTGATGGGCAAATTGGTCTCTTCGTCTGACCAACTAAAGAATCCCTCAAACCCATTTAAACCTGCTAGCAAACCATCTTAGGCTGGTTTAGGATGTTTTTATCAGCAATAATCTTCTCAAGTACTTTAAAATATATTGCATAAGCACTAAACATTATAAAGTTCTAATTTTCTTACCATTTGTTGTTCTCGTTGCATTTTGTCGGAGGATCACTTTTGCTTTCGCTTTCACGTGGGCGGTGTCAGAACTGTTTTTTCAGGTCAGTGCGCATAAGAATAGTAAGAATCGACTATACTGGGAATACACTTAAATATTGTTTAAAACGAGTCAGCCTCAGTGTGCACAAAACGGTTTTACCTCAATTAGCTACTGTAACTTATGTAGTGCGTATGACGGATCATGACGTATTACGCCTACGCCGGTTACGCTCGTTTGTTCTTCCAAGTGGCCAACAGAGAGCGCTGTTTAGCGACTCTTTCACGAAAGTGCAGCCCTTTTTTCTCTCACGAGCATAAATGTAAACAAAGATTTTAATATCGAAAAGCTATTATTATAACATTTTCCTAAACACACTAACAACAATATAGTAAGATTTGTGTGTGTGTTTTAGGAGGATATATCGCTATGACTTGAAAAATAGCCTATAGCGTGCTATGGGAGAATGTAAGGTGGCAACACTTAAAATTCATTATTTGTCTGAGCTTAATTAGTAAAACATGGCACCAGAATTTTTTTCTCACCAAAGACTTTTCTCCAAGCATTAAAGTACAGGTTTACCTAGTTTAAAAAAAACGGGGGAAAAAAGGCAAACAATAATTCTGCTTGTTTATTGATAGCAAAAGAAAAAACAGAGCATTTTTCTGCATACATCTTAGTTTTATATTTAAATTGAGTATAGAAATAAACTATTTTATTATAGTAAATACTTTATATTACACATTGTAAAATCAATGATACTCTCTCAGGTGGCTCACAGCCCTTTAAGCTTTTAGAAGCTGGTAATTTGCTTTGGTTAAGTAACACAATAACAGAGCAACAACAACAAGAGAATTTACATATAAATCAGCACGAAGTGAAATGTGACACTTGTTCTGTTCAGCAGTAAATAATAATTAAAGACACTCAACAAAAATGGGCACTTTGCACAAACACAATCTCATTCAGTATAATCCTTGAACCTCACAAACACCCTAAGGGCACATATTTAAGTTTTCTCATACCCAAGCACAAAAGTTGAAGTCTTTGTTTTAAATGTGTCTTGGTTAAAAAGGGTCTGTACTTGTGCTGAGAAAACTTTTAGAGCCCACGTGGAATGACAGCAAAACTATTTTCTCCTGATTTATTATACAGTACTGAAATTGTAGAGACATTAGACCAACAATCTTCCAGTAAGGGTCAGGTTTTTTAGTGCATGGGTCTTATGACACAAATGATGTATAAAACAACACAGTGTAATATATATATATATTTTTTTAAATCAATACTTTTATCCAGCAAGGATGCATTAAAAAAGCGACACTGATGACATTTATATTGTTACAAAAGATATGTCTTTCAAATAAATGCTATTCTTTTGAACTTTCTATTCATCAAAGAATACAGAAAAAAATATATCACTGTTTCCACAAAAATATTGAGAATAAGATAATATTAAATAATATTAAATATTTCTTGAGCACAACATCAGCATATTACAATGATTACTGAAAGATCATATTAGACTGTAATAATGGCTTTGATTTCAAAATATATTAAAATAGAAAACAGTTATTTTAAATTGTAATAACATTTCGCTATATTACTGTTTTGTTTTTTTTTATCAAATAAATGCAGCATTGGTGAGCATAAGAAACGTCTTTCAAAAATCTTACCAACCCCAAAATGAACAGAGGTGTAACTGGTGAAAAATGAAGAAAATTAATATTAAAGGCATGAGATGAAAAAGTCCCTGACTTCAAATAGCTTAATTTCCTGGGCAACTAACTTCAACGTTCAGTCATTTTTGATCAGGAATGAAGAAGCGTTTCAAATATTTACTTGAATTAAGCATTAACGGATGGCATTGTTTCGCCATGGCATATACTGTGTAAGGCAAACCAGTGATGTGAGACTAGGACCTTTACAAATGCAAGTGTCATAAAACAAAGTACAAAACAACCAGGGTTTGACACTCACTGAAATGATACAGTTATAAACAGCACATTCTATGATACCAAGAAATGGGGTAACATATTTTTGTACCTGATATGGATCACAATTGCAAAAACACAAATAACTCTGATACATACATACATACATTTGTGATGTTTTATGCTTCTGATGATGGGTTATTTGTCTTGTCCCCATCTGTAGGCACACTGCTGTACTGGCAGTCTGTGGACATGTTGATTGCAGGTTTAGCTGGAGACCCAGACGCTGGTAAACTGTTCTTCTGGGCTGCATCACGGGAGTCCAGCCAGTAAAACGAAACCATCAGGAAAAGAGCCGATAAGACCACAGAGATGCTGCAGGCCAGGAACATGTACGTGTACTTTTCGGTTCTGTCCACAAGCAATCCTGTAACACAGGTGCAGAGTTATGATAACATTTAACAGTTCCTTTCATATCTAGAGAAGTAAAAAACAAAACAAAAACACTGTAAATTAACCTATACACTCCTGGTCACAAGTTCGGAATAATTAAGTCTCTTCTTCTCACTACGGCTGCTTTTATTTGATCAATAATACAGTAAAACCGTAATATTGTGAAATATTACTACAATTTAAAGTGATGGCAAAGATGCATTTTCAGCAGCCAGTCCAGTCTTCAGTGTCACATGAACCTTCAGAAATGATGCTCATTTGGTAAACAATTTTGATCAGTTATTATTGGTGCTCATTTATTAATAATGGTTCTTATTAATATCAATGTTGAAAGCAGTTGTGCTGCTTAATATTTTTGTCAAAACCATGATTTTTTTTTTTTCTTCAAACAGACATCAGATCACGATTATCCTACGACAAACTAAACAAAATAACATGAAATTCTGGAGGTTCTGACAAAATAATTAATTGCTTCAGTCTATTTGAAATGTTTAATTAATCTGAATGAATTTTTTTTTTTTTAACAGTTTGAATGACTGATTCAATGACTCACTCATAAAGACGTCACTTGTTTAAATACTGTTTATATCTGAACTATAAACTTTTATCCCAGCACTTCTGTGATAATATGAATATTTGCAACACAGAAATAACGATACTGTGTGGTTGAAAAGAGCTTTAAGACCTTATGTAGCCCCACCCCATTTTTTCTAAGATAAGCCTAGCCAAAAATATGTGTATTACTGTAGTAGCACTCCAAGGTGCTAGGTTGTGCTTGCCTCAACTAATAATGACATTTCTGTGTGAGAAAGAGCCAGTTGAGCTTGACCAGATTGAGTAAACAGCCTCCGCTCCCACTAACAGGCAAATCCAGATTAATGCTGTTACAATGGAAAATACATTCCACTATTTACTCAAACACAGGCACACACTCCCTCACAGATAGTTACACAATCACATTTTCATGCTATATCATAGTGATTTATTCTTTATACGGCAAGACTAGTTGGGAATGCCTTTAAAAAACATTTATGGGACTTTACTTTGACAGGACAGTTGAGACATGACAGGAAATAAGGTTGATTTCCTGATCCAAGCAGGATCTGACCTTGGGATAAGAGCAGTTGGATTTTTAGGTAAACACATTATGTGTTCATAATTTTTTTACATCAAGATTTTAGGGTAAAATTGTTATGAATGTGTAACAAAGTGTATTTTGTAGGTACTGTTACTGGTCACTATTTCTTTACTAAATCTTTACTTAGTTTATTTTGAAATAATAAATATAAACGACAATAAAAGGCATATAACTGTAGAGGATAAAAAAACAACTAATTTCAAACTTTAGAAAAAAAGTGTAACACTCTTTTTTTTTAATAGACATGACTTTACGGAAAAGTCAAGCTGTTTGTAGAGTTGAGTGCTGCACAGTTTGAAATAACAAAAGAAATCAACTTAAAATACAAATAAAAAATATGTATATAGCACCTTTAGCAATAAAGCATTATAAAGTGTCTCAAAAATCATATATTAAAAAATAAAACATATTCACACAAGTCTATGACAAATAAGTTAAACAAGATTTTTTTTAAAAGAGACAGATTCAGCAAATCTAAATGGTCAAGTGTTATGACAACTGAAGAACAACGGTTCTAAATAGGCTCTCGATAAATATCAGGTCATAAAGCTGAATGCACAGTAGCTATAAATGCAGTTTACTTTCCAGACTTTCCAACTCTCCAAAAGTATTTCAAGTCACAAAATGTTTTGTTTATCAGGGGTGTTGCTAGACCTGAATGTCCTACTAATGATGAAAAGCTAGAAACGCCCTTGCTCTTATTAAGTCTAGGGCAGGAACAAATGTTGAAACACCAGCAAGACTGTCTGTCCCTGTCTGTTTTCAATTGATGGTCTCTGGAGTTTAGATGCCTTGGGCATTCAAGTCATAACTGAACGAACATGAACGCCACCACAAAGTCATAATTATGAGCGAGAAACTCTGGATTTTCTTTGAGCTCAGAGTTTACGAGTTGGGAGCGTGCCACTGAGAAACATCATTGGATGCAACATCTCTAGTGGACGGTAATTTTTCAGAAATTAATTAAAAACATTAAAAGTAAAACACACCTGATGCACAATCATTGTTCTGAATGACATGGGTCTAATAAACTTGGGTACGTCATGTATTTAGACTGTACGATGATGACACCTATAAAATTGTAGATTACGGTGCAAGTTAGTAAAGAAGAATAAAGCATCATCAGCATGCACTAGTGGTAAACAAACAGAGCAAGATAAATCGCATTTTTGCAATTGTGGTTATTATGTGCGCTGAAAAAAAGAGGAAGCGAAAGAGGAGAATATGGACTAAGAATACGTAGTTTTAAATTTAGCTCCTCGTCAAGTTGATCAATATGCCAATTCATGTTTGGCTAGTCAGTAAATGTAGGTTGTAGCAGCAAACACAATGAGTCGCAGGCTATCTTTGGTCGCAAGACCGTGAAAACGGACGTATTTGAACCTCTCTCACTGTACGATGTAGGAGCCACGACCACAGAAGTCACCACGATTGGTCATCTCTCGTCTGGGACAGCCCAATATCGTACAGTGTGTACCAGAGATAAGAGAAGGTACACCGCCATCTTGCACCGACAAAAGTGACTTAAACGTACCTGACGTCATAATAAAGTTTTCAAGTTACCTGCGAGGGGAGGTCCTATCAGCAGTGTGACGCTTTCCATGATAGACAGCAGGCCGAGCGCAGACGGGAATCGACTCATTTCCACTGTATCCATCAGGACGGTGAACATCAGTGAGCCTACCACGCTCATGGACAGTCCGTAGATCAGCACGTAAATTAACAGCACATCGAAACGGGGAGCAATGCAGCAGATACTATTACTGAGTCCATTTATTAGAAGTGCCACTGAGAAAACGTAGATGTGTCGACCTTTAAACCAGGATAGGCTGAAGAGCACTCCGGCGGGAGGCCGCACAAAGATGTTGACAAAGCCTAGGATGGAAAGCAGCAGGGCGGCTCGGCTTGGATCCATTTTGTCATCTGATCCATACTTGGTATCTGATGCATACGGGACCAGGAAAATAAGTGGCACCACAAACCCCAGCATCATCCAAGTGATGCCCAATGAAAACACCCGAAATCGCAGGTTGCTGCAGAAGAGGTCAAAGGCCATGTGTTTTCTGAAGAACGATGCTAAGCTCTGACAGATTCCCGGCACACATCCCTTTTTGCCTGGGGATATGGGACTGTTGCTCATCACCTCTGACATTTTGGGCTTGCGAGGCCTGAGCGGTCTCATTACAGCTCCACAAACACAGCAGTTGAGCAGCACAGCGCCAAGCACCTGAAAGCTTCCTCTCCAGCCCAGCTTACTCTGCAGATAGTCACCTAAAAAGGGCAATGTACACAGACCCAGAGCAGTACCAGTGGAGGACATCGCATTGGCAAAAGGACGACGGCGCACAAAGTAGTGGCCAAGTATGGTGACAGCGGGCTGGAAGCTGAAACAGAAGCCCAAACCTGTAAAACAAACAGAGGGTCAAGCATTATAAAGAACTGACTGATGGATTACAAACTTGCTAACTGAATTACAAACTACAAAACAAAACTGAAGTTCAATGTACTAAATAATCATCAATGAAAAATAAATACATAAAATCTGCAACTGTAGATGAGTGTATTAAATAACACATTAAGTTACGATTAAACAATATAATAATCAATATTATATTATCTAATAATTAATAATCAATCAATTAATAATATAAAATAAATGATCATGTATTATTTACTTGTCAACTATCTGAGCTGTAAATGTAAATACATTTATTTATTATTTATTTAATTAATAATATTTATTAATGACCAAATATTTAATTTAATGTATTTTGATTTAATATTAAATATATACTTAATATTGATATTATTTATGTATATTTTTATTTATATTAATACAAATTTAGAAACTTATAAATACATTTATTTTATCATTTACATTTATTTTGCCGCGTTATGCTACAGTACATCCATTTTTAACATCTGGAACTATCTTTGTGGGTGGTCATTTTAATAAAACACACATAATTAAAACAGCATCACACTCTCAGTAGTGGTGTTGTACTGAATGCCTGTAGCCAAATAACAGCCATGCTGATCATAAGCAGGATTATTGTGTTCTCAAGAATTAACTACATCATATTTGTATTCATATTCTTATTCATGTCAGGCCAGGCGGTAAAGCGCTTAGTGATAGCTCTTTATATAATCACAATGGCATTTATGTAATCACTGCTGTTGCTCTTTCATATACAGATCAAGCAATATGTCATAATCACTTCCTCTGGGGACTTACTGACCTGTGATGACCCCAGTAGTGATGTATAAGTGAACTAATGAACGTGAGAAAGAGCTGACCACCATCCCCAAACCACTCAGCACTCCCCCAAACATTACTGTCGCCCGGCAACCGAAGCGCTCCACCAGCACACTACACAGAGGACCTGGAAGAAAAAAAGAAAAACTAATTTGAGATGGCTTAATCATTTTCAAAAACCAGCTACTCAAAACACCATCAATAAACTGCCTTAATGTACTGCCTTGTTCAAATATGATAAGCAAATATCAACATACAAGTAATTGACACATGGCAGTTCAAGAGGTACACTTAAGTGTGTGTAATAAATGTTGGATCTAGCTGTTCCTCTTTTTTTTATTATGACTATGACTGCCACAATGACTCGCTATAACGGTATGATAAGGGTATAATGACTTTTAATAACCCTGTCTGTTGGATCTAATATACAGTGCCTTGCGAAAGTATTTGTACCCCTTCATTCTTTTCACATTTTGTTATGTTGCAGACTTGTATGCTAAACCTCTTTAAATAACTTTATTTCCACATCAGTCTACCCTCCATACACCATAATGACAGAGCAAAAAAAACAAAACAGATTTGTGATAACTTTGCACAATTATATATATACAAAAAATGAAATAATTACATTGCCTAAGTATTCCTACCCTTTTCTGGGATAATTGAAATTTAGCTCAGGAGCATTCCAATGTCACTTGTACATGTTACTTCATTTTGAGTGGAGTTAACCTGTGGCATATTAGACTGAATGGGTATGATTTGGAAAGGCACACACCACTCAATAAAAGGTCTAACAGCTGGAAATTGGCAAAAAACAAGGCATGAGGTCAAAAAAACTGCTGGTAGAGCTCAGGATTGTGTCAAGACACAGATCTGGGGAAGAACGCTGCTGCATTGAAGGTTCACAGAATCATTTAGCCTCCATAATCCTTAATGGAAGAAGATGTGAACAAGTAGGACTCTTCTTAGAGCTGGCCTCCTTGCCAAACTGAGGAATCAATGGAGAAGGGACTTGGTTAGAGCGGTGACCAAGAAGCTGATGGTCACTCTAGTGGAGCTCCATGATCATTGAGATAGGAGGAACTTACAGAAGGACAAACATCACTGCAACAATCCACTTATCTGGGCTTTATGGCAGAGTGGCCAGACTCAAGCCTCTCCTCAGTGAAGACACACGAAACCCCACTTGGAGCTTGAACCCAATCGAACATCGCTGGAGAAACCTGAAAATGGCTGTCCAGTGCACCAATGGTTCCCATCCAATCTGACAGAGCTTGAGAGGATCTGAGAAGAATGGCAGAAAATCGCCAAATGCTGATGTGCAAAGTTTGCTGATTCATTCCCAAAAAGATTTGAGACTGTAAAGGTGCTTCAACTAAGTACTGCATTAAGGGTGCAAATGCTAATGCAATGTACTTATTTCAGTTTTTCCTTTTTAATAAAGTTGTCACAAATGTGTTTTTTGCTTTGTCATTATGGTGTATGGATTGTAGATTGATGTGAAAAAAAGTAATTTAAAGTAGTTTAACATAAGGCAGCCACATAACAAAATGTGAAAAAAAGGAAGGGGTATTAACACCAAGGCACTGTAGCTTAATCAGATAATGACCATAACTTCCTTCTCACAGTGGAGAGAAAATAAAGGTTTTTTTTATAGCATATCTACTCAAAAATATATTTTTAACGCTATATGAATTGCATACTTATGCATTCAGTGCAGTTACTCGATGAAAAGAAAGACATTAACGAAAAGAAAGACGATTAAACAAAATGATGCACAGTGCTCCTTTGATTTACTGCATGTAAAATATATGCATTATTAACCCTCTGGTAGTCTTTGGAATTTATTTTCAGTGAATCTGTTTTTTACACTTCTTTTTACACAAGTTACACTTCTTGTTTTTGGTTCATTTTGACCCCCAGAATCACCCCAAAGTTAAGAATACTGAAAGGTTAAAAAAGGAGTATAAACTTATTGAATACAAATAAGAGAGGGGTGGAGTTAAATCATTTGGTAATCTAATTTAATTGTTGATTAGCGTTTCTTTTTAATACAATTTCTGGAAAAGTAACACATCTCTGGAGTGGAGGTATTTTTGCAAGTTAAATTTCAATTAAGAGACACTCAAACCCAAACTATAAGAAAGCCATTTGAAGGATTATTCTCCCAAAAAGTGTAAACACTGTGACTCTGTGGTACTTTCAGAATGTTGCTCGGTTTTTAAACTGCCTGATTTCACCACATTGCCTCGTAAGTTTTGGGGTGGGACTTCTTGTTTGTCCGACCAATGGTAGATGTGCAAAGTGTTCAGGAAACCGTTCTGAAAGTCATTATTTTTGCAATTTTGTTTGGTTGTGCTAAGAAATTACAAACTGATTAAGCATTTTCTAAACAAAAACTCACTACATCACATTCTTACCTCCGGCATGCAGAACTGCTGTCATTATTGATGGCACCCAAGATGTCTCACTGTTACTGGCATCAAATTCTTCCTGAAGATCTAAGTAGAAGATACCAATGCATGCAGGGAAGGCCAGTGTCAGAGCTAAGACAAGGATGGTAGCCACCAGGACCACCCACCCCCAGCCTCCATCTGGAGCATCGCAGGTAGCTGGATGATCTTGATCAGAAGAAGGGGGTCCTGGTCCTTGTTTCTCTCCCTCAGATTCAGGCTCATCTAGCTCCCCCGTCTGCTCCTCCGTGCTGGAAGGTTGTTGAGGTGCCATGTTTCCTAAATGATGGTAATCAAGTCACTGCCGTCTGGGTTTTTCCACCTGATCCGGGGGGCTTTGGGCTCTCAGCACCAGAAGAGCAGGGAAACACATTCTTGTATATTCTATATCACCAACACACAACAAAAAAATCTTATTGAACAAAGATCCATTTAAAACATTTTCCATACAAACAGAACAGAATTTTTAAAATATAGAAAACCATGCAAAATATTAGGTGGAGCTACAAAAGTGAGTTCTAGTATGAACTTGTCAAACTCCTCTTTGTTTACTTTTCAAGTTCAAGTGGACCAGAGGGGGAAGGGTTATTGGTCACAATCACCTTAAACATTTTTCAGTTTGTTTCATCTGTAGCCTAACTTAATATTAACCAATTGACTGTCCAAAACCTACAACAAATCTGGATGTAGTCGTTTTTTTGTTTTTCTCATAATCTTTCAAGTCAGTGAATTGGTTTCTTTCTTCTGTTGTATGCAAAGGAAGACATTTTTAATAAGGTTGGTATGGTAAGCAGACAGTGACTTCCATAGTATTGTTTTTTCCTACTATATAACTAATGGCACCTAGTCAACTGTCTGTCAACACATTCTTTAAAATATCATTTTTTTGTGTTCAGCAGAAGAAAGAACCTCATACAGGTTTGGAACAACCTGAGGGTGAGTATGTCTAGTAATGACAAGCTTTTCATAAAGACATTCATGTGTCGCGACCTGGCGTAACGATGTAACTTAGGGGTCACTGAACGGATAAAAAGATTCGACTCGCTGGGATGAATCAAAATCCCCACCACTTGTATTTTACTTGACATTCTCCCTTCTCCATTGTCTGGTGTTTTTGCTCAGTTTCTACAGCTGTTTTAGGGTGTTCTCAGATCTGCTGTTCCGGAAGAAGCGACTTTAAACAACAAAGAAACTAAACGAAAAACCGATGCCTAGCCTACATGTGATTACAATAGCTGCCAAAACACTTTAGGAAAAAAAAAAAAAAAAAAACTTAAGACGTATTTGACCGGCTAAAGCCCTAAAGTAAGCTTCTCAAAACAAACAGTATTTTATTGAAATTACCTGAAATTGGCCACATCACCGGGATGACACGAGTCAATGACAAAATTTCATCCTGTTCTTCAAGCCCGATACGAGTGGGAAAAGGCGTATTGCCAAGCTCAAACACGGTAAAATTCAACGCTTGAAAAGCTAAACAACAAACGAACCTTTTAGCGCATTTTCAGGCATCCGCGCCAGTGCCGCGTCTCTGTGCTGCTGTGGAGACTGTCATATCAGCGGTAGGAAGGAGGAGACACTCTGTGGGAGCAGTTTCAGGCTCCAGACGATTAAGCAAAGGCTAATGTAACAGCTTGTTCTCTCACATGTCGCACTATGACTACATAACACAAGAGAGCTATGTGAAATTGGTAACGGCTCCTTTAACAGCAGCAGTCTACACGTAGAGAAATATGAGCACCGAGGCGATGGCATGGCATTTCCTCTCTTGCCTTTCCCCCAGAGCAACTCGGTTTCATCCGCCTAGCACCGCGCAGAAGGGCGGGTTTCAGTGTGTTGGCGTAGTTTAGCAAAAATAGGCTAACTCATAGACTTTATTCTAATGTGTTTTTAGTCCATTCATACAGCAAGTAGTAGGATTATTAAAAGTAAAATTACCCCCAACAGTACTAGATTAAGAGTAAAGTAGCCTAAAATGCATTTAATGTCAATTTAGATAACCTGAATTAAAGAACAGCCATCGAGTCGAGATATTTAAAGAAAGAAAAAGTCTGTGGAACTTTCTTCAGTGGAATACAAAAGATGTTGGACAGAAAGTCTGTCACTATGAAAGCGAGGGGTGACTGAGACTGTCATTCTGCCCAACTTCTCCTTTTGTGTTCAATGGAAGAAACAAGACATATTTGGTCAAAATTAAATTGTTTGTGGTAAACTATCCCTTCAAATCAAATAGTATTAGCCTATTTACAGGGTTTCCATGGAAAGGAAACATCAGTAGGCTAGACTTTAAAATAATGCTTAGCTTTCCTGATATGGCAAATTAACATTTCAATAGTGAAAGGCTCAAAACTATTTAGTTGTCCTACAATTACAGTTTGTGAGCACAACATCTAAAATATAATATAGATTTATATTTTTTTAAATGTCAAAATATTTTATAACAGAATACATATTCAAAGTTTTAATGTAATTTTTTTTTACACAAAATGAGCATGCCACAAGTCTGAAACACAAATACATTTTACATTATTTTGCAATCTGTACATTGCAAGAAACTGCATCAGAAGACAAACTTCAAACTTAAAAAAAAAAAAAAAAAAAGAACATTGAAAAGTAGAGCCCGACCAATAAAGGATTTTTAAGGCCGATACCGATACAAATATTTGGTGATTTAAAAATCCGATATTCCGATATATCGGCCGATATATATATTTTTTAAAATCCAGAAACGCGTAACAAAACATGAACAGATTTCCCTAACATTAGTTATTTGTAGTTATTTAAGAGTCCTCAGCCTTACTAAAATAATATGATAATTAAACTTATTTTTTTTTTAAATTAACTTTATTGTCACAACAGAACAGAATATATTAAAGTTCTGATAAATATAATGTATATTAAAAATACAAACTTAAGATATGAAACTTAAAGTCCTTTGAACAAAAAAAAATCAACTATTATTATTAATATTGACAGTAATAATTTAAAAAAAATCAATGATGATGATATTATTATTATTATCATCATCATCATCATTTGTATTATTATTAAACAAGACAAAGGTCACTCCTAATTCTATCCATCTATTCCATCAAGCTACAACAAACCATTTTCAATCATCATTTGCTGCCTGCCTTCTAAAATCTACTAGCCTACTTAGTGATGCACTAAATACATTATGTGACTCGTTAATGCTGCGGCTAAACGAAGTCAGCAACGCACACTTGGATTTCACACACGTGTAAAAGAAAAGCTAACTTTTATGCACAGGCTATGTTTGATACTTTTTCTCTATGTCTAAATGTTCACTCCTCGCGTGCCTAACTTACGTTTTACAATGCAGGGACTGGAACTACAGATATGCTAGTTATAAATACAGTAATCATTACTTTATTTAGGCAGAATAAGTTTGTTGTGATTTCCAAGCTCATTGATGTTAGCAGTCTTCCTTGTAGAGTGCCCTCTGGTGGACAAACTATGCAGCGCCAACACTTTTTCATAACATGGTTGCAGGGTGTTTCGTCCGCTTTTATTTTATTTTTTAAATATTCATTTATCGGCCATTATAAATGCCGATACCGATAGTTTGGAAAATGCCTAATATCGGCCGATAATATTTATATATAATTGGATAAACACAACCACCAGGTGTGGAAGCACACATGTGCTAATTTGAAAACGCAGCACTCAGGTGTGCTATAAAAGGCAGCAGGTGAGTTCACCTGTCTTCAACAAAAATGGAAGGAGCTAGAAGAAAAAGAAGAAGAGTGAGAATGAGAGGGGGAGCTCAAAGAGGAGATGAAGGAGGTAGAGGAAGAGGAGAAGGAGGAGATAGAGGAAGAGGAGAAGAAGGAGATAGAGGAAGAGGCCTAGGTAGAGGAAGAGGAGAAGGAGGTAGAGGAAGAGGCCCAGGTAGAGGAAGAGGAGAAGAAGGAGATAGAGGAAGAGGCCTAGGTAGAGGAAGAGGAGAAGGAGGTAGAGGAAGAGGCCCAGGTAGAGGAAGAGGAGAAGAAGGAGATAGAGGAAGAGGCCTAGGTAGAGGAAGAGGAGAAGGAGGTAGAGGAAGAGGCCCAGGTAGAGGAAGAGGAGAAGAAGGAGATAGAGGAAGAGGCCTAGGTAGAGGAAGAGGAGAAGGAGGTAGAGGAAGAGGCCCAGGTAGAGGAAGAGGAGAAGAAGGAGATAGAGGAAGAGGAGACGAAGGAGATAGAGGAAGAGGCCTAGGTAGAGGAAGAGGAGAAGGAGGTAGAGGAAGAGGCCTAGGTAGAGGAAGAGGTAGGGAAGGACTTATGCCATTGAAGACAGCCTGTGATGTGGATGAAATCTTATGGCCTGATCCAGCCAGACGGAGAGATGATGAATAGTTACAGTATTCTTGTTGCTTTTACAGTAGTTTTTCTTCAGAGTCAAAGTGTATGTACTTCATGCAGTAATTTTTATTTGTCTACAGATTTTATTTGTTTCATTGATTTCATTGTTGGTTGATTACTGTAACTGATTATGGTAAGAAATACTGTGTAAGTATTGAAATAAATACTTGAAATATTCAGTCTGCAGCATCAGTGTTGTGCAGTGCTTTGTAAGTTTATAGTAGGCCTATTTGTGTACATTCTCCCTATATCTCAAACTAATCATGAAGAATGTTGTGGGTATGTCACTATTTTTTTTTTGTCATCTAAATGATCCCTTACATAACAATGTCTGGCCAAAAATCTAGCACATGCTATTTCCTAAAATTAGTTTTTTTTACAAATGTGTTTTATATTTATCACAGCTGTGTGTAACTGGCTGCAATAGTGTCTGATCATTGAGGACTGTGTTGGTTAAATGAAAACTAATAGCATTTTCACAAATATGTGTATATGTTTTGACTGAAGTGTGTCATTTTGCAAACAATCTAGGAATTATGCAAATTGAGTGTGGTGTTTGGATAATTGTGATTCTGTTTTGAAAAAAAGAACCCGGTTTTCAAAATTGCGTGTAAACAATTGAAAAAAACTGTAAAGCATGCAGGTGTTGTAGACTAACTATGGCAGAAAAAAGTTAAACACGGACCTTGTTTTTAACTTTTATCTGAAAATGTTATGACAGAGGACTGCACTTTTGGCCGGCTCAAAAACATTGATTGAAAGTAAAAAAAATCAAATAAGGGGGTGTTGCAAAAGTATATTTTGCCTCAGCAAGCAAGTTTTTCAAGTTTGATTTTAGTGATTTCAACAAAACAAACAAAATAGGGCCAGCTTTTCTACTTCTTAAGTGTTATTAATACCATCTGTCAACTGTCCATGCACCAATTCACCTTTACAATATGACCAGCATATAACATTACATACTCAACACATTGCATGCTTCCAAGTTGCCATTCCAAAACGTCAACCTCCTGGTTTTTCAGAATAGTATAAATATTTTCACAAAGAAAATATATTTTTATCTATATATCTTTTTGTGTGATCTTAAACAACATGTGGTACAAGACCTGGAGAATGGCAGATTTCTTTAAAGAATCAAGACAAAGAAGTCTAAAAGCCTCAAGTGCTGTAAAGCATCAGCAGTCAATGTGACATTCATATCAGTTTCCTGAACCGTCTTAAATAAAACTTGAGACTGCACATGACATTTTCTAATGCCTGACATGGGGTCCGATTCTAAAAATAGAACAAAATCTAAAAACAAAATGCTCACAGTGAGACCATTATAATGTATAGGTGCAAAATTAAAAGTGCATTGGGGCAGAAATGAAAAAGCTAAATATAGATGAACCACTGAAACAAGAACAATAACAAACTCAGGGGAAATGGGTACATTCAGTATCTGAGTCAAGGATGTAGCAAATTAGCTGTATGAAATATTAATAATCAATAATAACTGGTTTTCCTTTTTTTTTGTTTTTTTGATTGTGTTAATGTTTTCCCCCCATGTTTCCTAAATGATGGTAATCAAGTCACTGTTGTCTGGGTTTTTCCACCTGATCCGGGGGGCTTTGGGCTTTCAGCACCAGAAGAGCAGGGAAACACATTCTTGTATATTCTATATCACCAACACACAACAAAAAAATCTTATTGAACAAAGATCCATTTAAAACATTTTCCATACAAACAGAACAGAATTTTTAACATAGAGAAAAACAAAATATTAGGTGGAGCTACAAAAGTGAGTTCTATTATGAACTTGTCAAACTCCTCTTTGTTTACTTTTCAAGTTCAAGTGGACCAGAGGGGGAAGGGTTATTGGTCACATCCACCTTAGACATTTTTCAGTTTGTTTAATCTGTAGCCTAACTTAATATTAACCAATTGAACATTTGTCCAAAACCTACAACAAATCTGGATTAAGTCGTTTTTTGTTCTTCTCGTAATCTTTCAAGTCAGTGAATTGGTTTCTTTCTTCTGTTGAACGCAAAGGAAGACATTTTTAATAAGGTTGGTATGGTAAGCAGACAGTGACTTCCATAGTATTGTTTTTTCCTAGTATAAGTCAATGGTACCCAGTCAACTGTCTGTCAACACATTCTTTAAAATATACTGTATATTTTTTTGTGTTCAACAGAAGAAAGTACCTCATACAGGTTTGGAACAACCTGAGGGTGAGTATGTCTAGTAATGACAAACTTTTCATATAAAAAGACATTCATGTGGTGCGACCTGGTGTAACGATGTAATTTAGGGGTCACTGAACGAACAGATCAAAAGATTCGACTCGCTGGGATGAATTGAAATGCCCACCACTTGTATATTAGTTCACATTCTCCTCCTTTGTCTGGTGTTATTATGGCAATTACAATTACAGAATTGTAATGCAATTACAGAGCTCTCCAATTTATTTTTTACTAGTAAAAAAACAAATTAAAGATATGTATAATTACCCTACAGTGATAAAAACCCACTCACTCCTTTTTTTTTAATCCCCATAAATCATAAGCAGTCTCTCCAAACGACCTGTTTTCAGAATGTGGCTTTAGTGACATCACTAAAGCCACAGGCCCCGCCCACGAGTGTTGACCATAGACTGTAAGGTGTTGACTGACACTGCCGTTATACTTAGACCCGCCCTGATCAAGTTCACTGCGAGTTTACACATCAGCCATTGCTGCAGCAATGCACTCACGAGAAGCGTCGAAGCATCTCCCAAGCGTTGAAGGTGTTGTAGCTGGATGCATTCATTCACATAGCTCTCTCTATTTACTCTTGAAATCTGCCAGCCACTGAAGACGAGGTGGATTCATTTTGTTTTCAAAGAAAATGCTCCCTCAACTCTACAGAAATTTATGTAAGTTACTTATGCACTTCTTATACTGTTTACTCAGCTCTAACAGTGATTTTCTAAAGAAAAACTGATGCTCCATCTTTTGTGTGACATACAGTAAACTTTATTAAACTCATCAGTATATTTTGTGTCATCATTCAGACAATTCAGATCGTCAGACAGAGTCCTACAGCAGGCTTGCATTAATAGTGTATACAAGCAATGCCAAATAGGTTATAATCGTAATTAAACTAAACTATACCTGTTCCAACTCCATACAGCATATATTCTCTGACTCTGTAGGCATTTTTATGGTCAAAATGAACACCATTACTGTGACTGTCTGTTTTATTATCATCTTCCCTGTTCTGGCTCTGATCGCGGCTGCAGCTCATAGCATTAAAGGAGAAGCACTAAAACAGTGCGTTTTTCACAGACCCAAAAAATGATGATTTAAACGTGCTGTAAATAAAATTCTGTTGGGTATTTTGAGCTAAAACTTCACATACACACTCTGGGGACATCAGAGACTTATTTTACATCTTGTGAAAAAGGGCATAATAGGTCCCCTTTAATCTTTGCAAATTGCTTGCACGCTTCACGATGAATGTGGCTAAGGTTCACACTCAGGGTACACTACGGCATGTTTTCTATGTATGACGTTCTCAATATAATTCATAATCCCCTGTTTATAATGAACAACGTGTTATGGTTATTGTGTCATTACTGTCACGATACCACACACAGGAAACAGGGGATCCAATTGCAGTATTATTTTATTGGATAATCCGTATTCATAATCCAGTCCAGGCAAGGGTCAAAATCCATACAGGCAATCCAAAAACAAGAACAAAACAAGAAACAAGCAATAACAGACCTCAGAAAGTGGTGTGACATTAAACAAGGACTCCGTAACAAACACTGAAACAGACAGGGTATAAATAGACAGAAACTAACAAGGTGACGGGAAACAGCTGTGTGCAATGATCAATGAGTGACAGAACAGGATGATGGGAAATGTAGTATGAGTGAAAGACACCGTGGGGGAAGAGGACCTCTAGTGGTTACCCAGGGAAACACAAACCAGACAATGTGACAATTACAAACTGTGTACGCAGCTGTTAAAGTTAACATGGTAACACTACACTAAGCTTACTTTAATTGACGAACTTCTTCGTGGCCGTCATCTTGTTCTGGGTCCGACTCCGGTTCAAATTGATACGGTTGGTTGCACCAGAGCCCGTCTGGTTGCACAGATGTGTCCTCAGAGACTCCCGCTGCCATTCTTTCTCCAAAATATACCCTCAACTGTTGTCAAGGCAACACTTCACGTGTGTTGTGACAAAACGCCCCACAGAACAGAGGGGCGGGGTGAGCAAAGCTCATTATCATTTAAAGACACATGCACTTAAATGGCGTGCTGAAAACAGAGCTGTTTTTAACCAGGTAAAATGAGTGTTTTCTTACAATACTAATGATAATTTTTAATTTAAGTATATTACAAACTTTTCATTTAGACCCTAAAGAATCATATTAACTTGTACAAAAAATCCCTTAAAAAAGCCCTAAAGTAAGCTTCTCGAAAACAATTGAAATTGAAATTACCTGAAATTGGCCACATCACCAGGATTACACGAGTCAATCACAAAATTTCATCCTGTTCTTCAAGCCCGATACGAATGGGAAAAGGCACATTGCCATGCTCAAACACGGTGAAAATTCAAACCTTGAAAAGCTAAACAACAAACAAACCTTTTAGCGCATTTTCAGGCATCCACACCAGTGCCGTGTCTCTGTGCTGCTGTGGAGACTGTCATCAGCGGTAGGAAGGAGGAGATGCTATGTGGAAGCAGTAATAGCTGCTGCAGCCTGCAGCACGATGACGTAGCTGGATCAGATCCAACACATACTGGACGCTGGGTGTGTTTTGGTGAAGTCATATATGCATGCGCACTAGTAGACTGTGATTGCTGTTGTCAACTGGAGTGCATTCAATCGTAAAGTCATACGATAAAGTCATCTTTTCTCGAGATATGAAGCCAAAAATTTTCCTTAATTTTGTATTCATTGTCAACGCAGTGCAGCAGCTAGCAGACCTAGAGCAAGCTATCTACCGCACTCGTTGGCTGTCCTGCGGCAACTGCAGCAGCCTACCACTGAGCCCTGCGTGACGTCGCGTCACAGCCCGCCAGAATGGGGGTGGCTTAGCGTATAAAAGGAAGGGCTCGGGGGCTGCTTACCTGGTTTTCATCGACTGAAGCGAGATCAGCTCGTGGCGCGAGCACGGCAGGTTACGCAATACTCGTTCCCTCTTCTAGAGAGAACTGAGGTTACATTAGGTAACCGAGTACGTTCTCTTATGAGAGGTTCTCTCATATTGTGTAAGTTGCTTACACTACGGGAACCCCTTGTCAACGGCGTGCGCACCAAGCATCCACCACATAAGTCCCAGGGAAACGCCCGGGGGACACCGATAAGTGGGAATGAGGCGGCCAACAGAGTTGGCCAGCACATGTAAATAAGCACACAGTAGGGGATACAGAGCGGCGCAGCCGGTCCGTACTGAAAAATGATTAACCCTTATAGTGCAGCTCGACCAGGAGAGCTAAATCACGATTTAGGCTGACAGGAGTCTATCCTGCAAGGCGGGAACTTCCAGGTTATAGAACCTAACAAATGTAGAGGGGGAGGCCCAGCCTGCCGCCATACAAATGTCATGAATAGAAATCCCGCTGGACCAAGCCCACGATGAGGCCATGCCTCTGGTGGAATGAGCCCTGACGCCCAGAGGGCACTGCAGGTCTTTAGACGCATAAGCTGCCGCAATAGTGTCCACTATCCATCTGGACAGACTGTGTTTCGAGGCGGCGAGACCCTTGGTGCGCCCACCAAACGAAACAAAGAGCTGCTCCAAGCGCCTGAAGGCGGCGGAGCGCGTGATATAAACTCTCAGTGCCCTGACAGGGCAGAGGAGGGTACCGTCGACCTCACTACCGGATGCCGGTAAAGCCGAGAGAGAAATTACCTGCGCTCTGAAGGAAGTGCCAATCACCTTGGGGACATAACTCGAGACAAGCGGTTAACAGATAACGCGTGGTGTAAGTCACCCACGCATTTGACTGATGACAGGGCTATCAGAAAAACGGTTTTGAGCGTAAGGTATTTCAGATCCACGGTCTTTAAAGGTTCAAAGGGATGTGCTTTCAGGGCCTCCAGGACCAAAGAAAGATCCCAAACAGGAACCGATGGGGGCTGCGGGGGATTCATCCTCCTGGCTCCTCTAAGGAAGCGGATGATGAGCTCGTTCCTTCCTATTGACTGGCCGCGCGTCGACTCCACGAACGCTGCAATAGCCGCAACATACACTTTGAACGTGGAGGGGGACCTGCCCATATCCAGCAGCTCTTGAAGGAAGCAAAGCAGCCACGAGACCCCACAAGTTTGGGGGTCTAGACCTTTGTCGGCGCACCATTTGGTGAACACAGACCATTTAGACGCGTAGAGCCTTCTCGTGGAGGGAGCTCTAGACTGCGTGATCATGTTCACAACCCCTTCTGGCAAGGCAATGGGTATCTGTTGATTATCCCTGCATGCAGAGACCAGCGCTCTGATGAGATCTCTTCTCACCGGAATCGGCCATGGGGCTAAGTCTAACAGCCGCATCAGCTCTGGGAACCATATTTGGTTCTCCCATCGCGGGGCTATGAGGAGCACCAAGTGGCGTGCTTCCCTGATTCTCCTGATTACCTGTGGTAACAGTGAGATCCAAGGGAAAGCATACAGCGGGCAGCTGGGCCAAGCTTGGGCCAGCGCGTCCTCGCTCTTTGAAAAGAACCTTGGGCAATGATCAATGTCTTTTGACGCAAAAAGGTCGACTTTCACTTTGCCGAAAAGGCGCCACAGCAACTGGACTGTCTGAGGATGCAGGGACCATTCTCCCAGGGGAACGTTGTCCCTGGACAGTCTGTCTGGGGCCTTCGTTCAGGTGGCCAGGCACATGCGCGGCTCTCAGCGAACGCAGCGAGTGCTGAGCCCAGACGAGGAGGTGTTCCGCCAGATCGGTTCACGTATGACACCACAGACATGTTGTCCGTGCGGACCAGTACGTGGTGGCCCCGCAAATGTGGGAGGAAGCGCTTCAGTGCATTCTCGACCGCTATCATCTCCAGACAGTTTATGTGAAGGCGTTTCTCCCGGTCTGCCCTCGAAGAGATCGCCCCAACCTAGGTTGGAGGCGTCTGTCGAGATAACCTTTCGGTACGAGACAGCTCCCATTGTCACTCCCAGCTGGTACCATTCAGCCGCTATCTGAAACGCAGCCCTGAGTCGCTCTGATTCGCATGCCGCCGGAAGCCCAGGCTCGGTGAGGCACTCGAGCATTCAGCCAGCGTTGCAGCGGGCGCATACGCAGTAAGCCCAGCTGAAGCACTGCTGCAGCTGAAGCCATACAGCCCAACATTCTCTGAAATGTTTTCAGAGGAACAACGCTGCGCTTCTGGAAAGACGATGCCAGTTGTCGAACACGGCGCGCGCGCTGTGTTGACAAGCGGGTCGTCATAGCCACCGAGTCCAGCTCTATTCCCATAAAAGAGACTGTCTGACTGGGCAGTGATGAGCTCTTGGTCCAATTGACCGTGAGACCCAGGTTTTCCAGATGGCTGAGAAGCACTGTTCTGTGAGATATAAGTTCTATCTCCAACTGTGCCAGTATCAGCCAATCGTCCAAATAGTTCAAAATTTGCATTGTCAGTTCTTCACAATGGACGCAGCCTCCCGAAGACAGAGCGAGGGCTGCGTGGTCTCGACCCAGGCAGAGAGCGCAAATCACATGGCGGTCTCCGTCGCTGAGCGGGGCTCTGCAAGAGTCACAGGAACTGTGAGGCATTTTGCAACAAACGCCTCGCCCTCTTTTAGACAGAGAGTGTGTGTCGCAGCGGTGAACACACACAGCAGAAACATATAGTATCTGACATAAGGATCCTGTCGCCGGATAGCGCAGCAGGCACGGATGACTGAAGGCGGCGAAGACGACCGGCTTCCTCAGACGCTGTCCTTTTCTTGCTAGTCGCTTGCTTCAACGGCGGCGGCTTCTCTCAGGATCCAGCGATGCGAAGAGCTTCGCTGAAGAGATGAAAATCAGGTAAGCAGCCCCCGAGCCCTTCCTTTTATACGCTAAGCCACCCCCATTCTGGCGGGCTGTGACGCGTGACGCTCATTGGGCGCGACGTCACGCAGGGCTCAGTGGTAGGCTGCTGCAGTTGCCGCAGGGCAGCCAACGAGCGCGCTAGATAGCTTGCTCTAGGTCTGCTAGCTGCTGCACTGCGTTGAAAATAAATACAAAATTAAGGATAATTTTTGGCTTCATATCTCGAGGAAAGATGACTTTACCCGTAGCGTAAGCAACTTACGCAATACGAGAGAACCTCTCGTAAGAGAACAGCTTATTCTTACCCAAACCACACTTGAATATGTTACGTTAAATATGTTAATTGCATTTAATGTCAATTTAGATAACCTGAATTAAAGAACAGCCATCGAGTCAAGATAATTAAAGAAAAAAAAGTCTGAGGAACTTTCTTCAATGGAATACAAAAGATGTTGGAAAGAAAGTCTGTCACTATAAGCGAGGGGTGACTGAGACTGTCATTCTGCCCAACTTCTCCTTTTGTGTTCCATGGAAGAAACAAGACATATTTGGTCAAAATTTAATTGTTTGGGGTAAACTATCACTTCAAATCAAATAGTATTAGCCTATTTACAGGGTTTCCATGGAAATGAAACATCAGTTTTTAAAATAATGCTTTCCTGATATGGCAAATTAACATTTCAATAGAGAAAGGCTCAAAAATATTTAGTTGTCCTAAAATTACGGTTTGTGAGCACAACATCTAAAATATAATATAAATGTATATAATATAGATTTATATTTTTCTATATGTCAAAATATATTTTTAAACAGAATACATATTCAAAGTTTTAATGTAAAAAATGTACACAAAATGAGCATGCCACAAGTCTGAAACACAAACACATTTTATGATAAAAATTATCATTATCATTTTGCAATCTGTACATTGCAAGAAACTGCATCAGAAGACAAACTTCAAAAATGAAAAAAAAAAAAAAAGAACATTAAAAAGGACAGTCTGATCAAGACTATTCATTTCCAGAACACTTAGCTCCACAATCTCCATAGCTTAGTGACATATTTGACACTTTACATCAATACTATTGACAATGCAATACACCCAAAACATCTGATGAAAGAGCAGGTTTTCAGCACGTTTAAATGTGTGTGTACTGTATATTAAAGCATGCAGGTGTTGTAGACTAACTATCATGGCAGGGGGAAAAAAAAACCTCTTCAGTTAAACACGGATCTTGTTTTTAACTTTTATCTGAAAATGTTATGACAGAGGACTGCACTTTTTGCCGGCTTGAAAACATTGATTGAAAGTAAAAAAAATTAAATCAAATACGGGGGTGTTGCAAAAGTATATTTTGCCTCAGTAAGCAAGTTTTTCAAGTTTGATTTTAGTGATTTCAACAAAACAAACAAAATAGGGCCAGATTTTCCCCTTTTTAAGTGTTATTAAAGGGATAGTTCACCCAAAAATGAAAATTCTGTCATCATTTACTCACCCTCAAGTTGTTCCAAACCTGTATGAGTTTCTTTGTTCTGCTGAACACAAAGGAAGATATTTGGAAGAATGTTTGTAATCAAACAGATCTCGGTCCCCATTGACTACCATAGTATACATGTATATTTTTTCCTACTATGGAAGTCAATGGGGACCGAGATCTGTTTGATTACAAACATTCTTCCAAATATCTTCCTTTGTGTTCAGCAGAACAAATAAACTCATACAGGTTTGGAACAACTTGAGGGTGAGTAAACGATGATAGAATTTTCATTTTTGGGTGAACTATCCCTTTAATACCATCTGTCAACTGTCCATGCACCAATTCACCTTTACAATATGACAACATCCCAGCATATAACATTACATACTCAACACATTGCATGCTTCCAAGTTGCCATTCCAAAACGTCAACCTCCTGGTTTTTCAGAATGGCATAAATATTTTCACAAAGAAAATATCTTTTTATCTATATATCTTTTTGTTTGATCTTAAACAACATGTGGTACAAGACCTAAAAGAGAATGGCAGATTTCTTTAAGGAAACAAGACAAAGAAGTCTCAAAGTCTCAAGTGCTGTAAAGCATCAGCAGTCAATGTGACATTCATATCAGTTTCCTGAACCGTCTTAAATAAAACTTGAGACTGCACATGACATGGGGTCCGATTCTAAAAATAGAACAAAATCTAAAAACAAAATCCACACAGTGAGAACATTATAATGTAGGTAGGTGCAAAATTAAAAGTGCATTGGGGCAGAAATGAAAAAGCTAAATATAGATGAACCACTGAAACAAGAACAATAACAAACTCAGGGGAAACGGGTACATTCAGTATCTGAGTCAAGGAACAGAACTGACTTAGTCAAAACAAACATGAAATTTAAAGAATCTGCATTTTAAGAAGAGTAATCTAGGAGTGAAAAACACATAGGGCACGACAGGTCAAAGGCACAACACTAGACAAACAAGTGGGTCTTAAGTTAGAGAGACTTAAACAGTGCCCCCTAGATTTGAATCCAGGACTCTGCTTTGAAACCAGACCTGAAACCTATTTGAACAATGGGAATGTACAATAGGATCCTGTGAGAGAGCCGAGGTCCCGGTAATAATTGAGGCTGAACAAATAAACTCTCCTCAGGAGGGGGAAAACATTAACACAACCAAAAAAAAAAAAAAAACAGAAAACCAACAACCACAGAAACAAAGTATACTGTAGCTCACAAACTCAAGTACTATGCCTTCTTGATATGATAAACAAAAGGACATGAGTGTAAACTGTGATAAAGAGGTAAAATCCTTGATGCCATTTAGAGGAAGAGACAACACTTTAAAACACTGCAGACCATAAAAACGTCACCTAAAGTCCACGCACATGATGCCATCTTACACCAATTCCTAGATTCAATAGTTTATCAAAAGATATGAATAACCAAAAGTCAGTTTGGATACCGTTCAAATACTGATAATTTGTGATGTAGTCACAGTAGATTCAGAAAAACCACTACGCATTTATTAAAAAATAAAATAAAACAGGAGATCAAGATCTGACAAAGAGGGCAACTGGTTTCAAACACTGGGCTTCAATGTTAAAATGATTTACCTCAAGTGTGGGATTACAAATTTAAGAATCTGTTTAAGATCTGCTGATCTTATGTCCTTACATAACATAACATGAAAAACTAAGGTAGAGTACAATGAATTTAGCATTTAAGGACAGGTTATGATGATTATAATATCAGCTGTTAAGCAAAGTTTCCAGCAAGAGATTTGCAAGAGTCAGATTACTGAGAGACTCACCCTTTGTCTTTAATGGCTCTTGGAGCCCCTGTCCCAGTCTTTGAATAGTTATGCTGATTGGATTAGGATTGGTAAAACTCTAGAGTCTTGGGCAGGTTCCTAAAGCTGTATACTTCATTTGCATGCTTTGTTTAAGGTCATCACCCAGGTGCTTTGTCTCCATATCTAAGCATCGCCAAATCTATATAAACTACAGTGTACACTGCCTTAGTTAGACTTGATGACTGCAGCTACCGACAGCTTGTGTTCTCAATAAAGAATCCTGCTGAAGATGCAACAAAGTCTCCTGGTCTTTACTTCTGAGTTTCCTACAAAAGTTATAAACTAGATTTGCCCTTTACATTCAAAAACATTCCACTGACGTGATCAGACTTTGTTTGAACAAAAATGAGTTAAACAGTTAAATAGCCAAAATGTTATGGGGTCTGAATCTAAAATGTCATAAAAGTGTAAAAAATAAAATAAAATCAAAATGCAACAAAGAGCCACTAATGCAGTTTTGCCCTGACTCAAAACTTGTGGGCAATTTGTCTAACAACAGTCTCCTGAACCACCTGGACTATGTAGGCCTGATACCTCTATACAAGAAATCTCCTGTTTTTTTTTTTTTCCAGTCATTGACAAAAAGTTTGAAGGAACCTCACAACAAATTCACATCTCGGCGACCAGGTTTAAAAACAAAACAAAAAAAACATTAGGGGTCAATACAGAACCTCCCCCAATAAAATAGAGAAACTTATCTTGATAAACACCCACAAAAAACCCTGACCACTATGGTACAGATATTAACAATGACTTGCATTCTGCCTTTTCATAATACATATGTTTGTAATATACATAAGCCTCACATGCCCTACAACCACATATTTCTTTGTTTTGTTATTTATTTCCTGTTTTGATGCTTTGAAATATCCAGCGACAAGGCATAAAATAAAATAAAATCCAGGATGACAAAAATCAACCAGAGCGAACTGGAAATGTGAGACATCTTCACAGCGGTGCACACGCGATTTTGGGCATCTGACCGGACAATTTGGCAGTATGAGTTCTTCCTTCTCCTCTAGTCCTTTCCAGATGGGTAAATGGATGGTTAACGAAAGAAACATGCCACTCTTTAGAAGTTCAAAAGCCGCTGTCTTCTCTTTATCCATTGCGCCATCTGCTGTGCTCTTGGTCTGACCAGGCAATGGGAAGTGAATGCTGAAATGATGCGGATTTGGCTGATAATGATTAGATAATGCGCTTGTTAATAGAAGCTGTATTGACGGTAGATGGAGTCTATCTTGCACGCCGTTTGGAAGTCCTGAGGAGATTATGGTCAAGTGAATGCAGCCGAGCCAACAGGGGCAACTGAGCCCCCTTTAAACATTTAAAGCCAGCAGCTGTAAAGATTATGATGATAATGACTGGGATATGAGGAGGATGATGATGAAGTCAGCATAAATAAGCATTAGGATGAATGATGAATCCTTCCCTGTAATCCTCTCTCTGAGCAGTCTTGCATCAAATGTGAGGATACATTTTTCGATTAGTCGATAATAGCAGTGATAGTTAGTGGTGGTGCTGATTGGTTAATGTTGCAGCACTGCAGGGAGGAGGGGGACTGAAACCCCCACAGTGGAAAGGCACAAGGGAGGAGGGGCACGGTGAGGTGAGGGGTGGTGGGCTAATGAACTTGAAGTCAGCTGTATGGTGGAGGAGGATCTGGAGAAAGGAAGCGAGGGATGGGAGATCTGTCTGGGCTCCTCACATCCTGGACCCCCTCTCCTGAAGGATCTGTTGGGGAAACACGAGGACAACGATGAGCTCTACAATTTTGAAATAAAACAAATTCTCCTCAATCTGATATGGCAGTTAAGGACCATTAATAAACACTAAATAATACCACTTTTATTTATTTTTTAAACTTTATTGTATTATTTTATTTATTTGATTAATTACTTCTGTTATTATTACTAATAATAATAATAATAATAATAATAAGTATTATATTTTACTTTATTTAATAATTTAATAAAAAAAATGTAACAAAAAATAAGAATAAAAATAATAATAGGGCTGCACGATTTAGGGAAAAAAAATTGCTAAGATGTTTCTGATAAAAAAATTGCATTTGCGATTTAAAAAAATTCCACGTTTGCTGTGCTTTTTGAAGGGCTGCGCATTTATATTATTATTTCTTAATAATGTAACTTCATCTTACCTTATTCAGTTTAATAATTTATTTGAAATATTATATTTTGTTACAAAAAACGAGTTTTCAAAAAAGTATATTAAACTAAATAAGGTAATAAAAAAAGAGTAAAAAAAAAAATAAAAATAAAAAAAGAGTTAATCATACCTTAGCCTTCTCAGTGGGCTCGATAACAATTCCGTTAGTGGAGTTGTTGAGCTCCCGGGAAACGACGCACAGGAATTCGGCCTGGTCCTCGTTGCCATAGTTATAGGAGGAGCCGATGCTTATGAGCTTGAGATGGACAAGTTGAGTCAAGTTTTTACCATAGCAAACAGATAAGCAACAAAACAGCAAATTACATAAGTCCCAAAGAAAGGTGTAGACATAGCCTATCTCTAAAAAAACAATGTACAGCATCCACAATCTGTTGTTTGGAGGGACATGACTTATAAGAAACAACCTGATAAGACATCAAGGAGCTATCAAGAGATCTGCAGTATGTCTTCAAATACATAGTTCCTACATGACGTCACAACATACGGGCATTTGCCGACCCGGCGCCATTTCTGTGGGCAGAACATTAGAAGAAGAAGCTGAAACGAGTTAATTTCGTGATGAAAAGTGAAAATGTTCATCTCCTGCTGAGTCAATGGATGTTCAAATCGTGCCGGAGGTTCAGTTAAATTTGGATTTTACAGTATACCCGTCATTAGACTTCATGAATGTGAGAAGTCAGAACAACGACGGAGGTTATGGCTGGCGAGGATAAACAGGAAAGAAACTTGAATGATGTCACGTATTCAAAATGACGAGGTATTAAAAACATACAAAAACAACATTGTTTCCGCTGTTCGATCGCGCCCGCGCCTCTCTCTCTCTAACTCACACGCGCACACACACTCACACACACATTCCAGCATTGCAATCTCAGATTGTCCCTAAAGAACCCGCGTAAAAAGTAGTTCCGCATTACATTAATTAATTTGCACGCGTGCTTCCTTCGTTAACGCATAAATCCACACCATTTATGACTGAAATTTTCGCATTGTACCTCTCTCTGTCTTGTGTTAATAGTCTCTTTATAATCTTTGTCTCTTCATGATTTTCGTAACATTATAAACAGAAAGAAATATTAGAAATTTGCTTGTAAAACTTTGTAAACACAGCAGCTTATGCCATCAAAGATGGCGTCTCCGGTGAGGTCACGTGACATTAATTGGCCTGTGGGAACTATGTATATGCTACAGTACAATACTGCTACCTATACCAGTCAATAGCATCACATTATATGACGGGGTTGTGAAGAGAAAACAAAACCTACCTGTTCAAACTTCCATCCGTCTGACATGGTGGAAACCATTTGAGTGAGCTCCTCTTCTTGACATTGTAATACACGATACACATGCTTCACAGGGCCCTGTAAAAACAATCATATTCCATAATGAATTCACACAGAATTAATTCTGTGAAGATGCACAGGTTTTTAGAAACCCATTTTAGGATAGTTCACCCAAAAATGAAATTATTTACTCACCCTCATGTTGTTTCAAACCTGTGAGTTTAATTCTTCCATTGAACCACAAGTTATTAGAAAGAGCGTACTCTTTTTCCATACAATGGAAGCACAAAGTTCATTGTATGGAAAAGTGCAGCGTGAACATTATTCAAACCATCTTCTTTTGCATTTCACAGAAGAAAGAAAGAAATACAAGTTTGAAACGACATGAGGGTGAGTAAATGATCATGAGAGACTTTTCATTTCAGGGTAAACTATTCCTTAAAGCTAATTCTCTAATTATGTCAATGCTTGTCTATTTTATTATAGCTTTTTCAGATCCTAAATAGTTTCGAATGAGGAATTCACATTCCACAGACTGCTTAAAGTCGAAGAATGAAATACCTCCTTTAAGTAATGCCAGTGAACTAGCAAATTTGCTGATTGATTGTATTAAAAGAACCACAATGTCCTGTTCCTCCGGCTGTTGTTTTCCCACATACCTGAGACGTTCTGTTCTCATTGTCTCGTATTCTCTCCTTCACCAGCCTCACAAGTGACGCAATGTTGTAAAACTCAGCTTCCTCTAGAACACCTGCAGTAGCCAGAGAATCAGTAAAAATCTATCATGTGGTTACTGCTTTGTTATCAGAAATAAATATCTGGAAAAATATAGTCTTAAAAGAATGGTTCACACCAAAATGAAAATTCTGTCATTTACTCACCCTCATGTCCTACCAAACCTGTATAACTTTCTTTCTGCTGCGGTACGCAAAAGAAGATGTTTCAACTATTTTGTCCATACAATCAAAGTCAATGGGGTCCAAAATATCATTGGACTCCACTGACTTTCATTGTACGGACTTACTTTGTGTATAACAGAACAAAGAAGATTATACAGGTTTGGAACAACATGAGGGTGAGTGAAAGAAGTCAGAATTAAAAATTTTGGGTGAACTATCCCTTTAATGCTACATCCATGCCAATAAAAGAAGAAGATTAGAAATGATGCACTACAAGTAGACCAAATTGGTACCAAATCAAAAACATCATGCAATAACTGCCATTGTCACAATTTGGAGCAATGACTCACAAAAAAAAGACAATTATTGGACACATAGACTGTAAGCCTTTCAATATCTCACCAGTCCTGCAGGAAATTATCTCTTACGTGAGTACACTGTGGTCCCTTTCCACAAAAAAAAATTATGTTTCTAAACGAAACTAGGTCATTACTGTTCCATTAAGAAGTTTTTGAGGGCAGCATGCCCAGATCATCTCACCCTCCTCAGCGAGGTTCTTGTTGATGATCAACTTTCCATGCCTCAAGTAGTTCAAGATGGGTCCGAAATATGTGGGATCCCTGTCAATCAAATATGCTCCTGTCTCATCCTGTGAGAAAAGACAACTAACAGTGTGAATAGTGCTATTTGCAATTGCAATTCATAGTTTTCGATTTCCTGTACCATCACTGTTTTAGTCGCTGCAGTTAAAAGTGTTAAGTCATTTGTGAAAACCCCCCTTGACAAACCACTGAAACCATTAACGTCTGTTAACATCATTCAAGCAGCAGGTAAAGTAGCGACTGATTACCAAGTGATTGAAAATTTCTAGAACCCAGTTTGCGAGACCTTTCATTCTCCAGTATTAGGGCAAATTAGAGTAGCAACAACAGCTTTTTTCAAATGAGAATCTTCAGTGATTATTAAACTGCAAACTGTGATGGCTATTTTTACATGAATTGGCACCTTGGAGAGGAAATCCTCTGCTGCACTGTGAAACAATTGTACACCCTACTTTAAACAGTTCAAGTTAGTAGAAAACTTAACATGGTAGCTAGCTAGATGGTCTAAGATGGTGGAGCAAGCTAGTAAACTTTCTTGGACCAGCAAGAAATTCATGAAATGCTACCAGCTTAAAGTCACTATGATATCAAAATTGACAATTCTTATTTATGGAATATTGCAGTATTTAATTTATTAGTGTACAACAATTGTTTTTTTTAAATTCATGTTCCCTCATAATCTTTAATCAAAATAAGTTCCCCTCCCTCTTGCAATGACATTGACATCTCTTCTCTGATGATGTTTACCGGCTTGAGGACGGGACAACCTGTCACTCGCATGAGATCACAGCAATGGCAAACCACAAAGAACCAATGATACAACCAATTTCCGATGGAAAAAAAAGTCCCACCCTACATTTTTTTCTTTTACGAGAAACCGATTCACTCGGATATACTTCACAATAGGGAAGAAAAGGTGGCCATGCTGGTTCTTGAACATGTTAACCTGTTTCTAGCTGGTCTAAAATAGTCATTGCCAGGTCCAAACTGGTAGACCATCTTGGAACAACAACAAACCAGTTAGCAGGTGGTCATCTTAAGGTGGTCAAGTTGGTTTATGGAACATGGTGGTGAAAGTGAAACAGATAATGACCAACTTAGACCATGTAGAAACCAGTTGTATTATGTTTTTTTTATTAATTAACCTAAAATGAAAATTCTGTCATAATTTAATAACCCTCATTAACCACCACTTTATTTCTTCAATGGAACATAAAACAAGATGTTTTGAGAAATGTATTTTGTGGTCCACAGAATGGAAACCAATACTGTTTGGTTACCAACCGTCTTCAAAATATCGTCTTTTGTGTTCCACAGAGGAAAGTAAGTCATACAGGTTTGGAACGACATGAGTAAATGACAGAATTTTATTAATTTAAGCTGGATTTTACCAGCTGAGCTTCATGTATAAGTATGCATGTATAAGTACAAAATCAAATGCACACATACAACCCTTTATGTCCACAGTGTATTCATTCTCAATGTTAACGTAGCATTCAGATTTAAAATCACATGTAATGACGGGTTTTAATGATGTAAACAGTGCCTTACCTTATCCGAATCCAGATCTGGATCGTCCTGACATAATCGATACAAAAACGATTTAGGATCCCTGCACAGGGTCTGTTTCGTTGTAACAAAGTATGTTCCCCCGACATTCAATCGAACCCACCGAGATCCTGGCTTCTCTGTGGCTTCTGGTGATGGGGAAGTGGGGTTGCTCTTCATAGGAAACCCAAACACAGCTCTGGAGCTGGAGACCCCTGGACTGGACAAGCCAGTCCGGGGCGGAATCACCAGAGTAGGGGAGGGGAGTCTCACGTTCACTGAGCCTCTGATTTCACAATGCTCGGTCTGCTCGATGATGCCAGTCGCGTTGGGTTCAACGTGCAACTCTGCCATGTTTTCGCAGCACAAACAGTCAGTTCCGTCTTGATAAGACACTAAATGCCTTTATTTAGCGCTCCGCACGGCGCTGTTACGCTAAACGGGCCGGGTTTACACGCGCTGATAACGACGACGGCAAAATTGCTGCGGTGTGTTAGTAACGCTCACGCGAGGCGACATAGCTTACAATGCCGTAAAACGCTATACAGATCCGTTTTGTTTATCCAAACGACCCATGCAAGCTACAAATATTATGGGTGAGACTTAACATATCACTTCCCGGTCAAGTAAATCCATATGTGACAAAATAAAAGTCTGGAGAATGGTATTTTTGGCATTTCTTTATTTCAGACATAATGTTCGGGAAATTGTTGTTATAAAATTAGAAATGTTGCCTTTGGAACTAACCGAAATAAAAAAGTTTAAGTTAAAAAAAATATTAAAACTGAAATAAAAAATAATTAATGCTATATAGTAATTAATGATTAAAAATAATTAATGCTATATTAGTTTATATATATATATATATATAAACTAATAAAAATGACTAATTGACGAAGCTAATTTAAAATATCAATAAGTAGTATAATAATATACATACTAAAATAACACTTCTGTGGATGGATTAATTCAACAATCCCGCTGAAAAGAAAACAAGTTTAAAAGTTTAAAATGTATTTATTCTGCATGGAAATCAGAATGAGAGATTTTAATTTCATTCATGTACATACTGGTGATCATTTTAAATGAAACAAATATCATAGTAGTGTTATATTTTATTATATATTAAACCCCCCCCCCCCCAAAACAAATTTATTTTTGCAATTGTTTTTTAAAGAATACAATAGCTAGTCACAAACACAAGCCATCTCAATTGTTTGTGAATGTTCAGATGTTCAGTTGTTGTTCTATATGCTTTACATTGCACTGCAAGTGGAGTTTAAATAGAAAGGAACCAAAGAAAGTTTTCAAATGAAATTCATGCACCAAATTTAAGATTAAGACTGAGAGGTAGATTAAGTACAGAATCCCATTTCATTTAGAACACTTTCAGTGTCTCTCAGTAGGTTGCGCAGAGGCTCCAGCACTGGGGTGACGTGTTGGTCCATCCACTCCTGAACTGTAGAGACTGAGTACAGAAGACACATCTCTCCCCTCACCTCTTGCACCTGAATCTCCACATCATCAAGAATCCTGTTGGAGCAGACGAGAAGAAAAATAGGGATATATATTATCATATAAGGGACTTGTTTAAAATGCACATGCACTTGAATAAGAAACATGGTAAGAAAGAATGTTGTGAAAAAAGCTAACTATACATACACTACTGTATTCATAATAAAAGACTTACATTTTTGCTTGTGTTTTAATCTGTTGAGCAATAAGTGGGTTAACGGTCTTCCTTTGAATGTGATATGGCGTGAACCAGCCCCTCACAAACCTATTATGCAAAAATGAATACAACTGTTAGTGAGAACTTTGCAATAACTTCAAAGCATCTTTTAAAAGTGAAACCCTAATGGCCCTGAACTCACATATTGTTCTGAAATTGTCTCAGTTCTGCAGACTCCAGCAAAGACGTCAGCTTCACTATGAGTTCAGCTAGTTTCGCCCCAACAAAGGAGGAAGGCATCTTGGAAGACGATCTGGGACACAGAGGCCAAAGAATATGCTGTAAATGAGTCTATTTCAAAGTAACCCTTGAGGTTTCTTAGTGTTACACACTCACATGCTTTTTTCTTTCAGGACACGTGTATGAATTAAAGGTACCTCTCTAAGTCTCCTACTTCCACAGTGCCAAGTGTCTTAACCACCTTCTTTTGAACCTCTTCAGTAAAGCAACCTGAATCACAGTGAGCAGCTATAGTGAGTCTAGCATTCATAATATGCATTTACTCCAACCAATTTGCCACGCAAGCACTAAAGAAAAAGAAACTTAAAGGAGTAAAAATAAAAGAGACTGACCGTGCAGAAGAGTTTGCAAACAAGACGCCAGAGAGGGCAAACTCACGGGCATCAGTTCACACAAAACAGACAGGTGGTCATATCTTAAGGGAAAAAAAGAAACATATATGTCGTTGCCTTGGCCAATAAGAAGACTGATTCTAGTGATAGTGAGGATGTCATCTAACCTTTGCCATCCAGTTAGTGCAATTCCCTGTAGCTCAATGCCAGCTGACAGGCTGGATACCACTTTGAGCCATTGCAAATGGTTGTCCACATGCCTCTGAGTGCTGGTCACGCAGGTGTGCACGGTGGTCGAGCCTTTAAAAGAGCTGGCGACCCACTGCTGTGACATACCCGCAGACTTATATAGCTCCATTAGCTCAACTGGAGAGAGTGCATGTAAAATGATCAAGCATTATTATGAACAAATAATTCAAAGCATTTAACAGTAACTTAAACGTAATGTAAAATACTGAGCAACGTACCAGTGGTTTTGACATCCAGAGCAGGGCTGTAATCCCACAACATTGGTTGCACTAATCCAACAAGACCGCTCTCTAGAATAATATCACAAATTGGATAGGAATTACTGCTAAGTTTGATTTTGTCATATTATATTATTTATTTAATTTCTTTTATTTCACTTTGTGTAAGTGTGGAGCATTTAAGTACGATATTTGAACAGCAAGATGTGTCACATCAGTCAAAGACCAACAATTAAAAAAGTGCATCCTCCTCAGTGAACAGCCCTTTAGACCTTGTTTGAAGGTCCAAACCCCCTCCAAAAAAACTTTCTATTGTCTTTTTATGTATAATTGTATGATTTTTGCCAATTGGCTCACACAAAAATAAAAATTATGTCATTTAGAGGTTACATAAAAATTTAGGTTTGGAACAACATGAGGGTGAGAAAATTAAGACATTTTTCACATATGGCACTATTTATTGAATATATCCTTTCCTCTTGTACACAGCAAAATCATAATAATGAAATGCTCACCTTTAATGGTCTCAGGGGTCATGGACCTGAGCATATCATCCCACATGATCAACTTAAGGTTGGGCACACTTTTCTGAATTCCCTTCGCCACTTTAATGACATGACTGAGGAACAGCTTGTGAACGCTCCGACCTGGAGCACTTAACCACTGTTTGGACTCATCTCCGAGACCAAGCATGTACACCTATGAAAATTAAACAAATGTTATTTGATCAACAGACCAATATTAAACTAGCAACCTATGTCAGACATCTATTTTTTCAAGATCTGAACAGTTTTTCTTGCAGGAATCAGACATGTGACTCTTTTTATTGACAGAAGGTTGGGCTTGACCTCATCGGCTCCGATGTGCAGGTTGGTACTCTTAGGGTGGAGCTTCATGACTTGTTTTAGCATCTCTTGCACCAGCCTAACTCCTCGATCATGGTGTGGGTTCAGAGTTCCCAGACAGTAGTCCACCTCCCGCAGATCTCTAAACACCTTGTGCTTCAGGACAAACTGATTGAGAAAATTTTAAATATTAATGTTTGAATATGCATGATTTGATTTTGTTTATTTTGTTGATACAATTCTTTTAATGCGTAGTGTTTTGATATTAAACTTGCAAATCTTTGGCTCTTTCTTACTCTATGTAAATTACAAAAATCAGTTTCATAGTTACTTCCAAATGTCCAAACATCTGCACCAGGGGAATGATCTCCAGCCCTCTTTTACTGGCAGCATCCTGGATAGATGCAATCTCCTCACGGCTGTTTGAATATTAGACATTTTTCATCAGATAAATTATCCAAAAAATAAATAAATAAAATAAAATAAATTCTACATTTAAAATATATACCCTCACCTGTATGGAGGCTGAGTCGTAGACTGCAGAACTTTCAGCTCTCCTTCATATGGAAACATATCCTCATATTCAATGAGCAAGCCATTGGCACCAAGCTCAGCAAATAACTGGATCAACTGAGGAAACATAATCATGGTTAATTCCTTAATTCGTTTGTTTTATTTAGACAGTTAATATTAGAGTAAAAGGAGAGGTACCTGAATTAGGTAGTCAATTCTAGGAGGTGCCCCTTTCAGGTCCAAATGAACTAACTTTTTGCAACTGCGCAATGACAGGTCCATAGCAGGTGCTGCACAATAAAAAAGCTAACAGCGCCTTAAAAAGATTGTAACTCTTACACCATATTTGAAATACGAGACGGTATAATGTGCACAGATTCCCCTTTCATGTGTTTCTTATTCAGCTTTGTTCCTCTATCAAAAAATACGCAATTTCATTCAACCCAACGATGCTTAGCATGAGAAAGAACGGCTGTTTATTTATTTTTTTACTGTACACTCCTACAACCCTGTTAAAGCACGACGGGAATTGTAGTTTTTTTGTGCATTCTTAAACCCGCAGCAATACAGACGTAGGACTACAAGCGCTTTTTACGTCCGCTCAGAACCGGAAGACTTGAACTGGTTCTCTGCAGGGATGTTATTTTAGAATAAGAGTATATTAACACACACACACACACACACACACACACACACACACACACACACACAAATAAATAAATAAAAATAATTCCGATAATGCAAATTCTATGCAAAAGCCTAAAAAATATAGCCTACAATAATGCCATAAACAGGGCTGAGGCTGGGATTTAGTGAGTTTGAAATGAAAGTATTTGATGAGCGTATACTATGTGCGGAGAGCATTCACTCAATATTATTATCTCAGTTTTGACAGAGGTGGCTTTTAGAGGCTTTTGCATCGGGGGTTTTCATTTACACTTTGAAAGCATATTAATTTAAGATACTGGAATGTGTAGCAACAGAATTTGAGCATCTCATGTCGAACATGTCACACTCCCACACTCTAGTGGACAGTGGTTCAATGTACATTATTAGTGATATTGACATTAATAGTTCAATCAAATAAAATACAATGTAATTGGTGACAGCTAAATTGTTAAAATGGTTCTACTCCCGGAAGGTGATTCATGAACTGTGGCCAATTACTGTTACTAAATGTCACAATGTGTGTGGTAATAATTGCTTGTTGAATGAAACAGGAGAAATAAATAATAGTTGTCTCTGTACAAATGATCACATTTGCTTTTGAAAATAAAAATAGTTATGCAAAAAAAAAAGAAGCTTACCTAATAACACTGATTTTCAATTTGAATTTTCTTATAAAAAATTAGAAGACTATTGCAATGAACCCCTAAATAAATAATAAAAAGAAAAGAAATATGCTTGTTTCTATTAATGGTTTATATAAACACAAATCTTATAAAAGTCCCTGCAATCTGGGCAAATTTCACACAAAAATATAGAATACTAGAATGTAGAACAGGATAGAGAATAATAGAAAATAAACATTTTTTTAAAATGAATAATATATATAATAAAATATATAATGACAAATGCAAAAAAAAAAATGCAATAGAATAAATATAATAAAATAAACGTTCGTATTCTCGTGTGTAGCCTACAAAAAAAGTGTTGTGCATGCAGAACTACGCAAACGCTTCTGCGTACTTTCCATTGAACAGAAGGGGGATCAATGGGAGCCTTGCAGCACCACGAGGGGGCCTGATGCAGTAACACAGGAGCATCAGCAGTCCAAAAGAGCTTCACAGGACAGGCGGGAGTGCGCAGCGACGCGAACGCGAACGCGCATGCACTCACCCACAGAGAACTACTGCGATTGGAAGCGCGAGGCGGTCAGATCGTGTGTTTTGTGTTGCTGCCGCGCAGTATCTTTTCACGCAAGTGCCAAGGACCGCAAGGGAAAAGTTTATTTCAAAGACCCACCAACTAACGGGCATGACCGCTCCCAGATCCCCCTGAACGCCAGGTCAGTATGAGCAGATTTCTGCGTTCATTCCTATGCTTCAAAGGCGCATTGTTGCAAATATAAAGAGTTGCATTGTTGGGACCGCTGGGGACTGATTGTTGCGTAGCGGTTTGCTACCTTGCGGCCAACCACGACAGCCGCTTTAGTAATCCGTGGTTTGGGGAACCTGCTATCGTGCTGCGGCAAAATGCTCCCATCGGGTTTTTAAATTACAGCCATGTGTTTCCCTCGCATTTGACACCCCAGCTCATTTTTATTATCTAGTTATGAGGTGATTTAGAGGGTTTACTCAGACCTGTGTTTATAATATGTGGTTTGTTTTGATTGCCACTTGGCTTGCAAGTAATAAGCTGTCATCAGTCAAAAGGGCGCAAACCGTTCATCAAAGTTATGATGAGTATCCTAGTCGAGAATTAGTGTTGGCAGTTGGCATGTTTATTCTTGCTATTGGAAAAAATGTGTCATTATTGTGATGGCACATCATTTGTTTCAACGAGCTGTTATTTATAACAGTAAACATTTCTTGGGCAGAACTGTTGGTTTGTACTTCTGTATTTTGTTTCAAAGTGTATGGGCCGAACCGACCCTTCCCCCTTTCTCCCGCGGCCTCGCTGTCGCCTTCGTCCGGGGAGGGACTGCACTGGCGACCGTGATGAGTGACCAGCCGCTACACAAACAAAGGCGGGTTACCAGGGGAAACGGGGCTCTCTACTTACGGACTGGCTCGCTGGAGGAATAGTGACGGCTCACGTTTGGGCTCATCTGCATGCGTCTTGAATGAACCGCTGCAACAAAGACAAATAGTGTTTGACGTGTGAGAACCTGACGGCTGAAAATCACTTCACAAAGTGCTGTCGATAATGCGTGTCCCGCCTGCAAGGTCACTTTGTGTTCACGGCTGCTAAGTGGCTCAGTAGATTAGACAAACAAACCGGTTTTTTGCTGGCTGGGGTTGTCCAGCCTTAGTGTTTGTTTGTCGAAGGGAGACAAGAGTTTAATCGGTTTAAGACTCAGTTTGAAGTCAGTAAGATGAATGACAAAGAACCATTTCTGATTTTATTGAGTCAAATTAATTGCTTTTTAAATACTCATTTTAATGCCTATTCCTTGGAGCCTTTCTACAGGCAGGAAGACAAGTAAATACATTGAAAAAAATGTAATAGGCTAGCAAAATTGTAGCGCTGGCTGCATTTGTCAAGCTTAGCCATTCAACTCTTTTAACTATGTTTTTGAAAAGAAAAATTCACAGTGAAACATTTTTCCTTTTCAAGGTTTTGGTTTTCGATTAAATTTTTATTCGGCACTTCCTTTCACTGACTGTTGAAAAAGAAAACTCAATTTTTAGAGTTTCAGGGCCTTTTTTTAACTGAAAGTCACAAATTAATTTCAAACAGGCATTAATCTGTCAAAGGTCTTGTCACAATAGGCTACAGGGTGATTCTATCAATTCTGTGTTGATCACATGACTTGTTATATTTTCAAAAAATGTAGGCTACAGTCTTTTAGTTCAAATGTGGGTGAAAGTCATGAATGAGAGACTAAAGACTTATGTCTGATCTATTAGTGATGGACACTGTGGCATTCATGTTCTGGTAGTGATGTGGATTAATGGCCGGTTTCACAGACAAGGCTTAAGCCTAGTCCCAGACTAAAATACATGTTTAAGCTGTTTTAACTGAAAGCAACTTGCACTGACATATCTTAAAATATGTCAGTGCCATTGTTTTGTTTCAAGATGCACATCAGTAATGTTCTTTTCTAAGAAACGTTTATAAAAGCTAATTGTCCTAATTTAACTATAGGCCTACTCCTTGCTTAATCTAAGCCCTGTCTGTAAAACCACGCCTAAATGTATTGTTTCTACTGGGATCAAATACTACTTGTGTTATTAAGCAGAGAAGTAGTAGAGAGCTTCATCCATCTTGTTTACTCATCACTTCCGTTCTCCACACATTACATCGTTACACAAAATTTTATAAAAATTAGTTGTCAACACAATACAAGTCAATAATGAACAAAACACTACTTTTTCATTCACTTTCTCTTAAATAGCATGTAATAGTTTGCAAAACTTTTAAAGACTTTTTCTTCTTGTCTTTTGCTTATAAATCACTTGCAAACTAGGCTAATCAAACCAAAACACTTAATTTTGCGCAAAATAAAAACATTTTTGAAAGAAGATGACAGTGTTTGTGAGTGTAATCCTGGCTAATCTTTGGATCCTCCTTGCTCAGACTGTGGGATTCAAAATGTTTTCTGTTATCTGTCAGCCATATATAAACACTGCTTTAAAACTCAGGATTTTCCCAGGTTTCAAATTTAGACATACAGGTAGAAAGAAAGAAATCATATTGTGAACCTCTCGTCATGATGTTTGCCTTTAAATTTACAACGGGCTGATTTGATAGTAGGTTCATGTTGGCTTTTAGTGCTGCTAAATGTTATGTAATGTTGAAGACCACTGTGTAGTAATGCTTAATTTGATCATGCCCAGAGTGTAAATGTCACACTACAAGCCTTGTTTCCGTTTGGGGAAAGTGAGATTTAACAGAGACATGTATTTTCTCAAGTTCAAGGCATTTGTGTCTGTGACTCAACAATTGCCATGGCTTTCAAATTTGCTTTGATTTGTGTGGCTCATCCATATACACCCATCCTTCTCTGGGTTGAATCTGGTGGTTGTTATTTTTTTTTTTTTTCTTCGAGCAATAGCCTAGTATTGAAACCTAAAGCTGAAGAAAAATGAGTAGGGTTATATTGTTACATACATAGAGAACTGCTGTCAATTTATTTCTCCTTTCTGTAGTACGTTAGCATTTGAAATGGAGACATTTAGGGCTTGACATTAACTTTTTTGCTCATGTGGCTAGTGGTTTTTCAAAGTTACTAGCCTACTGAGTTACTAGCCCCTCAGCATTTTCACTGGCCATATAGATATTTTTAATATTATCTCATAATTTGTCAGCAGGTATATTAGGATCCATTATACTGTTACACATACGTTTTCTTTCTCAACTGTTTACGTTCACTTAACTGACTGTGTTTACGTGAATACTCAGCAAGACCAGCTTTTTGAGTATTTTGTGTGTTATTTAACGCAATAAGCAGCAAAAAAGAACTAAATTTTGTATTGAAAGGCAGCTTTATGTGTGCGCACATTGGGTGTGAGCACAAAACCTGCGAGAATGTGTAAAATTATGCGAAATACGTGCACTCCCACTCCGAAATTTAAGCCCTGTAACACCAACAATATTCATCCAGAGGAAAAGAAACGAGTGAGTGAGCGGAGGCTGGTTTGTGTGTCAACTCGCTGTCGGAGAGATGAGAGAAAGTGCATCTGGTATCGTGTATCTATTCTGCGGAAAATGAGAATTGGAAGCATTTCAGATACTTCAGTATCGATAAAAATCAATATTTGACAACACTACATTGCACTATTGACACCTTTTTAAAAGACTACTGTTGAAAAATGGATTAAATCAAATTCAACCTGCCAAAGTGGGTTGCATTTGGTGGGTGTTAATGTCAATCCCTGGATACAATGCTGCATATATATTGTATTTTACCTGTTTCTGAATGATTATTCACATTTGTAATGGGTGCTAATGTCTTGATAGTAAAGCTCTTTGGGACTGCTCTGGGTTTTACTGTAAGTTTGAAGCCCAGAAAGTGAAACTCAAAAAAAATAATCTTTTTCCCAGTATATAGAGGCACTATGTGAAATTCAGTCAAATTGAATAGTAATAACAAGATCCACCTGCAATGATGTGGGATTTCTGCTGGAGTGACAGTCTCACTTTTGCTGCAAAGTTGGTAGTAACTTCTTAACGCTTTGCGTTGGCCACATTGACACTTCACTCACACCCAGAGGAGACCTTCCATCTGCTCCTTGTTTATAGAAGCTCCACTTTGGTTAGCAGTCAAGTCCCCAAATGGGAGACACATGGTAGATTTGAAATTCTTGTGTGCTACTTTTTCGATTGAATTAGTCTATTTGCTCACTTTAATGAAAATCTGCTTTACTCTTTAACAAGTGTTGATAAGATTTGCCTCAAGCTGTTTTAATGTTGGTGGAAAACTGCCATCAGAGCTTTCACCTGTTTTTCTCCCCTCTGTGGTGTGTTAATAATGTTTCTTTTTAAATGTTGCCATGTCCCTTACTTATCAGAAATCACTGAAGGGCTTTATTCCTCAGACTTCCTTCAAGTGATAACAGTGTAACACAAGCTTTCAAACATGCTTGACTCCTGGGGATCCTGTGTGTAAATGTGGATGTTATTGGCAGAGGGAGAAGATGGACTATGTTTAGCTCAAGTTATGGTTCATGGTGTCAAGGGAGGATGGGGCGTTTTAGTGGACAGGCTTGTTATAAACTTTAGGTTGGGTTAGTATTAGAGAAAACAAAAATGGTCTGACAGTGACAGTAAAGACATTTGTAATATTACAAAAGATTACTATTTCAACTATTTCTGTTATTCTATTGAACTACTATTTCACTTTTTATTTATCAAAGAATCCTGAAAAAAATGCTTCACTTTTATTTTTGATCAAATAAATGCAACGTACCGACCCCAAATATTTGTATGCCTCAGTAGAGACTCAATTAAGAAGGCCAATCACTTGTCATTTATATAGTTTATTAATACAGAACCCATCTCTCTGTTCTCTCACAGAATAAGTTGTTCAGTGCTGGATGTTCTGAGTTCTCTTTGGCATGTGTCCCTACGGTATTAGTTCACACTAAGGGGCCATTGCATTTAAATACATGATGCAGGGCAGTGGAATAAAAAGAAAGGTCTAAAGATGTGTTCTTCTAAAAGTTCTTTAAACGTGAGCGCCACGTTTTTAGAACATTGTGTCATTGTGAAACTGCATGCAAAAGATGCGAGGCTCGAACGCAATGGTCAAACGTGTCTGTCTAGTGCATGTTTACATTTAAAAACTATTGAAAAGCAGTGCACTGAAATGCAAAAACAGATTCTGTGTGAACAGCCTCTTAAATTAAGGTGCAGTCGGCAGTGTTTGGCAGCTCTCCTTTACCAGTCATGCTCTTCATTAGTCTTTTGTTCTTTTTGTATATTATTTGGTGTTTTCTTTGAATCAGATTCTCTTGTCTTGTTGTTTGTACCTCCATATATTGGAGTGCCTGCGGTAGGGCTTGATGAAGTATGCAGGAAATGAAAGAATGTGAGAGATTGAAGTTGCTGCCAAGACTGGCACGAGTCTTTACTGCAAAATGTGAACACAGAGGGAGAGTAGATAGCCTTCAGCTCTATGCTGGTTAAATCAATGCTGGGTCAACCTTCTTGTATAGTGGAAGAGATGTGTGGTTGTTGAGAAGCTCATGTGAGAAATCGTTTTTGTTTCAGCAACAGGCTTCAGTTTTATGTGTCTTTCTCATGAGGTTCAGGACTCTAATGATGTTTTAGTACATATGTGTCGAATGGTTTATCATCATGACAAAGTCCCTTTGACTGTCTCAGTGTTAATGTTTAAAGGGATAGATCACCTAAAAAGGAAAATTCTGTCAATTAACTCACCCTCATTTCATTCCAAACCTGTAAGACATTCGTTCATCTTCGAAACACAAATGAAGATCTTTTTAATGAAATCTGAGAGCTTTCTGTCCCTCTATTGACAGCCTACGCAACTACTATTTTCAAGCCCCAGAAAGGTAAGACATCATTATAGTAATCCATGTGACTCCAGTGGTGTAACCTACATTTTCTGAAGCCACGCAAGTGTTTTCTTTGTGCAAAAAAAACATAATTTACCACTTTATTTACAAAATATTAATCTCCAACGCACGTTCACGCAACAACGTCTGCTCTCGCGTCAACACAACACGCATGTGTCATGGTGCTCTCGTGAACGCATTGGCTTGAAAGTGGTAGTTGCGTAGGCTGTCAATGGAGGGACAATGAAAGCTCTCAGATTTCATTCAAAAGATCTTCATTTGTGTTCCGAAGATGAACTAAAGTCTTACAGGTTTGGAACGACATGAGGGTGAGTATTAATTACAGAATTTTTGGGTGAACTATCACTTTAAAAGCTCGTTGAGTAACAGATGGAAAAAGAGGGGGGGAGCTGACCTCTTCGAAGATGAAAGTTCATCAATTTAAAGCTTGGTTGAAAATCAAAAGTTTTGTGAAGCTTTTGGATGAAAGGCTGCTGTGTCCTGCTGTATATGATCAGGAAGGTAGTAGCGATATTTTAGAAAAGACAGGCAAAACAATATAAAATATATTGTAATATAGCCAAGTTTGACTTTCAAGGAAAATACATTGGTTGAATATAATATAGCTAAGTTTGATTTTAAAGATAATTACTTTAGGTCAGTGTAATGGTCAGGTAAATCATATTGGTTCAATGCGATTGTGATAATTCCAATAGAAACAGTTTGGTTACATCCAACAAACATGATACAGCTTTATTAATGTAATTATTTGATGTGGAAATGTGCCACATGATTAAAATACATTCAACTGATTAGGTATTATTTTATGCGTAGTGAATTGTTTGTATGTGGCTCTGTGCTTGATTTAACAGTGCAAGGTTTTCTCAGTGGAGGGATCGGTGTAGTCTGTGTCTGGTTACAGTATTCAGTTTCATTCAGTCTTAGTAACCTCTATCAGTCCCTTTCCTCCATGGCTATTTTGAGAAGGTGCCTTATGTCACATCAAATCCACATCTTAAATTTGACAGCGCCGCATGGCTTCACACACACTGAGCAGGTTGTATAATATTTGTTGCTATTTTGAAATGTTTAGTAAACCCATCAGCTTCCATGACTGACCCTTTAAGGACAGATCATGTGGATTAACTATAAGTAGGGAAGGTTTCATGGCTTAGTTAAGAGAGTGCGTCTTTAAAATGTTAGTTTCCCTTAACCAAACTTTGCATTATTGGGATAAAGTCTAGCTCATAACTGTTTTCTTTTTGTTATGGACGATATTTAAAGTCTACTATTTTGACTAAATAAATTAAACATAAAACACTAATATCAAAATCAATTGTTTGAAATGCTCTACTGTTCAAAAGTTTGGGGTAAGTGCGTTTTTTATTATTATTATTTTTTATTAATAAGTCTCTTCTATGCTCCCTAAAGCCTCATTTTATTTGATAAAAAATACTCTAAAGGCCCTTTCACATTGGACGCGATTTTGACGCACGAATAATTCGCGCGATGGGTTTATTTTTTGATCAGCTGTTTGTGTAATGAGCGCTTCCACACCGAACGCGAATGTGCTGCGGCGAAAAAACGACTTTTATTTTTTTCGCTTCGATGTCGATTTTTTTTTTACTTTTGCGGCGACAGAATAGGCTTCAGCCAATCACACACTACAAGGACAACAATTTGAAAGACAATGTGTGGCGTAGCATTGCCAACCAACTCGGTTATCTTGACTGTGAGTATGTTGTGTGATAGTTTTAGTCGTTGTATAGTCCTGTGCTGTGTAGGCTAGCAGGCCAAACTACATTTGGGATAGAAAGCGAACACTATTATCGTCAAAGATAGAGACAGAGACCGTGTTTACTTTGAACACGTAACAAAATGTAGTGAGACTATTTAGGGCTGCTTTTAGTATACTATACATTCTTTCTGTGATATCTACAGTTTCTAGTCGAATGATTTTTAACTTACTTCGTGTGTTACATGTAATGTGTAGTGACATTACAAAACGCACTGTGTTTAGTTGAAGACGCAAAAAAACCTGTGCACATTAGCATACTCCCCTTAAGACTCTCTGTTCTGTAAGATTGGGTGCACCCAAAACCTTCTTTTCTGTCTTTTAAATAAAATGAAAAGCTCGT